>NC_139807.1:6669028-7269028 GCF_963457635.1 Microchirus variegatus | reverse complement strand
ATAACACCCACATCCTGGTGCACTATTCTCTTGTTCATCGTTTGTTAATAAACCATCGAAACTGCTGTACGCCTTCTCACCTGCCGACTCGCACAGATTTTGGTTCAACTGTGATTGTGTGACTCAATGAAAGCATGGTTTGATCCCATTGAACACTTGCTTGCGTCCCACATAGTTAATTTACACTTATAAGATCAGTGTAAAATGCAGCTGGTGCCCTAACCCCTAACCTGGGTTAGGCTGTAGTAAATGTGTTTTTGATAATTATTTAAATATAGGTCTATAAATTGTTTTGAGGAGTTCTCTAGAACCATGGTTCTCAAACTGTGGTACGTGTACCACGAGAGCGACGTGAGCTTTCTCTGGTGGTACTTGGAGGACAATCATAAATACTGTTCTTCTGTATATGACAGGGTACGTGATCAGAGTAGAGCTGATGGATCTTGACCGTAGTGCGTAGAAAAATCAAGAAATGACAAAACATGTTAAGACCTAGCATTTAGTGAGGTAGGCTATATATATTATTTAATACTATGATATAAAAATAACTTTGCATCTCTCAGAGCAGTTCAAGAGCAGTGACTGAGGGGGGGGGTGAATTTGTTATTCTATCACTTCAGCAAATATTTGAGCTATTAAAAACAAGAGCGGAACAGAAGTTGCACGCTATATGTCTTATGATTTATTATTCATCAACAAAAAACAAACAACTTGCTTTTAAGTTTATCTCTCCGGAATGAAGACGGAACGTGTCGACTGAGCCGTCAGCCTTGCAAGTCCTCACTCGTACTGTGTGAGCTCTGATCCAAACAAAAGCAGTCTTTGACTAATCACTACATTCTAGCACTAATACAACTCAAACAAGGGCTGAAGGTGAACCTGACTCAAATGCATTCTACCCCCCCCCCCTTCTCTAAGCAAAGCACATTCTGTATTCAACAAACACTGACACATTTAATATGAAACACTTTCACAGCCACTTTTTCTTATCGACCACTTCCCGACTTGGCAGGTTGGCAGTTATTAAGCCATAATAAATAATAGCGGGGGTCTCCTGTAGGCCGTCCTGAGTGCCACCGGTGATGAGAATGGAGTGGCAATGAGAATGCATGTGGGAAATAATGCACCATTTAAAGTAAACATCTCCATTATACTATTTGTCTTTTCTTTCCCTTTTTTTTTTTTTGGCACATGCAGTATGATGATGTTTGCTGCAGTTTGCCTCACCCAAAGGAAATGCGCACACACCCTTAGATCTGCAGTTGACTGCCACATACATTTAAATTTTGTATTCATCGACTCACATTGATAAATAAGGCTGGGCGACAGCCACGAGTTCGCGCAAGGCACTCGATCATCCTGTGGGGCCGCGCTAAACCTGGACAGAAAAAAAAAAAACGCTGGATCTTAAAGTTCAAGCAGTGCAAAGGAAGCAAATGTTTGACGCCCTAATTGGTTAAAATCTAAGTGTGCGCCACCATTTCTTACATGGAAAGCAAAATGGCTACTAATAATTCATACAGCTGCTCGGACTAAATAAAAGAAATGAGGAATAAATACACCTTTGTTCATGTCAGTCTCCATAATTGTGGCGGTGACTTATTTCAGATGCTCACCACATGGAAACTAACCTTACACAGCTGCTTGAAATTCTTTTTAAGATTTCTATACATGTGCACTCAGAATTTATTCCAACCTGAACTCTCATTTCGTTTGCTGAATGTACATTATGTTATATTTATATGCATAGTCCCCCGGGGCTGTTTATCCTGGTGTCCCTGGCCTATATGTGACTTCCATGTTGCAAGGTAACACGTTGACCAGTGTCTTAAAACTGTAAATATCTATATATGAATAATAATAATAATAATAATAATAATAATCATAATAATAAAATATAATTCGAATTAGAATGTGCTGTCATTTTTTAACCATTTCACCACTGTAAAGTAATCTCTCTGTCTGTGTGGATTTTTTTTTCTCCCCCTTCTCTTGTTTTGTGGCAGAGCATTCATGTGGCACATTTTAGACATTAAGCCCCTCATAAATCTTTCTGTCACAAAGACCAACTCTGCATTTCTATGACTTTGATTATTCCGCGCAAATGTGCCGACGTAAATGAAATTATGTTCCAAATCTGCAGCGGCACTCAGGTCTAAGCCGCATTAAAGATTCTGCTCACAGTGAGTCCAATGCAAGCCTGTTAAGGTTATCACAATGGGCTATTGATTACTATTGTTATTCCACTTGATGCTGTTGATTACATCATGCGCTCCATCATGACTTATATACAGTACATGTCAGCCGAAGGGACAAGTGGAAATTAGTAAGCAGAAGGAGATGGAAACGTTGGATGAAAGCGTGGCAGTTGTGAAGCTGCTGGACTCTCTATCACCGTGGAGACACTGAGTATCAATGGAAAGCCGTCTGTTGTTTTTTTTTTTTTTAGCACAAAGCAAACTGGTACAAGAAGCACACTATGACAGTGACACTATTGTATCTCAGATGAGTGTGCCAAATGATGGCTGTTGCCAAGGTACAAAGCACAAAAAGCAAAAAAAAAAAGCAAAGTCAACTCCTCTGTTAAATACAAGCGCATTGGATTATGTGTCCACTTTCAGAATAAGTGAAACAATATGATATGGTATCATGGCCCAATGATAAGTGACATACTGAGGAAAAAAAAGTATGACTGTGAATGTTTCAGTGCTTTTTTTTAAAATAAAAGCCTCTGGATATTGAAAATGAAGAGGATATAATTCAGTTATGCACGTTTTTTATCGTTTTCTAGGAACATGATTAACGATCATCACTGTAGTTTTCAGCAAGATGTTTACTGAGCTAAAGATAAAACTGAGGAATATTATGGGTCAAGTGCTATTTTGTTGTTAATTGACTTTGGCTGTCATTTTATTAGATGGCTTTGATTTTAAAACATTTCATTTTTTGCGTGTTGTATTTGATGTTTTGTGTCCTTCATTATAAAGCTAAAGTGGCTGTTTTGAAAGGTGCAGTGTGTAATATATGAATTATTAATATGAATAGTAGTAGTAGTAGTAGTAGAGCACTGTGGGTGGAAACGGATAATGACTGGATAAATGCCTTGAAGACCTGAGGGAATTCTGAATGACTGAGTGAAAATTTTTTTCGACTGTGAGAAAAAGCATTTTATGATCATTTCTAAACCCTTAACAATCGATGCTGGACAGTCAGATCTGGATGAATCAATTATTTGGTACTATCACACTGTGAAGCACCGCTGAGATGATTTTGGGCAAAGTGTGATAACAATACGGTACACATCAGATTCAATGAAGAAAAAACGGTGCGAACAAATGCGCATGGAATAGCTTGAGAGGTGTCAGACGACAGTCATATCAATTTAAGTTTAATACTGGATTAGATCATCTCGCACTTCCGCACAAAAACATGAAACTGATAATTGTGCAATATTTTCCTCACTCATTGCTGTAGCTCGTTACAACATGCAAATGATTAAACACTTCTTTCTTTTAATTTTACCAAATAATGCGACAGTAATGACTCTGCGTGAAATATTTTTGTATTTATTTCTGCACTTGTTCATTTAATTTTCATATGAACAAAATGTGAACTAACTCATTGGAGCGTCTCCTGTAACCTGTGCCTGTATAGGGTCATTTGATATGTATTGTATATATTATTGTTGTTGTTATTATTATTATTATTATTATTATTTACATTTTAAAGGTATAGTTCAGGTTTTATGAAGTGAGGTTGTACCACGTATTGACACATAATCAACACTGACTTCCCTAAAGCGAGTGACCCATTCCGAGTCACTCTCACTGAAAAACGTGGCTTCCAGCAGAGATAGAGAGGGGAAACTGATTTTAGCTGCTGAATAAAAGGCTACAATCTATGCCCGAGTCTAAAATATCTGAAGTGTATGTTTGCCTTTTTTTTTTTTTGTCTTTTTCCAGCTGAACCGCCACCCATTAGTGGAGTTTTGGTGGTGGCAGGGGGGTTTAGTGCCCTCACAGTGTAAATAACTAAAATATATAACTACATTAAGTCCTAAAATAGCACCAATAAAAACATTTCTTGTTAATGTTCTTAATAAATAAATTTTTGAGCAGGCATGTGACATGGTTTATTGTGGTAACGTGCAGCACCGCAGTGACACTGAACAGCTCCTCAGTGCTTTCACCGAGCGCTGTCCATGGTCCTGATTGCTTTACTAGTGTCCTTTTCTAATAAAACAGCCAAAGTAAAATCCATATTGTTGGTTGAATACCATACTATACTGTGTGTGTGTGTATGATGTATGTGTTATGTGTCCCTATAAGCTAAACATGTTGATTGTTGAGACTGAGAATTTTACAAGAGTACAAACTTCACTTTTTTTTAAGCTATCATTCATTATAGCCATGATTCAGCTTTTAGTTTTCTCAAACCACAGCAAATACACATGGATTGGTAATAATCAATTTGAATAGTCAATATCCTTTAAATTCCTCCTGAACAAGTTCTTCTTCTTCTAATAATAATATCCAACAGGTTGGAGAGGTATAGTGCTGTCCTCCACAGTCTGAAGCTTTCAATCTGCAGTTGACAGTGATGTTAACATTATTATGGTCTGCGATGATATGCCTCTTTGATCACTGAGCTCTTTTGACTTTGTCACTATACGTCACTAAACTTTCAATTTCTAAGGTCAATAAACGTTGTAACACTTCAACTCAGAATTCACCTTTTTATTCTTGCTTTTGATTAAAACGCTCTTTTATTTTTTTATTTGTCTATTCTCTCTGTTTTTTTTTATTATTATTTTCATTAGATCTTCTTCTTCTAACGACACTAATAATAATAATTTCTGCTCCCTACACAGTTCGCAGCTCTCAATCTGCAGTTCAACATTTCTTTATCAACATTTCTGTTAGGTAAAGAATGGTAAGCTCATTACTTAATTTCATTTTTTCCACATAAAAGAGAAAAAAAAAATAGCTCAGTGAGTCATGCAATTGCTAATGAACCTAGAAGTGAAAGTAGGTGATAGTCTTCTATTCATAAAGTGACTTTGCTATCACAATTTTGAGGTGAATGAATGCATATTCCTAATGCGTTATACATATTAAATGGCAGAAATCAGAGCGGGTTATTGCAGTTAATGTGTGCCTGTGAGCAGACAGCAGGGAGTTATGAAGGACAGGACAGTCTTCGGGGGCTTACTTGTCCATTCACTTGTAATGTTACATGTTTAATCCTTAATGACCACCACATTATATTCGTTTTCATTATCTATGTCGCCATTATCTTCGTGGATAAGTCTTGATTAAAGAAACATACGACATCAAAGCACCGAGAGCTTCTGCATACAGTTATCCAGCCGTTGTTGACAGCCTTACACTGCACTTCGGGCCGAATTTTCCCTACACAAGAGAGGAGGACAACCTCTTTCAAGGTTTGAGAGATAATTACACATTATTATACAGTAAGGCAGGGAGCTGGGTGGGATCCAAGCACTTCCAGGTGGTTAATACTGCGGGTCACAGTGGGGTCATGTTGATTGCGGGCCAAGGCAAATCAAGCTGGCTGACTTTTAAATACTACAATATTTAAATATTCACAGGGCACATCCTCTCGTACAACTGGTGGTTGATGGATTTAAATGAAGTGTTGACGTACAGCATGAGAAGAGCGGATGTCTTTAAATGCTTACAGTAACACACATCAGGGACAGGTAGTAAATGAAAAGGAAAAACCAACAGCAATGTGTTTACGTCATTGATGGCATTGTTTACATTACGTAAAAATGAACCACGTTCAACGACAGTAAGGTAAAAAATCAACATTTGGCTTTTTCAGAAGGTATCATAATGGTTTTAAGATAACTGTTCAGAAAAGGAAGTTTCATAATCCATTAATTCATAAAAAAAACAATTGTTGTTCTTTCTGAATGCGGCTCACGTTAAAAGTGAACTATTTTGATGATATCTCAGTTAATAAACATCCTTACCGACTGGTAATCAAAAATGACAACATAGTTTTATATGACTATCACTCCTGCACACCTTGAAGTCGCATTTTTCTGCCGACACATACTCATTTTATCTTTGCCTACAGAATACAGAGATACGTGGGAATCTAATTTGTGAGTATAGGATATGGAATATGTACTATTTTTCAATATAGCTGACATTTTTATTGTATTTAGTAATATGCACAGTTCATGTAAAGGCATTTATGTCTGTCCATATTTTTCCTCAGCTGCACCAACATAAACCCTACAATTTATTTCAATTTCATTTAATGGTGACCAAAGAGGATCGTGGATGTACAAAAAAAAAAGAAGAAGCAAATGTTATCTTAAATATGTCACTGCACAAATCATCCCTGATCGTAGGAAGGAGAGTGATACACTGCAGTGTGTTGTTGGATGAGACCCAAGAAATGCACATTACACACGATCCTTTAAAATTGACCCACTGCTGCATTATAAAGGAGGTCATTAGGTCCTATTTCACACCTTAATTGTATAATAGGTTGACAGGGAGTGCAGCAGACGTGTAGAACTTAATAGACAGTACATTTTATATATTTTCACTGGCGTGTCACATTGAATCTGATAAAAAATCAAATGCCAAAATGACTGCGTGCAAAATTTCTCTCGTGACATTTTTGCTCGTCTAATAAAACGACGTAACATAGCATCTGCTCGCCTGTCAGCCGAGGAAAGCAAACAAAGAAAAGCGACGAAGACGAGACCCCATCAGAGAGGAAGGTTTTCTCGCGACGACGACTGCGTGTAGCGAGAGGATGTCTAATTAAACACCAAATCTCCTCCAACGCACATTCCTCTCGTCTTGAAGGTGTCAGACTCTTCGAGTGCGGACCACCAAAAAATATGAGGCGTCAATTTATTCCGACCCAGTGTAGATCACCAAAAACTTGTTATGAATTTATTGTATACTCAGGATGTCTAATTAAACACCACTCTCCTCTCACACGACGCACAAACTCCTAATTTACCAACAGTGAGGCCAGATGATTCCTACTAATGGCCACTACACAGTTCTAGCACTACTTGACTCAGTTCGGTATCAGGCAAGTCATTTTCCATTACTATACCTCCTTAATGCGGTCGGGATCGGTTGCACGAAGCTGCCGTGACTTTGTTTTATACGCGACACAAACACACAAACCACTGACGAGCAAAGCAGTTGTTTTCGGTTTGTAACTGAATGATTAGAATCAGTAAATTAGAAAGATTAGTTCAGTACTTCCTGCATGATTCCCGCAACGGGAACGTGATTCGGCTCTCGATCGCCGGCTTTCAGCAGTGCTGTTAACGCTAAATACACCAGACTCCATTGTTAAATATTGAGATTTTAGACATGCCCTTTGCTAAATGTTGGAGATTAATGCACGTTTCCAGGATTTTTAAGCCCTTTTTAACTGATCTACAGTTCGACATTGTTCAGCTTGATCGCACATCACGCTCATGACTCTTACAGTGGGCAGTCTGGCCACGTTACAGTTAAGTATCAGGTCAGCTTGGACTAAAAAAGGGTGCTAAAAAAACAGTTTAAAGGTGAAGTAAGTAGTTTATAGTGCCATCTAGAGGAGAGGCTGAAATTTACAACAAAGAACTGCTCCTCTGCTCACCCCCTCCCTTCCCTGAGCGCTACGGTATCCTCAGCCGAAGCGGAGAGAGTGGAGGCGGGACTTCCGCTACAAGTAAAGCAATGCTTGATTTGTTCTCTCGCGTTTGTCCTTACAGGCTCCGGTAGAAACATGGCGTCGTGGCAATGCAGTAGCGGCCCACGACCATGTTATTTTACATGACTTTTTGAAACACTACAAAAATGAAACAAAGAATATTAAACAGCGACTAGACCAGGGGTCTGCAACCTGTGGCTCTGGAGCCACAAATGGCTCTTCAGCCACTCTGCAGTGGCTCCTTGTAGCTTTAGAGATCGAGGCGACAAATAAAAGTCTTTTAATATCTTGTGCGTCACATCCAACGTCGACGTAAAATGCAATATTCAGTAGACGTTTGGATGCGTCCTGTCCATCTTTGGATTGTATATAGTATGTCTGTATAAAAACCTTTATACATGTTATTATCTTCATTTTGTGGGGGTTTTTTTCGGCTCCAAATGAATTTTATTTGGGTGGAGAGGCGACAAAAATGGCTCTTTTCATCCTAAAGGTTACCGACCCCTGGACTAGACCATGCAGGAGCACATAATATGTATACAAATGTGGATTTTGGGTCATATAAACCCATAAATACTACACAGTGTCCCTTTAAACGAGCAAACATCAAACAGCAAATTGGCTTCATTATAATTTCAACTTTTGCCACCACAGCCACAGTCATAAACCAACCCAACATGGCAGCGGCTGCACTGCAATCTTTTATCTGAGAACTTTCACTGCAGTTTGAATTCAAAACTTAGTGACTCTAATCACTTCTGAACATCCTCAGAAGTTCCAAGCAGCACTCCGACACTCCATTATTTGGTCGGAGAGATCCAACCAACTGTTTCTCAGAGTCATTCGGTCTTTCATCTGCTGTTGAACTTCCACGTTGAAAAAAAAGAATAGAACCCACAAACTTCAAACTCAAATGCAGCTTTTGACACCCTGACACACCAGACATTGACTGAAGACTATTTGAGACTCAACACAAATACCTCCAATACTATATTAATAATTACTTTAGGTGTCAGACTTCAAAATCCACTGCAGGTGTCTAAGATATAAACCATTGGATTTAAAAGATGAGAGGGTGGGTCTGAAACACACCGAACTTTGGAAGTTGTACTTCAAAATCCACCCGAGTTACCTGAATATTGATTGTGGGATTTGAAAATAATTCTGTTATACCCTGGAGCCATTTGGCCAGCCTGATACTCACCTTTTTCCATTTTCCTTTTCTTGTATTTTTTATTTATTTATATATTTTTTCCCTGGGTCATGTTGGACTTACAGTAAGTCTCTTTGCTGAGCTTACGTAAAGACATAAAAGTCTAACCTGGTAACCTGGAGTTGTTTGACTTTTTCCTTTTCCAAACAAATGTTTAGTATGGCCATTGGTAGAAAGAGTGGTGACAGAGCAGACAGATGTTGGAGTATAACATGGCAGATTGAGAAAGATAAAAGGTTGTGGGTTTTATTCTCTGGCAAGGCTGTCGAGATTTTCTCTGTCTCTGTTCAAACATGTCGGGGGAGATAGAAGTATAACTCTGCAGGTTTTGAGGTTTTGGATTCAACCACCATTACCGTGTAGTAAAAGTCTGAAGTTCAACACCCAAATTAAACATTCTAAACCCGCTGTCTGACCAAATAGCTTAAGGGATAGAGGGCCATTTGGAAGATCTTAGGGTGGGTCCAGTCTTTATGAACCTCGGTAAATTTTGAACACAAACACCCAAAGTAAACATTCAAATAGAGGAGGAAATAAGAGCCAATTGTCTAACCAAATAGCTCACGGTGTTAGGAGACAGACTGGGATATTGAACTCACTAAATTTAGGACCCCTCAGGAATGATCAAATTACCCATATTCTCTCACCTCCTGAGTGTTTCACGGACGTGCTGAAAGGTTGCTATTAACACTGCAGGCAGAAACCTCCACTCTGGAGCCAAAGTTAAATGACTGCATAATCTAGGGTTGGAGAGTATAGGCGGACTCTGATTAAGATGATGTTTAAATTACATTATAGTGCAAGCGCACTGCTGAGGACTGGACACTTCCCGACTCAATCTAACCGTATTGTTGAAGAAGAGGACTATTATTCTGCTTCGTGTGCAGATTGTGATTCGTGACATTTATTGCATGTGTCCGTAAACTCGTCAAATCTAGTGTGTAGGCAGGCGTCTGTGTCTCCTACTATATTGGTTAAATCTGTTTTACACTGGGTGATTTCATATATTCATTTGTATGTGCCAGAATGGGCACGTCACTTATTCTGTTGTGTCTTTTCATCAGCTTTTATGTCCTCTGTGATTATTTAAATTGTCTCTATAGCTTCTTGAGGAAAAAAACATTTAAGTGCATTTTTATATATAGATAGTGCCTTTATTGACAATTCAATTGACAATTAAAACTGATAATCACAGAGAGAGACAAACTCCTAGCATTCATAAATACCATAAAAACAACTTTAGGATGAACAAATGCTGCATGTTTTACATATTCATAATCTAAAATACAATCTTAACTGTGCTATCCATTACATTTTCTATATAGAACATCCTTGATATGAGAATAACTAATCTGATTTCCAAATGTTCTAAAGCTATATTAAATAGCAAAAGGTGGCACGCAATCTTCCCGCCTCACACACTCTTGTGTAGATAAAATAACAGATTATTTATGAAAGGTTTTAATTTCTATCAAGCCCACAGGAATATCCCCCCATATTCAAAAGTCAAAAGTTTAACGTCTGGTGGAGTCTTTTTTTTTCTTCTTCTTTTCTTTTCTCCAGCCAGAATGATGTGTCATGCTCTTCTGTCTCACCTAATATAATATTCAGCAGTTGACACACATTGGAAAAGCAAAAAAGCTTGAGATAAAGCCAGCCCGAGCTGGGTGAATAATGGTTCCTGCAGCGTGTTTACTCAATCTAGTTAAAATTTTATGTTCAAAGATGGTTTAATTATGAACAAAATAGGATTGGTGATTTTTCCCCCCCCCGCCCTCTTTTTCTAATAACTAACATGGTTTTTTCATTTTTCTTTTTCACCTTCACAATCTCTTAAAAAGATCCTCAGATCCAAACCCAACCAGTCTGGGCCGTCTAATTGTGTGGAAGTGCTGCATTTTACATTTTACTGAGCCAAAAGAAGAAGAAGAAGAAGAAGAAGAAGCACTAATTGCATTTATTTACTGTTGGTAAAGTTAAGAGCTGTAATCCATCCCCACTGCTGTTATGAAAGTATAGGGATCAGAGGAGTTCTTAAAATTAAAAAGTTAATATTTTGATCTCTTAATATTCCGCTGCTCCGTAAGCAGTTGTCTGGGTTTGTATATATATATCTGTGTTTAATAGCATTTTATGCCGGCTCTATATTAAATTGTCTCCAGAGTCATTTTTTTTTTTAGCTTTATCTCTTAATTTAAAATGTTTTCTGTGGTGTTATTAGGATACTCCTAATATCCCCATTTATCTTCCAACTCTGGTTAGAAGGCTGGCGAGGAAAATCAATGTTGTGTTGCCTGATACAACATGGACTGCACTTTCCTATATCCATAGTTTACACACTTTCTATCCCCGTGTCTCCAATCTGTGATAAATGTGCATAGAATGATGGTGTTAGAACATTGTTTTTTCATTCCTTTCTGCAGCTTTGTTCTACAATATGACTTGGTTTCCTCCTCTTCCCGCTTCTTTTACAGGTATGATTGATCCTGGCCTCGAAGTCTTAGTTGTACAGTATAGCCCTCTACAAAATGTATGCAAAGATCACTCAATCTTTATTCATAAAGCACTTTTGGGGTAAAGCATGGGGTGGAGACAGTGACCACAGGTTTATTAAAGGTCCCATATTATGCAAACTGAACTTTTTAATCATTTTAATCCTTATATTTGGGACTCTGGAGGTCCTGTCAGTCGGCAAAGTGTGAAAAAAGATGACTCGCTCATGTTTTTTGGTCCTCCTCAGTCTAAGTACAGGAGATAAAATGCATGATGTTGACTTCCGCACTCATTGGGACGTCACAAGACGCTCAATTCCTGCAATTGTTGTCTCGCGAAGCTCCGCCTTGTCCGTGAGAGTGTTGGCGAGGGCAGCGGCATCTGGAAACCGGAAGTCCGCGAAAAGTTCTATTCTTGGCTCCACAGTGCAGCACAGAGTTCTACACAAACTTCCAGCCTCAGAGGATTTATTTGTCCAGTGGCTACATATTATATATGACGGCAATGTGCCTGTTAGAGCCTGCAAAATGATCGCTTTTCCAAATGCTAACTGCTGTTAGCTCCCAGTAGCCTCTGTGGCTGATGTAATTTCCTGTTCCTTAAGTCTCGTTTTGCTCTTTTTTTTTAAGGTGGACCTAAAGAGATACTACTTAACAGAACGTTCTGAACAGGGCTGTTTTGGCAGGGTGATTGAACTGCTGTGGTGCTTCATCCTTATGTTATTTTGACCAAAGCATGTCTCAGTTCATTACGACACCAGTGAACTCGGTTCACTTGGAGAAATAGGGTATAATATGTCCACTTTAAATCAAACTAAGCTGGTAATAGTTTGGATCTCACTGGAGACCAATCTTGCTGTAACTCAGGCAATTGACAATGTCAACCTGCAGGTTACAATTTCCACCCCAACAAGTGGGTTCCGAGGTTTGATCCAACACAAACTACGCACGCCCTTACACTAACGTCAGGATTTCCTACCATGGGGTTTTCCTCTGATTCAATTAGACTGGAGATTCACTTCAGTCTTATTTATCACATTTTTATCACATTATGGGTTCGGGATAACACTTTCTGTAACGCAGCAATATGCTACTTGTCTTTCTGGTCTTTTTTCTCCTAATGAGACTTAATGAGAAACTCCTCCTCACACACCCCTCGCTCGCTCTCCCACAATTCAACACCCAATTAGTTCTCCCTTAACTTGTCAGAGTTTCAATTCCACTGTTGATCAATGGAGTGGAGACCAGCCATTTCACTTACCTCGAGGCTAAACATTTTGTAGGAACCCCCGAGGTTTTGAAGATACCAACTGCCAAATCAGGTAACTGGTTAAGAAATTGTTGGAAAATTAAGAACAACAAACCATTTATAAAACCACTCGTATTTTGCTGCTGAGGGGGATCAATGCCTACTATCTTATGGTTCACTACCTTCCCACGAGCCATATTCTCAAAATGTTTAATCTTTTTAATTTATTTATTTATCAGCAGACATCAGGACGAGCTCCAGCTGTAGCATTCTCGTGAAATCCCATTCATAGTAACTATATCATCCATTTGCTATGTGCCTACACAAACCTTTAATATAAATGTTTTCCACCTCGTGTGTGTTGTCAGTTTTGAAATCCACTTTTACAGTGTACACTTGCCGCACCCCGGGTACATAATACATGCATGAAATCATCCTGAAACATGTGTTTTTATTACGTATATCTCTTCCTGTTTCTACGGACGATAATGTGTTATAATGCCAAAATCGTGCTGACCGATAATCAATTGTGCGTACCTGAAAACATTGTACACAGAGCACACGCTGAAGATAAATGCCCTGTGCCGGCAAGTATATGTTTTTTTATATATATATGTTATTACGAAATGAAATTTCTTTGGAGCATCATCCATCATCTAGTGGTCAAATTAAAACACACCTTACCGACAGCCGGCATAAATGTTCCCTAATTGCTGTTGTGAGCTACTCCAATAACAGTAATGTCAGTGACAACTAAAACTACAACAGAGGATTCTTTCATCTTGAATTGTGAGTTACAAAGATGCCGCCCTGTTATCAATCGGAGCAACTAAGGAGCAACAACAGGATTTGTTAATTATACAACTTTAACAGGGCATTTTGAGAAATGTTGAAGGGACAACGCTGTATAATAGCTGCTGGTCGTGTGGCATGTGTGTCTAGACTGTGGACAGTTGGTTAAAAACTAAGGACATTCATACTGATGCCTTAGCCAGAGGGTCTGTCCACATGCTGCAGGAGAGCGATCTTCGTGGGCACATTTCACAATGCACATTTTGACTGTGGCTGCCATTTTCTTTTTTTTTAAAAAGACATTTCTAAGTGGAGTAACTGACAATTGCTGTCCTTTTTTTTTATTTAAAGCACTGCACCACTCTACTTAAAAAAAGAGCAGAGTGTATTTTATTTTAAGTTCTTTTTTTTTGCAGAATACAACAGACATCTTCTAACCACCGTTCATGTTCCTCCATGTTCTGTCAAGTAAGCATGTAGCGCAGATAACGTGGAGCCACTTTTGCGCCGCGTTCCAGAGTCCAGCGTTTTTTCACCTCTCTCTGCTGTCTTCACATTTCTGACACTTCTGCCTGGCAGACAGCTCTCCTCATGTCAGGTCGGCCTATGGGTGGAATATTATTTTTTGACTTGTGAATGATGAGCTGTTTGCGACTTTGCTGATTCATACTGTATTTTTTTGTACCATATTAATCACTATTTTTTTTTTTTCAAAATTTCAAGCTTATTCATAAGATTAATGTAGCTTGATTTTATGCTGTGTTCAGAGCTGTGTGATATCATGGAAATTGGAACAATGTCTTTTCATTTGTTACAGCAGCAGCAGCTGACATCTGAGTTTGAGATTTTGAATTCAACATTAGGCTGCTTTTAATGACTCTCATCCACAGACTTGCTCTTGCGTAGATGGTAAAAATAGGTCAGTGGTGTTTCTGGGTATGAAATGCAGTGACATGTACAATTAACTGTTTTACCTTGTCACATTGAGCAACCCTAGTTCAGAATAGTTTTAGTCATTTGGTCATTTGCAGTACAATCGTGTCCAGCAAGAAAGAAAGAAAGAAGACAAGATCAAGGACAGACAAATACTTAAAAGTTTGGACCTACAGACTTATAATGCAATAATTCTCAATAACCCTCATTTGGCTCCTATACTTGTATTTTAAACATAGGACATCTCAATAGACTTACTATCTCTAATGATGCAGCCAAAGGCTCAGGTACTCAGGGCGAAAATAAACGTCCTGTTAAAAAAGCATTGAATGCATTCAATGTCAAGGTAAAGTAGCCAATATGTTGCATTTGGCAGCAAAACGATGACAAAACGCTTTTCTCTGGAGAGTTGACACATAATGACATTGGGGGGAAAAAAGGACAGTGGCATAATCTGACTTGTTGGCATGTGACAAGCAATGATGATGATGATGATGCAGATCATGTGCGGTTGTTGGATCGGCTATGAAACTGTAGGAGGGACAGGCGAGACAGTTTGTCTGGTTCAAACACACTTAGTTTCTTTTCCTGGTGGAAAGCAGGATGACATTGTTGACACAACTCCCCCGGGGTGGACATACATGATAGATGGATTACAATCGGCAAGTGACCCTTCCAAAGACACTTTAACATTTGCCTCAGAGCTCTGGTGACAAGGTGTTGATGGGAGTTGATCTTGCCTTGATAACATCAAGGTCAACGTCTGCCTTTCTAACCAAATGAAAAAAAAGAATACGTCTGATCGGATGCACATACTTTTGCAAGCATAAACTTGGAAAACTTCACCAGGACACTGACACTGTACACTGTGACCGTGGGATGTACCACCTGCAGTGACTCCCACAGTCACGACCAATTGCATAAAAGCACCTGCCTTTATCCATCATGGCGCCACCACCTTGCTTCTGCACTTCGACCTGCAGTTTTCATGCACATAAAGGAATAAATAATTTGTCATAATGGCATACATTATGCGCAGAAGGCAAAGCTCTGTTTTCCTGTGTGCGTTCCTGTGGTAAGTACAAACACAATTATACGTTTTCAAGTGTACTCTCCTGTGAATTACACATAGCTAACAGCATTTCTACCATAAAGCATGTAAGAAATGTGCATCCACATTAAATGTATACTACCATTTATGACAGCTATAACCTCTGGGGCAATCTCCTTATGAAGCATCAGAGTGAGGAAGTATATAAAGAGACATATGGTGCTACTTGTTAGCCAATGTGTTGTCTTTTGCGTGTATTTGTCACACATCTGTCACTCATTGTTGACACCAAAGCTCTCCCTGGACAACAATTCCCATGATTCCATGCTGCTCCATGACACCATCAGACAAGGCTTCTGTTTTTGGGTTTTGAGTGAAAGGAGCCTAGCGGCAGAAATCACCTACTCTGCTTTAAATGGATGTTAAAATGTTGCCACACGTGCCCATCTGTGTTGAATCGGCAGGTGAGCGGTTGCCCGTACAAAGACTTGCTTGGGGGCATGAAGGCCATAGTCAAAGTGGATGTGTAAAACAAAAATAATGATTAGTTGTCAAGTAGCTATTGTACGACAAAGTAAAACAAAAGACTGTGTTTGTATTTTCCAGAAGTGTTTCATAATTCTGTTCTGTCTCTAATTGTTATACACAATACACAATGTTTTTGTGCTATACCTCAGGTCTAGTAATCACTGTGCATGTAAGATGATAATACAGTTTTTGGCAATTTGTCTAGGCAGCTAATTATATAATTATACGACTGCTTCTGCGCGTCTCGCCCTTGTTTCTACGCCGCGTGTGCTGCTCACTTGCTTGCTATTTTCGTCTTCCTCTTCAGTCACTCTTGACAGATGGCCAGCGCAAACTACTTAATCAACACCCCCAAAAAGCGTGACACAAAAGAGATGCAGCACATAGTAAAATGTAGGCATAGTTAACAATCCTATCAAGGACGGAGAAAAGGGGATTAGACTGCATCATCGTCTTTGGCTCGGTGCTCGTTTCCACGCTGCTGCTTCTTCTGTTTATATATTTAGCTACTTATCGAGCATTATTTGTTATTGCCGAGAAACTGGCGAACCTTTCTGTGCGACGTGGCTGGGAAAAGGCACAGCAGTAATTGTCAAACGCCAGAGCGGTAGAAGTGCATATCTGTGTGTGTGTATGAGATGGACGGAGAGGAGGAGGAGGGAGAAAATGAAAGGGTGGGGAGGTGCAGTGAGAGGCAGGGAGGGAGCATGAATGAGGGAGGGTGTGAAGGCAAGGGAGAGCGAGAGAGAGAGAGACACACACACACACAGAGAGAGAGAGAGAAGCGGAGAGGGGAACAAGCGGTTCGCCTCATTCCGCTGCTTTCTCATCACCCATTCAGAGAGACTTGGTTTTGGAAAAGGAAAGAGCTACATAACAGGCAAGTTAGAGAAGGAAAACGCTGGAATATTCCACTGAAGAGGAAGGATATCGAGGAAAAATAATTCACCTGGGTCTTACTGGCATCCACTATCACCTTATATAGCTTTCGCAAGGGTGGCTGAAAGTTTCCATCTGGGGGGGGGCACCCTCCCCTGGCTGTGGGGATGAACAGTGGATGTTGAATTGCATTCCAGAAGGCAGGAGGAGAGCTGTGAACACCGGCTGGATTGACTCGCAGTGGAGCTGGTCGTGCGCACCAACTGAGATCACACAGTGCCTCATTTTCTCTTTCTCTTGCTTCGTCTCTCTCTCTCGCTCACACACACACACACACGCATTTTCCAATAGAACACACAACATCATTTTACCGTGCCAAGGTGGAATATCTGGGGGAAGCAGCCGTAAAACAATTTCTCCTCAACCAGGGAAGTAGAAGGGGATCTGATATGAACAGAACCACTGAAGGACATCCTGTTCATGAGAAAGTAAGTTCTAATCAGACAAGGATTTGAATTCATCTCTGATTCCTTAAGACTTGGAGGAATTCTGCCCTTTCTCCCTCCCCCCCCCTTTTCTTGTGGAGCGGCACTGAGCTTCAGACAGCAGCTCATTTTGTGGACTATTGGGTTTCTGGATGGTATTTTAAGGTAAGGGCACGTTCACTGGTACTTGTCCATTTTTTAGCACCCTACAGGTTTGTGAACAAATGTCGGATTTGGCAGCCGAAAGAGCTTCGAATAAAAGTGAGGGGTGGGAGACAGAAGGAGGGAGGTGGTGTGTGAGTTTTATCCCAGACTGTATTTAGCCAGTTTTTACAGAAGGAGTGAAGTTGTGATAAATGTCTCATTAAAACAACAACAACCAAATTGTTGTTTTAATGGATTTTGAAGGGCTACTCCCCTCTGACTGTGTCAGTGTCTATCTGCATACTTGTTCCAAGTGCGTTTGCTGATGGGGGGTTGGGGGGTTGGGGTTGGGGGGGGGTGTCTGCAAAGCAATTCATCTTCTTTGCATCCTTGCAATGTAACAGTTTTTCGCCAGGAGAGGCTGCCAGTGGAAGCATAATTGTGGTTGCTGTTTGTCTCGGTCTTTGCAATAATGCGTCTGTGAATTACTTTTAATACGGTCTCCACGTTGTATTCATAATGGAGAGTGCGTCTCTGCTTTTTGAAAGGCTGTGCTTTCCCTTTTGCTTTCCAAACAAATGATCATGTGCGGTAATGCGATTTCTCCCAGCAGTATATGTTCAGTTTCTGCGGATATGTAAGTTTGACAGCACAATTAAGGTCTGGCAATTCATCCGTTCCCACGTCGCTATCTTCCTTTATGTGCCGTGCATCGTTCCACGCGAGACAATGACGATACAGTCGCTCGTGTGTGTGTTTTGCTGCACAAGACGATTTTTCAGAAAAATGAAGACTTGTGCCAGCCCACAGACAAGAAGTGTAAAGGAACACTGTGTGTGCCGCTGCCCTCTCGATCAATACAAGTGCAAGGCTACCTCATTTACGAGGCACTGGCTGAAATATTCATGATTGCATGAGCATCCTGTGCATCCCTTAAAATATTTAAAAATGATTGAATAATAAATATCCTGTCTTAGGTTGCCAGGGCCCACATGTGGCTTGAACAAATGATGATAATGCCACCTCCTTGTGGAAACATGCAAAACAGTGACCATTAAATGCCTTTGCCTCTGGATATATATAAAAAAAATTCAAACCAAGTGTCTCCTCTTGCAGAACATCCACTGGGGGGAAGTGGAGCCTTTATGGGAAGTTGATGACAGCCCCTGTGTATGTGGAGTATGACTCTATAGATGGCTCAAATGACCATTTGCTCCTCTACATACAGTATAGAGCATGACTGCTGTGTATACAAATGGACTATTGAAAATCACATTCATCATTCAGTAAACACCAGGTATATTTACTTTCTTTTGAGGGAAATGCAGATCTCTCATCTGGCCTATACCTGCTCTATTCATTCAAGATAATAAGCTTCATCTACAGTGTGTGAGTGTGTGTGTGTGTGTGTGTATTTGTATGCACAACTGTGTGTAAGAGTACATACAAGAGTGAAAGGGAGTTTCTGTGTGGGTGTGTGTATTTGTCCAGAGCTCAGAGATTCATCCCTTTTGATGTTTTATTGAGTGTTAACCATGGTAGGGCTGACGCATTGGCTCTGATGCAGACTAGCATGGCTAAAGGAAAGTACTAAAGCCGACGTTGCTCTTCCTTGTTATTCCTCTCAACTCTGTTTTAGCAATGCTGTGTCCACCTCAGTCAGGGCCATTGGATTGGGCAAATGATTTGGTTGAGGTGCAGGTGTGGCTGCCTGTTTCTGTGTGCATATAGGCCATAGTCAGAACCCTTGGAATCAAAGGAGTCAAAGACAAGGTTCCACCATTTTCACTGATGTTATGCATTGACTGAGTCATAGGACGGACATGGGAGGAATCGCTCTCTGACCTCATGACTATTCAGTGCTGTAGACGACGTAGTTCGCCGTGGAAAGGTATAAGAGGAAGTGACTTTAATGGCAAAATGGTGGGCTTTTGATTTATTGCTCATGAAAACAGAGTTTCAATCCGTATGCATACACACCAGTAGGCACCTGAAATGTGACACACCTGCTTCCAAGTCTCATAAATCATTTGCAGTCATATGTGCCTTTATTTGGGGGGGGGGCGCTATCAGCAAAACATCATTCAATTACAGGTGAAAATCAATATTATTATATTGTGAGTTTGTGTGTTGTTAGTCGAACCTTCAGACTTCACATTGTCAAGTCAGAGTACACGAACATCATGAATATCAACTAATTAATAGCTTTTTTTCCAAGATGTCATACCTCGTCATGTTGTCAGCTGTAAGCGGCACACATGGCTGAGGTATGTGCCGTGGAATAACATTAATGACACATTTATTTCCCATAGGTACCTTGTTCCTCACATGAGAGTCCATCAAAGCAACTAATCAACAACCATTCGTGATTATAAAGTATTTTAACAGCATAAAGGGCATCATTCATAGAAAAAAAATGGGATAGCGAGCCATAATTGGAGCTTATTGAAAGGTTGAATGCTGGGAAATTTCTATTTTTGTCATCGTCCTTGTCCACAGAGTACGCACTTCAATTATTTGTCCCGGTGGTGATTGAAAAACAAAATCAAGACATTGCTGCATTTTAGTAAGTTAATAATAATAATAATCTCTTAGACAGGACAGATAACGTCATATTATGCTTGTCGAAAGGTAATATGTTTGTGGCAATGGTCCCAAATTCAATCTCAAGGAAGCAAATACTAATCTGTTATGGGTTTTGTTTGGTTTTTCAAAAAACAACAACATTTGGCTGTATACTTTTATATACGTCTGCACACAAAACATATTTGATACTTGATAAGCATTTACAGCCGTGGAAAATGAAGCTGAGATTGGAAATAAATTGAATTTGTTTCAGTGTTTGAAAGATCAGCTGCAGCACAGTGACATATACGTATTTTTTTCTGGTTCAGTTTATCATGAGGTGTAGAATATAGCAAAAAATTATTTACTCTAAGATATTTAATATAACATCTTTATACCATAGAGGTCCTTTGAAATACATATAGTTGTTTAACAAAAAATTATCTCGTACCCAGAAGCATAACAGTATATTTTTAGCCTTTAGTCCATTAGGGACATAGACGAAAAATCAATGATCACAGACTGAAACACTGGGTTTCAAGTTTATTTATTTATTTTTCCCCCTGCATGACCTTTGGATGCTGTTGGGAATATGTACTTTGTGAATATCAGATTCAAACTTAGTCGATAAAGCAGACCAAAAGATACGGATGAAATGAGCCGTTTGCCTTTTTGTTAATATCGTCTTTGTCCTCGAGTTTATCAGTTTTATTTCAAATGTTTATTTTTTTTTACCCGTGTCTGGGTATAGTTTTAAGACGAGGAGCTCTTTCTCTTCTTATCCCCCAGCTACTTGCGTATGTTTTTACAAAAATATGTTCACTTGACAGGCTAATGTGTTTTTTCGCTGCCACTCAGGAACACATTAACATATAGCGATGTAGCTATAGAGAGTCACACATCTGCAGCTTCCTGTGTAAACCACCAGCTGGCAGAGATAAACAGAGGACCTTATTTTAAATGGAGGTCTGGTCAGCTGGAGACCAAGCCGTGAACGGATGTGACTGACCTGTTGTCAGGCTTTGAATCCCTGATGAGGCAAAACACAATATGCTCAAACAGCTGGGTCATTTATGGAAAATGCTTATTCACCATGGTTGGCTGCCATCAAAGGAGGGGGGGGGGGGCTCTGTTTAATCCATGTGCTCCATTCCAATAAAGATAAGTTTAAATAAATCTAATTAAAAAAAAAAAAAAACATAGGTGAATAGTGGAAGATCTCTGAAATAAGGAGACCTACTATAAAGTATCAAAATCTGATGTGAACAAATGCATTGAATGTTCTGTATGAGAATGCTGCTTTGCTTTGCTACTATTTTTTTTATATTTTTAGTCGGCTAACAGCATCTCTGCAAGCAACCACGACTGAAAGAAAACTGTAGTCTACGCTTGGTAAAAGAGATAAGGAACGGGAAAACACAAAGGATTTCTGTCTGGTGTCTGTTGTTCATGTGATGTGGTAAACGGCTGCTGGTGGCAGTGCAGCTCCTTCGGGATGCAGTAATCATGAAGAGGCTTGTCTGGGGCACAAGGACTGATCCGCGCACAACCTCAAGTCGACAGTGACCTTGCTGTCCGTGTCACTTTGAAGGGTGACCTTCCCCGGGCAAGCTGCTGGGGGGGCAACGAGTGTCGAGTCACCTTTGCAAAAAGTCCCTTTCCATGTGTGTCGACAAGTAGCATTAGTGAGGGTCAAGGGTGCCGCCGCTCGCTCAGAGTATAGGGCGGGTTGATGTTGAACTACGTGGCAGCTAAGACGTGAAAACAATGGAACAAGTGTCCTTGAGCATTGCCCACAGTTTAATTGAGGAGACCTTATATAGAACTACAAGTCACACTCTCAATTTAGCACATCAATAAAGTACATAATGCAGCCTGCAGGAAAAAAATAGATCTTAATAAAATCACGTTTGATTTGACATTCAGTGCTTTTCCCCCTTTTCATGCTACTTGATATCTAAATGACATCACATGGTTATCTGGTACCAAAGGATTATACATTATAGCAGTTATATGTCCTGTCTCAATTCACTGTTAGTATCCACTAAAATAATTTCAACAAAATATTCAGCTAAATTAAAGGTGCCATATGTAAGAATGTGGCCAAAAACGGTCACTACATTCTAATTCAAAATACCGAGGTCTTTTAGGTTTCGTTTTCTGGCGTAACTGGCGACCCGTGGTTGCTCCGCAGCTGAGACTCTACTGACTGGTAGAGTGATTGGTAGACGGCAGTAGGTGGCGCCACATGCCGAAACATGATTTCAAAACATAAACATGATTTGCAGTCTGCAAAATGTTTCTTTTAATGCAAATATGTTGGCTGTACTGTTGTTGTTGGTGAGTTCAGTTTGTTATATGAACATTATTCCTGAGTCTCTGTGACATATTAGGAGGATTTTACGGCCAGTTGCTTTAGATGTATTACATAATGCACCTTTAAGTATGGAGGGGATATCATTTCATATCATTTAGTAACTGGTAAATTGCTTTCCTGTCAGTTCTCAAAAGTCAAATGAGTCACCAAATGCGGCATAAACGTGATTTTAAGAAACACAATTTTGTGTCGTTTTCTTTTAGATTTCAACATCAATTTAAGGGTAAAAAGAAAAAAGAAAAAGCATCCTGGTGCTATGGATGCATTCATGTTTATGCTGTAACCCAGCACTCTACCCCAGTATTTAGCAACAAATGCAAACACAGCAGCAAAACCTCTTATGTGCCATTACTGACCAGGACCTTTAAAAAAAACATATACAAAAAAAAAAAAGAAGCTAATTAAGGCTCATTAAAAATTCAGCCAGTAGAATAACCTGCCTATATTCTAACAGCGAGCGAAGATTGATAATGGCTTCTCTTTTGAACAGGGCCAATGTTGTAGCCATCCATTTTGTGTTTTTGCCTCCATCAGCCACTGCAGAATGTCCTTACAGCGACTTTGCCACCTCCATCCTTTCCCTGCGCTCTCACTTTTCAGCCGTGAAGAAGGGTATTTAGAGTATTGAGCGCTTTTGCTCTTTAGATGGCAACACAAATGCTGGGTCTCAACTATCAAGGTGAGGGGCCACTTACATATGCATCTCTTTGTCATGCGCGTTGTTTTTTGCTAAGCTTGATCAATAGTCTTGTTAAATGATGGGTATTAACAGTGCAGATGAAGGGCTGAATATCAAGGTAAGTGGAGCACAACAAATAAAACAAGAAAGAAAAGCCATTTTCTCTGATTTATAGCCACGTCACACACTCTTTCAGGAGTAAAGTGCTCCAGCAGCACTGATCACTGGTTGAGTTATGAACTTATATTTGCTATATCAAGTGATGTATTGTTACTATCTGTGTCTAACATTGGCTCTGTTGAAGGGCACCTGTATCCACAAAATTGTACACAATTTAAGCTGAATGGAAGGGGAAGCTGATCTATAAATGTTCCACAGAGCAGTTTTTGCTCTGATCTTGTCTCCTCTCAGTGGCAGCTCTTCGGAAACAATGGTACCAAGCAATGTCTTGCTTCTTGGTTGGTTTGTCAGTCTG
Organism: Microchirus variegatus; assembly: GCF_963457635.1. Classification (NCBI taxonomy): domain Eukaryota; kingdom Metazoa; phylum Chordata; class Actinopteri; order Pleuronectiformes; family Soleidae; genus Microchirus; species Microchirus variegatus. The sequence goes on along the minus strand of NC_139807.1, from coordinate 7,245,465 downwards.
CAGGGGGAAAAAAAACTAAATCAAAGACAATCATGGACTGAAAAAAATGAATATTTAATAATATAAAATACCTGGTTCATGTTCTTTTGCTTCATCACTCAAGCGGTTGCTCGGGGAATTAGCCGCAATTAGCTTCAAAGTGCACACTGGTACAGTTCACCCTGCCTCCGACTGTAACTGATGCTAAACTTGTTTTCCTCTGGCTTTTGAAGAAGGGCAGGGCAGGATGCAGTGTTTTTTCCATCACCACTCGTTCACTCTCGACTAAATGCACTATCCACTCTCTTGTTGCTTTTGGCTAAAAATATCTGTAAAAAAAAAAGAATTGGATAGATGGTGGTTTAAAATGTATCCTTGAGATATGAGCTGCCAGACTGATTTCCAGGAAGGTTTTTTTCGGTCATGATGGTATCTGCTCTAACCCTCCACATGCAGGTAGATGTGTCTTTCATTGCAACAATAGTTGAAATGCCAGTACATGGTTATGTCAACTGCCTCTAAGGGAAGGGTGGACTCTCAAACAGCAGCACTTCACCGGACAAGCTCCCATAACTCCACTTCTGCTAGACTAGGAGAAGCTGGGACTGGACTTGTTAGTGCAGGTCACTGATCCTTGCATCCTATGGGCTTACAACTGATACGGACCAAAGTACAGCTCAGGTGTTTGTCAGTTCCTTATGCTTTAAGGAATCAGTGGGGAAGCGTAAGACACAACTTGCTGACACAAGTTGAAAATCGCCCCGAAGGGCAGAAAATGTGTTGTTTTGGGAGAATGAGGTGACTGGCACCACTGCCCAGGTTCACAGCATCCTGTGAGAACTTCCCAGGATGATGTCATGTCAGGGCTTCAATCTTTATGTATCTTAATTTGTACTTTATTTGAAGGGATATTTTTTTATTCAAATGTAGAATTATTATTAGACAATTAATGTCTAATAATTTGAAAATCTAATTTGGGAGAACCTTTAGTAAACCTTACTAATAGAATCAGCCTGATCTAGTTTGATATATATATATATATATATATATATATATAGACATGTTGCAGTCACATAGCTTCTACGAAAGAGCCAAATATGAATGTCTGGTAATACTAAACTATACATTTTATATTATTATACATATATAAAATTTAACAATTCAAACAAAAAGTGGCGGTTTCAAGACAGTTGCTAAATATAGACTGTACATTTCTCTGTCGATTTAGCATTTTGATGCCATCAAAGTGTTTATACGGCACGGCACCAGCCTTTGTAATCCAATAAGACATGGGGAATTTTCACTTTCAAAGATATGTGACCTTTAACAGTTGACTGCTACCCAGTAAATGTGACCAACTCAATCTCATAACAGCCTTGTTGTCCCCGAACCCTCATATATATAAGGCCGTCTTATTCTGCTCTATTCCACGCTGTTGCATAAAGTGCCAATAAATTTAGAAGAAGGGCCGTGATTCACTGTTGCCCTTTTAATTTATTGCATGCCTCTTTCTTATTTCCCTATAATCTCAGATAGCTGTCAGTTGAGCGAGAGTCTCATTAGAACCTTTGTCGTGCCAGTGCTTCCGGGCTGAGGAGCATACTGAATAGATAAGGGGTTCTTTTCCTCTCTCTCAGCTTCCCTCATTCCCTCTTTATCGCTACAGCACTCTACTTCCCTCACTGCTCAGCATGTTAGCATAGATTTGACCATCAAGTGAAAGCTCCACACATTTTGGAGTCTTTCAGGGAGGCAATGGAGGCTCTGGCGGCATCACATAATCATTTGCCTGCTGCGGCCTTGCCCTTTTTAGCCTTCGCTGGGTTACAAAAGAATGTTGTTTGATGATCCCACTGCCTATCTAGAGCATAATGTGAGCTGTGTGTGTGAAAGAGAGAGACATGGTGGGTTTCCTTCACATTTGAAAGAAGGCTTGAAATATCGCAAAAAAAGTCAGTGCATCGATAAAAAGGTGCAAGAATGAAAACACTTTTCAAAAGATCACATGACTAGAACATAAAATAGAGGAACATTGTAATGAAAAATCAATTGTTAGGGAGGCTCTTAATTTCTTTTTCACTATTTTGAAAAATTGAAATGACTTTTTATTTTTGCCCATTTAAATTGCTTCATTACAATGTTGACATTAATGGGTTTGCGTATAAAGCTACCTTGAATAGAAGAGACTTCATTGTCACTGAATCTACCCATTACTGGCTTTGTTTACTCAGCAATTCACTGAAGTGAAGGCCCTATCCATCATGCTGATATTTATTTCTTCAATTGCAATTCCAAAAGTAATTATGTGTGTCTCTGCAAGATTGGCATTTTCCTGTATCTGCATATTTATGAAAATATCTTTTTTACGCATTCAGACAATGAACAAATTAAATATCACATTCAGGTGTCACTGTTAGTGATGATTGAAAACAGATTTTCCAGATGTTTCCATCAATACAAAACAATACTTTTTTTTTTTTTTTTAATTCAGTAACATAATGAAAATATATGAAGGTTTATATTGTTCTGTATAAGCCACACGACTAAATGACACATGCCAGTACATTCCTTGATCAAACACATAAGCCGGGGCATACAATTATCAACATCACATTGTGGATGACCTCACTGCAATATGCAGCTCTCCCCTGTTAACAACTGCGATGTGAAATATTTAATGTACATATAGAGAAAAATTCACCTTGCTCTATTTCCTACGTCTGTTAGATGGAATGTGTATAAAAAAACCCTCTCCATTTAAACGATGACCTTTACTTCCTAGCATACAAAGGACGCTGCCATTGTCAACATGTGTAATTGTTAGCCTTGGATTATAAATCAAAGAGCCTGCATTAGTTTAAAATCCAGCAGCACTTGGGCTGGGGCTTTGCTTGTGATGTTAGAATGAATAGGAGAGACACAGGGGAACTTCAGGGGATGGCAGGCAGCAGTCCATCTATGGGTTTTCGTGGTCACACAGCCTCGAGCTCATCAGATACTCTGAGACGGAGGGCTTATAGTGCACGGATTCTGAAGAAAAGCACACTTCACATCATGGTGAATCTGTGTCTGTGTGAGTGTGCTTTGATAAGCTTCGGGGAGTTTCAGGAATAGTTGCAGCCCACATATTGTACAAAGGAAACGGTGGTGTTCTGTGGTACATAGGGTTGAGCTGAAAGTCGACGCAGAAGTTCATTTAACATCCACTTAAAGTTCTTGCAGCAGCAGCAGCAGCAGCAGCACCAATGGTTTGGAGTGAATTATTCAAAATGAAGACAATGTTGTTGTGAACACAAGACTATATGGTCTAAAGGGGGAATTGTGTGCTGCATAGCAACAAAGGTGCTGCCCCTGCGAAAAACAAAAAGGAACAAGGCTGTTTAACATGGAGTTTTGGCTCTGGTGCAGTTACTTGATGAGAAATGTTTGTAAAAAAAAAGCTCTTTGGTGTAAAAATGACCCACACTGAGCAGTTCACAGCAGTCCGTGGCCATTCAAGGCCCTAATGCATTTGGAGCTGTCTTCGGTGAAACAGAAACGATAGTGTTGCAGTTACACAGAGTAATAGACACTGAATGAGATTATATATATATATATAATATTTTACCCGTGGCTGCTGTGTGAAGTCCAAAACAAGTCCTTTTTTAGAGGAGGAAGCAGGGATCATGTGCTGTATATTCACACCGGAACTATGAGTGGGGAATAATCATTGTTTTTTCTACTATTACTGCATATCTAATTTTACGAAGGAGTATTAGGACCACGCATGAATAAATAAATATGTTTTGCCTTGACGTCTTTAAACTCGACATTCGAGATTCAACTCGGAATTCCGAGAATAACGTTGGAATATCATGTACGTCTTCATGACTTTGGTCAGGATAGTCAGTCTCACACTTAGGACTCAACAAGAATGTCTTGTATAAAGGTGAACTGGTGAATTTGTGCTTCGGAATCGGTTTTAACAACAAGGAAATCCTCGCTATTTTAGCACAGAAACACGATGTGGTAATTAATGTGAGGACAGAAGAACAACCTTGGAGGAAGTGGGTGTATTCTTGCTAAAAGAAATAGCTGGAAAAAGGCAGGTGCAGGGATGGTTACAACTGTGTGTAATACAGAGAGGTTATGTTGTATCCCAAGATACAAGAAGACAATGGATTATGTTGCTCGATCCTGAGGGAGGCGTGGAGCACATGCATTATTGGAGTAAAAGGTCCCAGAATAATAATGGCATGACATGAGATTCCAACTTTATTCTCGAAAAGTTAACTTTAAACTCGACATGTCGAGATTAATCTCGTCATGGCTAAAGTTTTGTTGGCCCTAATATGTCGCACACATTTCTCTGATGCAGACTATCATAAAAAAAGTGGTTTAATGGTGTTTTTCTACTTATTTAAAACACATGTTGACCCTAAAGGCATCTGACAAACTGAACACACACGCACGTGTGCGTATGCATGCATGCATGCAAGTAATTTGAATAATTTAGATGCTATGAACAAGATGCATTATGCTTTTAGAAATAGTGTATCTTAAAATGCATTATTTCGAAATGCACTCACACAAGTAATAGAATTATTGTACATGACTGCGTCGGGAAGCCGGTTTATGTTACTTCCAAGGAGGGGGAACGTTTAGCTTCTTTTAGTTAATTAGCAACGTAATGACCAGAGACACGGAAAAATGCTGAAATGAAAGCACCACATTTATTGCTTTCTCTTCTGTCTGCACGGATACATGCTGAAAGTGCGGCCATATATAAATGTTCCACATGAGGTACACTCATGAGGGCAGACTGCACAGTTGATGATCACACAGTAACTTATTTGCCCTGCAGGAAGAAAAGGAAATGATTTTAACGAGGAGGGGTACATGTATCATCGACTCACTGAGGTTTGAGGAGGTTGCTGAAAGAACTTTCTGTGCCCGTCGTAATGACAGGGCACCTTGTGTACAATGAGATTGAGGAGTACATTATCTTGACAATTACTGGTCTATTAAGAGATGGAAGCTTTCTACGGCGCTTTTTTTGTGGCCAGTGCCTTTGGTCCTCAGGGTTGCCCATCTACTCCGCTGCCCTGGTTCCGTCTCTTCCGGTGCGACACCCATCTAATCCCATTACTGTTTGTGACTCATTACTTTCAACTGTCGAGTGGAAAAAAAAAAAAGAACATAAATAATGTATTTCTCGGGTGTATCCACCCCCGGATCAATGGAGATACAAAGACCATCTACAAAGACAGTTGGCTCAAGGCCATATTTGATCGCTTCCACTGCGCACGATCACTGCTCTTTTTTTTTTTTGTCAGCCCACTGAGACTCAATTATTTCCAAGTGTTTGTAAGGTACTGTTGAAAGAGCACGAAGTGAATATTTAAACTTGGCGAGGGGAAAGAAAAAAATCTTTGATGAGACATGAAAACGGCAGATGGATGGTAATCGTAGACTGTTAGAAGCAAAAGAAGGAGAAAGAGTGGGGAGGAAAGGAAAACAATGAGATGCAGCATCCATCCTTCAGTGTGATCCTGGGAAAGAAACATAGTTGTATGCATGTCAGGTGGCAGAGGAAAGGGACAAATTACAGAGTACTCCATCATTTGAAAGCTGACAGAACAGCTCTTATGGACCAAGGACTTGGAAAAAATGGGAATGCATTCAGATATATTCTTTTTCCAGAGATTTCACATTTAATGCTTTTCCAAGACTTCTCATAATATGATGACGTGTACATTTGAAGTCGAGACATGCAGATGTATTTTCCCTCTCATACCCCCTTTCTCTCCAGCTCAGATGTCTGAGCTCTTAGGCCAACAGTTTCACAATGAGACAGAGAAAAATATACAGTTTCCACAGTGCAAAGTCTTCCCTCATTCAGGAAGAATTGATGGCACAGCCGATTGGCACAGCACCACTCCTCTCTCTGTAGTACAGATGAGCATTTGTGTGAAGGGCATGGCACAAAGTAAAAATAAGATCAAAGGCCTGAACTCTCTCTGCATCAAACGGCAGAACAGAACATCACACATTAGTACAATAGATAGCCGTCATGCTCGATCAGTAAACATCTTTTGATGTGCACGTTACAGGTGTTCCATCAGGCTCATTTACGATAGACAACATTGACGAGATTAAAAACTGTGGCTAATCAGCAAACCGTTGCCATGTGACTCTGGAATAATTGATCACTGTTTGTTTGTACAAATTGTCCTGACCGTCCACCTTCTACTAACGATTCTTTCACCAGGGGTGTGGTTTCCCAAGCTGTACTAGACTATTGTTTGTCATGTGCTGTTGTCCCCGGAATAGATCCTTCAGAGAATAGCTAGGAGATCCTCATAGAAATCCAAACCATCTGATTGCAAAGGCGTGATTATCTGTAGTGCAACATCCAGGTACCAAGCAGGAGTGGTGGGCTAGGGTTAACACCTGCTTCCAGCTCACTGGACTAAGAAAACCACTCCTGTCAGGCTCTATACCCTGCGGGCAAACAGGGACACTGCCTGTTTGTATTGAGCTCTACCAGGGAAGCGTGCATTACCACAGAATCCAAGACCATCTGGGACATCCAGGACGTGGGTGATCGGGCAGCAGAGACTGCAAGAGTGGAAGACCGCATAAATGAAATATGCTCCTCCTGAGCATCAGCTACAGATAGGCAGCCGTGGAGCAGCCTCTATCTCTTTTTTTTCCCCCAAGCTGTGACTCTAGGCGTTTGATTTCATCCCTTTACTGTGAGTAAGCAATTTTGTAGTACACACACATACACACACATATACACACACACACACACACTGAGCCATAATATGAGATGGCTTTCAGACTGAGTATAAAAGAGGAAAGTGTCAAAACAGCAGGATGAAAGAGAGTCACCAATCAGTAGAACAATAAACTCAGAGAAACTTCAGCCAAGTTGAATGGTGGGTCCAAGTGGACCATGTGAGGACATGGTTAAAAGCTGTAACTGCATAGTGTTGGCATCACAAACGTACAGAATCCCTGTCTTTCTGTTTTAAGTGGTGACCAAGTTGGTTTGCAGTGAGACACCCTTTTGGAATATGGATTGTTGAGTCATAAATTTGATGTTTTCTCAGTATTTATGTCGGACCAAGCTTCTGTTTTGTTTTATTTCTAAATATGAAACACCCCTGTGGTCAAGGTTGACATTTGACGTCACATTAAGGTCACACTTTTGTCTCAGTTGGCTGCAGTCACAGGCTACTTTATCGGGTTTTAATGCAAACATTCAGTCAGCCAATTACACGGTGGCGACGAAACGCATCCACGCATGTAGACGTGACCGAGATGTCCCGATAGTGGAAGAATGGTCGACTTAAGTGACTTTGAACATGGCGTGGTTGCCGGTGCCAGATGGGATCTGCTCTGAGAATTGCACACAGCCATCTCTAGAGAGTTTACAGAGAATAGTTTGAAAAAGATAAAAATTCACAGTGACCTGCTGTGGTCCTTTGGGTGAAAATGCCTTGTTGATGCAATATGTCAGGGGAGAATGGCCAGGCGGGTTTGAGATGATATGAGGGCAACCATAACTCGTAACAGTCGCTGAAATAACCATTCATTACAACTAAGCTGAGCAATGAACCTTGAAGGAGATTGGCTACAAAAAAGTGAAAAAAAACACACCAAAAATACCAGGCACCACCACTTTAACAGGGTTCTATGTACCTAATAAAGTGGCCAGTGAGTGTTGTCACTGTTGGGCCTTAAAGTATACTGCACCAATATCAAAAATAAAACAGATACCAATTAAATTCACTTATGCAGGGTCTCACAGTAAGTGATTTTATATGAAGACAAAGCTTAATTCGTTCATAGAAGCAACATCCTCCATATTTTGGCATGTGGATTCTTAAAGCTGATGGAGTTGGAGTGCTGGCTATTTTTGTTGTACAATATAATTTTGAATTACTCAACTTGACTTCCGCCTCGCTGTCAGCCACTGACAGAAGAATCTGTATAATCATTGACAGTGTGGGACAGATTGTCGGGTGATGAGCGTGAGGCTGGATTCTTTCATCAGGATTGTAATTAGGAAATTCTGTGATGCTGGCAGGGGCATCACTTCCTGTCATTGCTGCCTGACTTAGTTGACTAAACACCTTAGTAACGGAGTCAACCTATCAGCGCGCTGATTATGTTGCGTGGCGCGTGATGCACGCTCACCACCTACTTACTAGCGGGCCATTGGCAAATGTGAATTGAGTGTTATTAAGGGGTGATGAATTGATTCGCCATCTGGTCGGACGAGGCAAATCAACATAAATACACCCTTTGCATCGTGCAGGTAGAGAACAGATAATTGCATGATTTCGGTTCCTTTTCGTCTTCTTGTCTTGTGGAAAACCCATTAATCTGAGAGCTACAGTACACTTCACTTCACTGAAAATAGTGTTTCCCAACTTAACTCCCCTTCTTTATTTTTTTTTTTCAAAATAACTTTGTTGACACTGAACTCAGGTTACCTTGTGTACTACTTTGATGGCAGGGTGTACTTTCATTAGATTCCAAGTAGGTCACTGACTGCGCATGAGCAAGATACGGTAGATTACACGTCTACTATGAAGCAGTACACCTGGGAGACAGGGCTTGGCATTGAATGTAAAATAAAAGCTTTTTTCTAAGACTTTAAATACTTTTTCTTATATTGGGTGCTATGAAACTTACTTATATCTCTATATGAGTTATTTGTGGAGGAATGCGCACATACAGTTGCTTGTTTCACGCTCTTCCCTGCTGTCAATTGAACTACATACTGCATGAATTGAAGTCACATTTCACATCTGTACTCCCTTGATGAGTCTTTGCATATGAGATGCCTGTCTCACAGGCATCATTCAAGCTGAGGCCAAAGAAAGACACTTAAAATATCTTTTATAAGTGAATTCCCTTACCTCAGGCTCCTGCCGTACACATTTCACGTTTAACCACGTTTTTAAAAGACATTTTACATGTGGGTTAATCTGGAAGCCTTCAGCAACAGTAGAAGTTGGGAGCTTTTCAATATTTTGCAATAATTATGCAAAAATGCCAATCTCATCTCATCAAGGCAGCAACTTCGATGACTAAAGTCACCTGGGTTCGCTATCACACTCGATGACAATGATACCATCACAATAACAGTAGAATCGTAGTGTGTTTAAAAAGAAAAAAAAAAAGGCCAAAGGTACTGAATTACTGTTCCATATTACACGGAGCATCCGCTTTCCCCAGCAGACTGGGTTCCCAGTATCACGCAGAACAAAAACACATACACAAAGATAATTGTTTTGCCGATACGATGCTAATACATGTGTTGATATTATTTGACGACACTTAGACCTGGATTGTCATGTGGAATGCTAAAATATCAAAGCCTAAAACGATGCCATTTGCTGCATGATAATGCCACTTTACCCTAATACACACTGATCTTAATTACTGTTTACTCATACTCTAATGGAGAATTAATAATTAAAATTAGGTGTACTGAATACAAAGCATAACATTATGTAATCAAGGGATGAACAAAACTATAAACCGTCTATAAAAAAAACTAAAACATACAGTGCTTGTTCATATAACATAATATATCACTACTGTAATTCATGCATCATATTTTATTAACCAGGGAGTTGGAGCATCTTTAAGTCTATAAAAATTAAATATACAGTGCATGGGCTGATGGACGAGTTCCCTAATTGGTGAGCGCATGAACAACACGTAATGCTTTAAAGACGACCCTCTTGTTAAGAGGAGAGAATGCACAAGAATTAGCAATTTGGAGCGCAGGGCGCTCGCACTGTCAGTTCTACTGTGGAGGCTTTAAAGCAGAGCCAGAGCTGGATTGATACCCATGGGTTTCAGGGACTTACTCCAAAGATCCTTTGTGGGTTGTACTGTATATTAGACTGTCTGTCTGACCCTCTAATGCAAGAACTTTGATCTCTCGGTCGCTCTGGGAGGTGATGACATTTATGTAGCTTTGACCTTTTGGAAAACCCAAGTTCCACCACCCACCCTCCGGAAAACTGATATGTCCTCTGCTTGCCACTGTCATTTTAACAATGAATAATAACGGAATACAATTTAAATAACACTTAATAATAAGGACGCAATGGTATAATAAATGCATTAATTCAGAGAATGGCATTTGAAAGTTGATTTTGTGAAACGTAGTTAGACTATACAGTGAAAAATGGCTGCCTGATCTTGCAGGGAATACTGATATATTCTTACATGATATGTGGGCTGCAAAAAATAATAATTTGATCATTATTTATAATTACTTGCTTACAAATACTTGTCCTCTTCCATTTTTTATTATTATTAATTTGTGTGCAGATGATGCAGTGAGTCTAAATGCACTATTTAGCCTGTTTTTTCTGTTTCTAATCAACGTATAACTGGTACATAAATAAAACATAAAACATTTTACTTGGTGATAAAGCATATTATTGCTATATTTATCACCTCCAGTCAGCCAGCACATTTCCAGTAGTGTTTAGAGAAATGAACGGGAAGATGATTATTCGATTTTTTTAATTTATTTAAGATCGAGACTTTAAATGGAGTTAGTAGAGATAGTGTCTGTTATTTTCTCTTCCTGTGACTGGTTATTTGAGCCGAGTTCTTGTGGTCATTTTCCAGAAATGAATTAGCTAATGTAACCGTTTCCTTTAGAAATGGCTTGACATTAAGGAAAACTGCTGAGTGCCTGTGGAGTCTATTATGATAGGAGAGATATCATAAATACTTCAAGCAACTCCTCAACTAATCTACTCACATGCTGCATAAATGTAACAGAGGCCACCGCCAGTGTGCCATGAGAGAAACCTTACTCAGCCATTTTTTTGAACAAAGGAATAATCTTATTAGTAAACTGCTCATAAATCTGTGTCGTAAAACAAAACAAAGGGAGAAAACCAAAAATAATCCACCCAAAATAAACAATAACCCACAATTTAATGAAGATGAATGCTAATTAGAGAGGTTAACTGAAAGACTTTCTGTGTGAGAAATATTGGCTCTTGTGTGGTGTACCTGCCAAGGTGAAAACGGCTTTTTTTCTTCAGCATTTAGTTCATGTCGGCGATGAAAAATAGGCTGTCCGAGTGTTGTGCAAACCATAGTTCTTCACCGGCACTTCATTTGAATACAAAACACCAAAGGACATTATTTTAAATAACGCTGTAGGAAATAATTGAGCTCAACGACAACAAAACAAAACACTGAATTGGAATTAAAAGGATAGCCTACGATAGGCAACACAAAAACTTATACGATGCTCTTTATGATGTTGTACGACTGTATTTAAACTATCGTGAATCACGCGCTGCTGTTTTTCTTGGCATAGTGACGAGTGAGGGTTTTCTTTAGTGGAACGTAGTGTGGTCTAAATACCTGCTAAGCTCTAGAAATGATAACGGGGAATTACCGCTTACTCAAGGTGAAAGCAGTTTAGCCAGCACACAGGCAGCGATGGAGAACAGGACTATTTGTTAACTTATGGATTTTGGACATTTGCCCTCACACCAAGTCTTTTTTCTGTTCCAAGTATTTCAGCCTTGGATCCTTATTCCCAGACGACAGGCTTTTCCTTCTAGTGAGCAGACTTGTGGTGTTTCATCACTTTTCGTTGGGGATAGGACTTCATGCACACTTCCCGAAGGCATGCACAATTTCATCTGAGCCATTAATTTAAATTTTAAATATTTTTAAAAAAAATCAATGCGGCTAGTACCTGTTTTATGTTGCATCAAATACTGGAATTCAGAAGATTAATGTGAAGTAATTGGCTTTTTTTCCCTCTGCCAATGAGGCTTATGTTTTCTGTGCCAATTGTTTGTCTGTTTTGCAGGATTAATAACAAGAAATATGCCTGACGCAGTGGGATATGACCCAAGAGAGACCCCATCCAGCTTTGGAGCAAACACGATGAAGGTTGTGCATACAAACCTGACCCGGAAATAAATATATACAGTTCTGCAACATAGCTGATGATATCTTGACTTATAATGCAAGCACTATATCCCTTTTATCACAACGACAGAGATGTGTTAAAAGCCAGGTTGATGCCGTACACATCCCCACTTGGCCACTCTTGCCTGATGAGAAGTAAGCAATTAAGGATGAGTGTGTGGGCTCTCAAGTCTGCCAGCCAAGCCACGTTGAGCGGGTCACTAATTACATGCCGAGGATTTTTTGTCTGCCTCTTCGCATATTTGTGATTTATTGCCGTACCTCAGCTGTCAGAACTCGGGCTTTGCTGATTGGGTCTTGAACAGGGATATTATTGAAATTCAAGTGGAGCGACTGGGCACAGAGCAGCTCAAATGGTCCGACCGAGGCTTAGCAATGTAAGCGCTAACCAGTGTGGAGGCAGACAGCTGTTTTTGCATGGAAATACAAGGTGTTAATGAGTGGGATAGATTGCAGATGAGGATCCGATGCACTGTGACGTGCCGCTTGTTCACCCGAGAGTGCTATGAATCATCTCCAGGTTTGATTGCTTAATCTAAAATGGAATAAGACATACATATATTCTAATGCTTAAAGGAATCTGTCCCGTCAGATCAACATATCGTCACGCAGTTGAACAGACAAAGCTCTACACGCACAAACACACACACACACATGGACCTTCTGTTTCACTTGGGTAAATCAGAAACCGAGAAAATAAATGCCAAACACCTGTTAGTTTACTTTGGGATTAATTTGAGAAGAGCCCTCAAGAAAATCTAATTACCTTAGTCCACAAAAGAAAAAAAAAATGGTTGGCTGTCAATTCCCTGGAATGACATCTGCATCACACTCAAGCAAATATGTTGACGTCTTGAAATCCACTTGTTGATATTATGTGGCGAAAAAACTGCAGGGTTCAAATAATGTGTTGCCTAATCAATCTTGGATGCAGCCAGCTAAAACTAGCTTCTGCTGTTTTTTTTTTAATGCAGAATGATCTGATTATAATCTTGAACACAACAGTTAGATTAGCTAAAAGATTCAACCTTAATCCTTCTGCCTATCCATGATCTTTTTTTTTTCCATAAATAACTTGCACTGCCACACTGTTATATCATCAGGTGTTAATTCACCTAATACTGGTTATTTCCAGTTAAAAAAAAAAACAGTTTTACATGTGAGTAGATTCTTTAGCTTATGCATCATTGAATAATTGAAATAGGTGCTGTATATGAGCGAATGAGTTCTCTTTGAGGATCACAGCTTATGCATATCACATTGGCCGTCAAGCACAGCAGGGCCCATTTCCTGTATGACAACAACTGATGCATGTGGACAGTAACTTTGTGTCAGAATGAATTTCTCAACTGTTGTTTGTTTCAGTATGGGATTCCTCGTGTGATTCCCATCAAATGAAAATGTTGTGCTGCAGCGTTACTCAGCCATGTCGTGTGAAGTTGCGGGGCCAGCCTTTCCCCCCCCAGACAGCGAACGATAATAATCTTTGATCGTCATTGCTCGCTTCCTCCTGAATAAATGTTTATTAACATCACTCCCCCTCTTCTTTCCTCATACAAGAAAGAACAAAAAAAAGAAAAAAAATCCCAGCAGCGGTGGTCATATTACAGCAGCAGCAGCATCACACAGCTGTTTTGGTGCATGTAAGAATGATGCTGAGAAGAATAACGATGATTAACAAGTGAGTCACACATTTGCATTTATTAAAAAGAACTCGGTGACATGGCAAGTTCGCAGTTCAGCTCATCTCTAGCTAACGGCGGAATCCACTAAAAAAAAGCGACACAAAAGGACCTGACAGCAGTCTATTAAACTACGCCTCGTTATGAGTATTTCACAGTGTATGTGGAAAATCCAGACAGAGTCAACAGGGTTCACCACATGGCACGACATAACCTCACCACACACACACAACAACATCACCACAATCCTCTTGGATGCGAGTATAAAGCAGGGGAAATGTCAGAATAATAACACTGCACATGCGTGCTGTAACAGTGGCACAGTATGTGTGCAAACGAGTGAACATGATTAGTCTGTGTGCTAAGTTATAAATAATTCAACATTAAAAGGTTCATAATTTTAATTCTAGAAGCACTAGGAGAGCGCAGACCTCCGCCGAGGCAGCTCAGCCCCTCTCAAAATAGCGATAAATATAGTGATAACGTCTACGGAATGCGGACATTTCCTGAAAATTTTATCCAAATCCGTCTGAGACTTTTCCAGTTATGTTGCTAACAGACGGACAAACAAACTCCAGCGAAAACATAATACCTCCTGTCGGAGGTCAAATATTTCTTCTTTTCAAGTGGGGCCACATGGCGGGGTAGTGGTTAGCGTTGTTGCCTTGTCGGAACAAAGGCCTTTCTGCATAGAGTTTTAATGTTAATTCTGGGATCTTTGGTTTCCTCCCGCAGTTCAAAAACATGCAGAGGTGAATTGAACACTCTAAATTTGACCGTATGTGTGAGTGTGAGAGTGAATCGTGGTTTGTGTCTATATGTATTGGCCCTGTGAGGGACTGTTGGTGACCTATCCAGGAAGGAACCCCCACCTTCCACCCCTATATCAGCTGGGATTGACCAGTGGTGGATGAATGGATGGATAATACATGTTGAATTTTGCCATTTCTGTTTGTGATCATCATTAAACGCAAAGGTCAAGGTTATACAAAATCAGCTGTATAATCATTTTAATACTTTAAAACTCTAGAGGCCCTACCAGTCGACAAAGTGTGAAAAAAGATGACTCACTCATGTTTTTGTGGTCCTCCTCAGTCTAAGTACAGGAGATGAAACACGCAACGTTGACTTCCACGCTCTTTGGGACGTCACAAGATGCTAAATTCTTTGAATTGTTGTCTCGCGGAGCTCCACTTTGTCCGTAAAACACGCGAGAGTGCCGGCGAGGGGCAAAGGCATCCAAAAACCGGAAGTCCGCGAAAAGTTCTATTATTGGCTCCGCAGTGCAGCACAGAGTTCTACACAAACTTCCAGCCTCAGAGGATTTATCTGTCCAGTGGATACATGTTATACATGACGGCAACGTGCCTGCTAGAGCCTGCAAATGATCGCTTTTCCAAATGCTAACTGCTGTTAGCTCCCAGTAGCCTCTGTGGCTGATGTCATTTCCTGTCCCTTAAGTTTCGTTTTACTTAAAAAAAAAAAAAGAGATACTACTAAACAGAGCATTCTGAACAGGTCTGTTTTGACAGGGTTATTGAAGTGCTGTGATGCTTCATTCTTATGGTATTTTGACCAAAGCATGTCACAGACGTGTTCATTAGGACACGAGGGAACTAGTTAAACTTGGACAAATAGGATATAATATGGGACCTTTAATTGAAAAAATACTACCGTGCTTCTCATGCTGCAATGACCCAAATAAATTGCCATTGCTGTTGTACAGCACACACACTTCTGCTTTCCAAAACTGAAGGGATGTTGTGCCGGCTGACTACCATGTTCGTAGCCTCTCCCGAGCTACCACAGGTTTTACACCGACGCTCGAATGTAGTGACCCTTTAAAAAAAAAGAAAAGGTGCCTGACATGCATTCAGTCATACAAACAAGCTAAAACAGAAAGCACACAAGTCTATGTAATTAGCTGTGCAACAGAGCAGCAGCTTGATAAATGCGCTCTGTTAGACTGGACAGCAGCTACAGCCAGAGACTTAATGGTTCGCTGAGAATAAGTGATTATTGGACCTTGAGTCTTTGACAGTGACCATTGAAACCTTTCCTGCAGAGGCTTCTCTGAAATACGATACAAAGAGCTGAACACGAGAGGAACCACACCTACTAACACTAAATATACAAGCCCGTTTAATTGTACAAGATAACTTCACCTTGCTTTGTGTATGGAATGAGGAAAAGAAAATCCTCAGTGGATGCTGTATTTGCACCCCTTTGATTCTGTTGTTTAATGCAGTCTGGGGCTTTTGAAAAGCTTTAGAAAGAAAGAAAAATGCGTGCGGAATAAAATCTTATTCATTTTTGGCTTGTTGGCTCCTGAGTTGTTATTCCTGAAAGCTTTTGTTCTCATCCATATCCTTTTTCATCCCTCGTCTTTTGCTCTGATCTTTATCTTAAGACTAAAAGACACTGAAAACACATTAGGGACTAAAGTCCCTGATTTTCAACAGCTCTTCTGTCATCAGGCTCCAGCAGTCTCTGCTTTTTTATGCAGCGGCATGTGTTGCCGTTCTCTATGTGGAACCCATGAAGTCATTTTTTATGGTAATTGGTTTTCTGGTTAACCAAGCCTTGCAGTAGGGGTTTGAATGGGTTTTCTGGTTCTGAGGGTTAACACCAGGCATGGGGGCATGTGACGTCCTGCTCTAATCTCTGCTCCTAACCTTGGTATAAAGGGCAATTCTCTCCTTAAATTTTATAACAAAGTCATACAGCACCTGGAGTATAATAACAGTGGGAAGTGAGCACTGGCCGTGGGGTGTCATTGTACCCTTGTTGCAATAGATTGGGACCAGGGTTAGTTGACAGCTCGACAGCCATTTTAGCACCAAAGAAAATTGACTCAACTTTTCTTTGGGTTTGTTTTTCTTTTCACAGTAGACCATGATTCACCCATTGTAATAAATACTTCAGGAAACTTCCGTGTAAAAGATAAGAGGGTGAGCTGAGCATTTAAAGATATAAAACGTAACCTTTATGTTGAGTAGTGAACCTACACATTCTTCACAGACTTCTTTTTTGGTCACCTTTGACTGACATCTGCCGTATTTGTTTCTGCTATAACTTCCAGGGCAAACTCCATATAAAACAGTTGGCCAATGTGTTACCTTTTTTCTTTTCTTAGTGTATTTTGACACTAAGGTTTCACACTTGAGTGTGCAGTGTGTGACTGCAGCCCTGCTGATCTGTTGTTAATTAATACTCCTCGGTACTCAACTAAATTCCAGAAAGCTTCAATATGAAGCTGCACACCAGTCAGTTCTACAAATATAAACATATTTAAAAAAGTAGAGGGAAAAAAATGGAACCGGGCTCTAAAGTACTTTTTGTGACATCGCACACGAGATGTACGTCTTCCACACTCAGTGTGACTGGACTCATTATTTCACGTGTGACTTAATGGCAAAGAGAGATGTGCCGCAGCATAACTCCCCGCATGCATATCCAGTGTGAAACCAGGCTATTGGATCACGACGACTCCTCGCCATTCGCTGCACATTTTGCTGCCAAAGTCGTCTCCGTAAAGAGCAAAAATACACAGGGGAGCGAAACGACACCGCAAGACAACAATTCCCACGGTCCCCAATGTCACACTAGGTCTTTTGTTTTTTGGTTTGACTGAAAGACCACGAGTGACAAAAATGAGATCCTGTGCATTTAAAAAAAAAAAAAAAAATAATAATAATGCAAGATGTCGTTCCATAAACAACAAAGGTTGAGTTGTTGTTAATGTGTGATTATAATAACACAATCTGTAAATAGTGATAACTCATTAAACTCTAGCATCTCAATCAAGTGTTACACACGTTATACACGTGCATCGGATGACACCGGCACGACAGAAGTGATAACTGCCTTGAAGATAAGAAGCACATGTTGCCATGTTCGGCAGTGCAGTAAGTCCTCACTTCATCTCCAAAAGTGTTAATTAGGCTGGAGGTGTAGGCAGGATAGGTAATGTGGCACAGGTGACAGAAGGTTTCCCACATCTGACAAGGTCTTTCTATAATCTCTTGGCAGAAATGGGACAGCTTGGCTGTGGGTATAGTATATCTCCGGGCTTCTTTCTCAGTACTCCTGCAGTTTTGTGCTCCATAAATAACAAGGGGCAGACGGAGGCAAAGACAATGAGCAAGTGAGGACAATGTGGCAAGGAGGCTGAATAAGAAACAGACAGTTGGTTGTCCCGAAGACAAAAAGAGCCAAACAGTGATTTGTTGTTCAAAACAGAGGCAGATTGGGAATGAATAGTAGCATGACAATTGGAAAACAAAAAAGGGAAACACTGCAGTAGGGAGATAAGGCTCCTTGTATAAAGGTATGGTGGAGGGAAAAATGACAACATGCTCTTTTTCACCCTGAAAAAGGGTTTAAGCAAATGTACTTCTTGCATCATTCTTGTCTATGCATGTGGCAACCTTACAAGGAAAAGTAGCAACATCTGAGCAGTAAACACTGCAATTTATTACATTATAGAGAAAAAACAACAACAACAACAAAATGAAATAATGACAATATGGTACTCACAGCTTACAGAAATGTGTTTTAATTGTCATGTGTACTGCTCATTACAATTCTTAGATATGAAAACAGAGCACTGTCCCAGCGGGGGGATGTTTAAATAAGTTGCACTCAGTGCCATAGGCCATGGACTGTGCTAATGCTTAGCATCTTATATATTATATTAACATTGAGGAAGCTGAAAAAGAAAACAATTTGCAATTTAGCAAAAAAAAGAAGACTGCATAGAGAAGAACAAAAGATTATGTTCATTTTGTCCTCCCTCAGTGACAACATGGCTGATGTCAGGTTGTCTTCATGCGTTTGCATTTGTGTCGAGTGGCTTTTAGCTGCAGCTTCATTATAAATTGAATTGTTTACAAATCTGTGAAGCTATGATCAGCCATTTTCTCAACTCCAAGGACCTTAACTCTAAATCAAACAAAGGCCGCCACTATTTTCATTATCCAGACAGCGGTCACTTTGACCTATAAAAGCGAATAGCACCGCGGGGAATCGTACAGGGGGGAGAGGGAGTGCAGTGTTTGCATGTTGGAATGCCCCCCCCCCCCTTTGGCTGACATGTTTTATTCATTCAAATATGTATATAGGGGGCGTTAAGAGCATGCATGCATAGCACTGCTACCTTTACACTGCACCATAAGGACACAGCAAGTTTTGTTTGGTTCAGTGAACAAAGCGGGCTGAGAATGATAGCAGGAACATTGTGCACAGTGCTGCACCTGTAAAATTGCAAACCACCGTGGTACTATATAGACTAATAAAACACAATAATCCATTATTTCCATTGCGGGAAAGCAAACGTATCATTTATGGCATAATGCATTTTTCGTTAACACTTGTCATAATATATAGGTTTTATGGCCTATAGTTTATTGTAATTAAAGGCATGCCATTTCCTCTTGGCTTCTGAAGTTTGATTTAGATTAGTGACCAATTCTTTTCAAGAGTCTTGTGTTACAGCACTTGGAGAATGTGACATTTATAGTCTTCTTTGTATTAATAATGGTAATAATAATGTGTTTGTAGCTCTGGTAGCAAACATCACTCTACCAAGGTAACACCCTCAGGCAGGAAACGACACTGTTCACCTCTATAGACGTATATACTAGACAACACATACATTCCGGCAATATGTCGGATAACTCGTCCCTTTAACAGCTGCTTTCACCCTAAAAGTGAAGATAGTGGATAGGTGTTGTGCCTCTGGATGCCAACACAGTCTGAGACGGGCAAGTGGGTCACTACTGATCCAGAGAGACGGCGAAGGTGAATTGCTGCTGTGGAATGGAGTGATGGCACCCCACCTGCAATGGATTTTGTGGTTACCTCTTGGTAAATCATGGACTCAGACTAGATTTACCAAGAGCTCGTTTGTAGAGCTTTTGTTAGCACAGCAGCTATTTACATGATACTGCCTGTTGCTAATGCTCAATTTCAGCGACAACACTGCTATCTTCAACCAGAAGACTTGAGAGTTTAATGTTTGTTAAAAAGCCAGATTGTGTCCATTTGTTTCCCTACAGGCTCTTGTAAAGCTTTCAGTGACTTTCTACTGCAGGTCTGGCTCTTTCCAAACGTTTAAAGGGCATTACAAGGATCAGATATATTCAGTGTGTCACATTTTGTCGGTCGATCAGTCGATCTCCATGGATTTAAAGTGCACAGTGAACTCTGACAGGTTGAATCCAGCACCGGTCCAGTTCATTTTTTCCTGCGTCTTAGGCTGCCAACATGGTGATTCATAGAAACCGAGTCACATGGCATCTGGAGCTCTATAGCCCTTCTGAAAACATTGACAAATGCTTCCCGTCACAGTAGAAAGTTTGACTCAACTGAGTTGGTATCCAGAGCACTGTTACCAAAATGCACTCTAAAATAAAGCCATTTTGTTGAAATAAAGGTAATGAGAAAGTTCTGGGCAAAGTCTGGAGGTGTTTTTTATGTGTCTGCCCTCTACTATGACCAGACACAAAGGTATAATTTATAAAACAAAATGTTCCCCTGCCCAATCCATTTCACTGTTCATCTTTTCATAAAAGGTAGGGAAGTCATAACAGTAATAATTATGACGATTACGTGCTACATATGTGTATTATCAGCTTTAATTTGAGGATTTGTGCACCCCTGTCAGTTTTACTGTGTCATTGTTATACACAGAGATCCCGCAACAATCTTAGGGACCAAACATGAATGCAGATCAACAACACTCAAAAAAAAAAAGAAGAATCTGACTAGAAAAACAAAACGAATCGGCCCAATCATGATTATCAGAATGAATATTAAATCATTCAAGGTTGTGGAGAAGGAACTTTTGTTAAATTGGAAAAAAGCCTTTCACAAATTTAAGGTGCAACATTAAAAACAATCTAACGTTTTGTTTTGTTTTTTTAACTTGCAGTTCATTCAATTATATCCAGAAATATTAGGCTCCCATTATGTTATAATTGAAGGAAAGATTATGATTATTGTTCTTGTTTTGAGAGTTTGTGATTGGTATATCATTTGCTGGAGTTGTTTCTTCAATGTCTAAAGTGGGTCAGGGTTGTTTTTTTGGTTCCCTTTACACGAGTATGAAACCATTTCACACGCGTGACAAACTGAGATTGTCGTTGCTAATGACAATACTTATTTTCAATGTGAACACGTCTCATTTCATTGTATTCTCTCTCTTAATTACTATGCACCATCTTACTCCGTAGGCGTCTTCTATTCAGTGAGAGTCTGCACGAAGGCAAGGTCAGAATGAGGTTACTATAGTCCACTACTTATCTGCAGTGAGGGATAGGGCCCCTTTATCATCGCCGGTAACCATAGCAACCAAGGTTGGGCCCAGGGAGCTGTATAGATAACGACTGACGGAAGATCCAAACATTCTTAAAAGTTGCACGCCAGAGAGACAACGTTGTGAGCTAATTGTCGTCAATCTTAGCAGGGGCAGAAGTTAAGAGATGTAACTGCTTGGGTTAAATGAGGCTAACTGACGCTCGGATACAACTGTCCGACAGAATAGTATCACAGTATCACTTCTGTACTGCTTATCACTTTCACTGTGATGCATGAAGCAAATGCCCCCCATTTATGACACAATTCATCTCCTGAACAACCCATTCTTCAGCTCTCATGTTTCACACCTTGGTTGAACCAGAAATTTGGTGCAGGATGAAATGGACAGATGGGGAACACTTAGCACAAAATGTGCCCAACAATGCTGAATTACTCTTTACAAAATAGCCTTGTGCCTCTTGTAGAACCCCCATTTTCAGTAAATGTCATAATATCCATGTTCTTTCATTCGGAGACAGAGTAACGTCTGGTCTTTGTCGGAGGTGATAAGAAAAAGAAATTGCAGAGGAACAGAGTTTTTTTTACGGAGACTGAACAAACCATCTCTCTTTCCCTTGCCATGCAAAAATTAAACATATTTGTTCTATTTGATACACAACTGTCTGAAATTATTAAAACAATTTCACCTTGTTTGAAACGGTAATTACACCTTATCCCAACGTTCTGTCACCACAGTTTTCATAAGCAGCTGCATTCGTCGGTCGTTGTGATAGATTTCTGGAACTTTTCAGCAGTTTTTCGTTCTCATTAAAATAAAAGATGTTCACAAAGGAAAAATGTCCTGTTTGAGCTTATAATCATTGTGGTTACACTCTATGCTCTGATGGTTATGCCGATTTTGTATTAATACTACAACGACAGTATCGCCGCTTCAACACAGCCCTCTCTCAGACACTTACTTGACTTAATATGGGGGCTGAATGATCATCTTCTGCAGTACATCCAATTCACGGACTATAAGAGCTACATTTCAAATGAAAACATTACAGTATTCTCCACTTCCTGCCCCACTTGGTGGCACATCATTGTGTGAAATGAATCATGTAGATAACTACTGAGGTATAGGCCACACTCCCATTCTACAGCTGATACTTGTAATTTACAGCAGCACTATTGGTCTCATTTTTTTTTCTCTCTCCCTTTGACGTGTAATAAAGGGGTGAAAAAAAAAGAATACACTCTTGAACACTTTAAATTTGCAGTTCCTACATGTCTGAGGAACTAATTCACTGTGGGCCATTACTATTCCATATTTTATATTCAGCCATTTTCTTCTTTTTTATGTGCGAGTATTAAAACTTCACTGCCTTTTTATCAAGCCAAATCGGTTTTGCACTTTTATTTTATTAATTGAATGCAGTTGTGGAGATTAGATGATTAGACCATATAATGCAACATACAGTATATGCATGATGCATTATGTCTCTGCATGTGTTGAACACATACAATTCATTTTAGAAAACCTCAAATTAATCTAAATGGTGTGTAAAGGTTGTCATGGTGGTGTTAAAGTTAGAGTTGTTAGGAACTGTGCATTTAAGGTACAGTGTGTAGTATTTATGGGTTTATATAACCCAAAATCCACTTTTTTATACATATTATGTGCTCCTGCATTGTCTAGTCAAGTATAATAGTTTTTGTTTCATTTTCGTAGTGTTTCAAAAAGTCATGTAAAATAACATGACCGCAGACCGCGGTTGCATAGCCACTGTTAGCAGCGAGTCGCCATGTTTCTACCAGAGCCTGTAAGGACAAACGCGAGAGAACAAAACAAGCGTCTCTTTACTTGTAGCGGAAGTCCCGCCTCCACTCTCTCCGCTTCGTCTGCTACGGCCGCGGTAGCTCGCCCTCTCCCTCACCTCACGAACCTCATCTGCTGACACGGAGAAAGACGACGAGGACGACATTTGACCAGCTGCGGATACCGTAGCGCTCAGGGAAGGGAGGGGGTGAGCAGAGCAGCAGGTCTTTGTTGTAAATTTCAGCCTCTCCTCTAGATGGCACTATAAACTACTTACTTCACCTTTAACTTTCAAGGCTGCATATACTTCTGCTGCAACGGGAACACCTTCATTTATTTATTAATTTTATTTCTCTTTTTCTTTAATTTTTTGACAGTTTGCCCCTACTTTGTGGCCTTTTTTCCACTCGACTAGAACTGCTTGAATACAAACTGGAAAAAAAAGGTTGGGGCTAGTCTAAAACATTAGGTGGTCTTAAACATGGCTGGTAGTATATAGCACTATATAGCAAGCAAGAATTTCCTTCAGCAATATGCAAGCTCCCTCCAGAAGTGTCTCTTGTTGTGACGAGGCCTAGGGGAAAACCTGCACATCATAAATGAAGAGACTCCCACTTCCCCCAAGAAAGCAGCAGCAGCAGCAACAGTAAAACAAGCATGAGATGTCTGATGGCCATCTGACTACGAATGGCTCAACAGCCGTCCGCCGCAGCTGGGATGAGGAGGCCCTTTTATAGACCAAACTTCTCTGCAGGACCAATCAAATCCTCACAGGATCCACACAGACACTCACACACACCTGCCATTCAATCAAGCCCATCATGCACACCTGCAACCCGTCATGCATGCAGAGAGGAGAATTTCACACAAAGGAAGGGAAAGCATGACCCTGGGGTCGTAACACTCTAAACTGCATACGTCCCAGAGGGGAACGTGCTCCGGATATTTCACTGCCTTTTGAGTGATTGCTCAATCAGGATTTCCTTCCCATTCAAACGAAGAATATAACCGAACGTAGCTTGTTTTCAGTTTGAGATGCTGTGAAAATTATGAGGCCAAACATTGTTGCATACTGTTGTGCTGCGAATGTGGGGCAGCCGAGTCTAATTTTCTGAACACAAAGAGACAATTTCCAACACCAGAGTCACAAGATGAACAGCTTGTAGCTACCTGATGTATAATTAATGAAAGACCATCTTGTACCCAGTTGTTCTTAAGCTAAGTTCTTGTTTCAGAGATTGCATTTAGAGAAAACAGGAAAGAACATGAGTCTAAGTGTAAATTAATAATGGGTTCACAAAACAAACATGATGTACAATTAATGGGGTTTTGTTAAAAAAGAGTTAAAGTTTGGAAACAAGTGAATTATTTAGGAGGAAATAAACAAAAAAATGTGGTTTCAATTCATCTATCCACACAAGTTATTTGAATTGAGGTGCAGACTTCCTACATTTCCATAACAGCGCTGTCAGTAGTTCTCTTTGACTTTTCTTTTTAAACTACATATCCATCTTTTCATTGTGTCAGCAAACCGAGGCAGAGACAAACTGGACCTTTGATGTTTCTGCCTGCAAGGCTCCTGAAACTGCGTTGCATTGTCTCGGCACCAAATGTTTGGCAATGGTGGAGCACAATACTAATTCTAACTGAGGGCTGCCTCCTTCCGCTGGTTTCAAAAGCTGCTGGTGCTTCTTTGTTTCCCAAGAGAGTTGAAGGCGCTCACGAACAGAGCCAAACAGCTTTCATGCCCATCAATTATTTAGCGCCTGATGCCTTCAGGGAACTCCCGGGAAATTATGATGATAATGCAATCAAGAGAAAGAAAAATGTTTATTAATATATTTATAGTTTTTCATATTAGTTTTAATATTTCTTGGTCAGGAGTTGGACACAAGAGATTGATGGAAATGCACTGAAATGCCCTATCCACATTAAGACAAAAAACACACAATCACTCACAGCATTTCGGGTGTTATGGAAGCGTTTGAATGGATTACAAAAGCTACTCTTTTTATAGAAGGTTAATGTATATACGATAATGTCTGATAAGACTGATAAACAGCCAAACAAAAACATTCTTATTTTTCTCTCATCGAAATTTTATAACAGGACTAAAGGATGAGTATTTAATGGACTATATGTGTTGTGCTGAAACCCTAAATAACCTTTTAGATCACTGCCTAGGGATTTCCCTCTGGAACTTGACAGCAGAGTATAATATGTGAATCCTGCAAGTGTTTTTTTTACGACATAATAAAGACCTGTATCTGGAATTGCAACAATGAAAACATGAGGGTCGGGAGTGAGCGTCCTATCACGACGTTGGAGATGATAACAGTGTGCGTATCTGTGCGTCAAGCCTCAGCTGTATAACAAGGTGTGCTCAAAAGTAAAGTTACACTTCTGTCATAGAGGAAGAGCACTTTATGAAGCAAGATGCCAAATCGGTTTTTTACAGAACTCATTCAACATTAATGTCACAAAGTGTGCCATCGATAGTTTTCAAAACATGGGAAGACACCCCATCTACTGTGATTTATTTCCCCCCTTTGCCTTTTCCAAGAATATAGAATGAACAACAATGATAAACAACTCAGCATCCATCTTAAAACATGTGCATATTTTACGCCTTTTACTGATATTCTCCATTTGACACAGAAACATTACTTTTAAAAGTCAGATAATGTACACAGTAAAAGCTCAGTAAAAGCAGCTTTACAGTGTGCAGCAGTGTAATATAACAAGGCTACAACTCACTCTGTCGCAGAGATATGTCAACTTTTACTGCACTTAGCACTGAAACTACGTTGGACTGCACTGTAATAGCGCTATTATGTTTTTAGTGTGTGCAATTGGAACCTTGTCAAAACCTTTATTTGATTACTGTCAAAAAAAAATAGTGAGCAGCCACAACCAATATCAGTATATACTGTATGTAATCTAGTTTCCTAACCCAAAGAGACGGAATATGGATATCATTTGGTGAATGCATAACAATGCTTTGTAGCATTGTAACCTCTGATTTTTTGGGAGGTGACATTTTGCAGAAACGTTCAGGGTGGGTCTGTGGTCTCACATATCAAGTTACAACAATACCTGATATTGTGAGATTCAATTTAGGACCAATTTCTTTATCAAGTTCCTCGAGTTCCCAAAGAAATTACACTTTTACCATATCTCAGAAAATAATGATGATAGAGACATACAACTGGTACTAAATTATGCGTAATATCCATGTTTATATTTAACCTCAATTGATAATATAGGGCTAAACGCGCTATTTTTTATGTTATTTAAGAAAAACTGATTTTT
Organism: Microchirus variegatus; assembly: GCF_963457635.1. Lineage (NCBI taxonomy): Eukaryota > Metazoa > Chordata > Actinopteri > Pleuronectiformes > Soleidae > Microchirus > Microchirus variegatus. The sequence continues at coordinate 7,219,389 of NC_139807.1, read as the reverse complement.
CTGCCTGGGCATTATGGACACCACTAGGACGTAACATAAGAGGCTTGGTGGACCCAGTAGATACTATTCAATCAAGCTAATATTCCACAGATTTTCTTATATTTGGTATTGTCAAGTTTTAAAATTGGGTACAAGATGAATTTTCGACAATGGGGCAAATGATGCACCCTAACGTGCATTGTTGTGTGGAGCCAAGCTTTTTTTTTTTCAAAAAACATCTAAATTCAAAGACAGTAACACTGGTACTTGCTGGTCATATACTTGAAAATAAGCACGCCTGTATGTGAGATTATGTCCAAGTTGAAAACAACAGTGATGGGATGAATGGGAAAGAGAAAAGGAACCGTACGAGGACAGGAACGGTGCAGATCTCAGACATCAACAACAGAGACCAACCTTAATGACACATGGAAACAGTGTGCAGCTGCACAGCCACATAGAGCTGAGTGTCCAGCAGTAATTTAGCAGTTCTCAGCAGGCTGTCTTCAGGGAAGAGCTAATATGGCGAGTGTGTTGCAACGTGTGAGTGTGTGGGTGTAACGTGTGTGATTACCTGCTTGTGTTACAGTGTGCTCGTCTTTGTGTGTAGGTGTCTGTGTTTGGCAGGGTTTCATTTCATAGAGAGAGAGTTCTGCTGACCTTGGCATACTCAAGATTTTATCCCAGTGGCGTCTCATCCCGCTCTTCTCCCGTTTCTCCTCGTCCTTTCACCCCTAGTCCTCTCAAATCCCCTGCCAGGACAGTGCTATTCTTCTCCTTGTAGAAAAAAAATAAAAATAACAAAAGATCCAGTAAGTCCAGAGAATTGTGCCAACATATCTATCTTTAACCTGAATAATTCTACACAAGACTGTTGTTACAGTGATTAGAGACAAGGTAGTGGTTAGTCTTGTAGAGTGTGGAGACTGAAGCCTATGCTCCATGTTAACATGCTGTCAAATAGGAGGAGATGCAGTGGGTGGCAGATTGCAATTATTATTTTTATTATTCACCTCTGCCAAGAATGTTATGTTTTCATCGGTGTGGGCTTATCTGTATGTGTTTGTCTGTCCGGATTTTTAGCAACTTCCTGTCTATAGTACTATATGTAACTCTATGACGAAATGTCTTCTGATCGGATCCAGATTATGGATTTGGTGGCAGTTTAAATTCAACATTGGAAATCCCTTTTAACAAGTTCTGATTTGCATATCACAGCGACATCTTAACATATCAGGATGAATTCTCAGGTAAAGATCCAAATAGTCGGATGGATCCAGTGGATCACATTTGCTGGCATGTAAACGACAAAGTGTTTAAGCGTTGGTGGAGGTCAGCACTTTCTGACTTTCCCCATACAAACACAATCAGTGAAGAATGCACAAATATGATGCTTTGAGCAACGAGCCCACAGAACAAGCTGCATCATTGTTAGATTCACAACTTAAACATTCCATCGTGAGCATGAATTGCTTTTTGTTTTTGAAAGTGAGGGCTTTGAATGTGGTTGCACAGAGGCATATTTATAGTTTGTGAAGTGCTTTAGGTTGACAGCAGCAGAAGCTGCACGGTGCTGCACGTCTATCCCTCGGGAACAACTAGAAAAAAAACAAACAATTCATCTAAAATGACAACAACTGCTTTTGCGTGTCATGAAAACACATATGATTGTGAATTGTGAAAGCACGGCTTGGTGATATTAATCTTGCTTGGCCATTATTTCAGTCAACGTATATGTAATATTATATGACAATACCTTTGGCCTGTACAGAAAATTGAATATTGGGCAAATCCAGATGTGTCATCAAGCATTATTTCATCAATAATATTGCCACAAAAATGTATTGCATACTCATAACACAATAACTAAAATGATTGCTAAATTATGGAAAAAATTATCATATCATCTCAGGTCTATGTCCAGTTACAATATAATTGTACCTTGAATAAAAGCTAAACAAATTACAGTTCTAGCTCTAGCTGAGTGGTTTGCAAATTTTTTTTTTTTTTTTTTTTTTACCAAGGTAATGTCTCAACAAGCCTGACTAATTTGTTCATATAGTACCTTTGTGAAGCTGCTTGAGGTCCACTCTGCGGCGCAAGGACAGAAAACTAGATTGTGTTATAAAATCTCCCCAAAAAATGAATGAAAAAACAAGTAAATGATGTAGAAAACTTGTGCATTCAAGAGGTTTCAACTGAATAAACTCTGCCAACAAGACAGGGCGCTGTCTCAACAAATTGAACAAACAAACAAGACGACTGATAAGTCTACAGACCAATGCATCTTGGAGCAATAGAGTAAGACAATAAGTTGAATGAAACACAGTTTCCCTCTGTGCCAATACAACTCCTTGGTTCTGGTCCACTTTTTTTGGGCCTCTGTATTCAATCAGGCTCCAATCTCAGCCATTTATTTTGGCCAAACCACAGTGGAGGACCGATGCAGGGAAACAAAGGAACATAATTAATATAGATAGCACACAGTGTAAATGGTGTAATCTAATGTGCACATCTTATTAAGTGCAGTGTCAATAAACAAGAATCTGGAAATTATAAAGAGTGGTTGTGTTTGCTAATTCACTGCAAAGAAACCCACGATAATGATGTGAGACTGTGCATAAAAGCATCACCCCATCCCCGAATCTGTATTCTGTGATGAGACACAGTGAATATTACCATTTCATTTGAACAGCACGGCTGTGTATACGCCATCACACACTCACTGAGACAAAATTCAGCAAACTCGGGTTAATGATCACGTACAGGGAAGAGTGGATGGGAGTTGTGTAAGGTGTAGGATTATCATGTTATGTTTTTACGCATCCTGTTGATGATGTACAACGAGTCAACAAGCTTCCTGCGTGCTGACAAATGTTTTGGATGTGTCTTGTCCTACGGAGAAACACAAGTCATTCATAATGTTTGTCCTTTTCCATTTTATGTTCCAGGCTGAATCCGTGTAGGAACGTCTCCGCTCTCGTGGCAAAAAGCAGACATGTTCTTTTGCTCTGTTCCAGTATGGTAAGTTATTATTTTTTTATTTTTTTGTCTCTATTAGCATAAGTAAATGTGTTCCTCAGGGAGGAAAACAGCGGGCCTTCATGCATGACTTGTTATGGATTTTGGTTACCACGTGCTTGCAATGAATATTCTTAGAGCTATGAATAGATATGGGTCAAGGAGGAAGAGACACAACCTTCTTCAAGTAAAACAATTGGAAATATGGGTGGAAACTGATCTTAGTTGTTATCCTTTGCCTTCCCTTTTTGCTTTCAGAGAGGAAATGTGGACATGTGACATGATTGAAGGAGCTGCTGCTGGGTATGCACCGTGTGACAGTCACTCTTGAAGACGGTAGTTATGTACAAATGCACCGACGGGTGCATTTAAAACGAGCGACCCTGTGGCTGCTCTTTTAAAATTAAGCGCACAGAACATAATGCCCTTTTCACATGCAGCATTTTGTAATCTGCTGACGGTCGGAACAGATTGTTGTTGACATCGCTTTGTCAGTTCAGCATTATACGAAGATAATGCTAAAGAATTCATGAATGTTCGAATTAAGGCGGCGGTGTGCTGCTGAACATCACCTTTGGATGTGTCCAATCTGTACTGTATCTGTACTTGTGGTTGTTGCATAAGTGACATGTTATGGTAGCATTTCACGCCATAGTGATGAGGAAGTTATGCAGTTGTTGTTGTTAAAAAGCTGTCTTAAAATGGAGGCGCCAGCATTTGCACCCATAGGCTAAACACGGACCGCCTAGGGTTGGTTGGGATGATTGCAGCCCACGGGCAAAATATATTATCATTAACGCCGCTCTCTTGCAGCAAACCCTGTCATTGTGCTTAACAAGATAAGAACAGGTCTAGGCTCCATGCCAACCACGGTGCCCATTCAGCAGCAGCCCCCTAGTTGTGCTGGTGAGGTTATGTCACAGTGGAGAGGGAGCAATGAAGCATGATGTAGCCAATTATGGCAGAATCTTTTGTTAATTATGGGTGGCCCTCTTTTTAAACATTATAAGTGGTAACTGCATTGATACTGTTTCTATTAACGACATGAGCAGGTTGTTTATGGTTTTAACTGCTAGTACAACTAATCAAAGATGGGCTGGAAATGTTGCTCAAGGTTTATGGGGATCTAGTAAAAAGCTGATGGCTCTGGGGAGAGCGACGGAATGGAAGCAGACGTGGATGTTACTAGCTTGCAGTTACTGGTATTGTGATGACACTAAAAATGATCTACGCCAACTGTAGCTTTTCAGACAGCTTGTGAGCCTTGGAAGATGGGAATTGCTGAGTGTGGAACACTTGGTGGAGGTGCAAACTGTAATTTGTCTTCCAGCTTTCACAGGAAAAAGAAGACTTTGAGATATTAGTTGAGTTGTTGATATAAAAAGGCAAATGAAAGAGAGAATCATCCAGTCCATAATTCAGAGTAAACACTACCAGAATGTTTGGTCAATAATGAACGAGATCCCGGAAGATCCTGGGTATGGCTATTTAATGTAAAATATATATATTTTTGTACTGACCTCATGTAACTGAGATTCATTGAGGCTTTTAGATGGTTAATATTGCTTTGTTTTAAATAGATATGCAAATTATAGTTAATTTAATTATCTAAGATCTAAGGTTAATGTGACAGAACTTTAATCTACCAAGATGCGAGTATCTCCAGGACTTTCTGTCGCTCTGATCTTCGTTGACAGTCTGTGCGGTAGGCCTGCCTATATGTTGGAATCCTCTGCATTGGTGAGTACGTCTCATTTCGGAGAGGTAGTGCTTTTGAAAAAAACTCTCTTGCAGCAAGAGTCAATGTGTTTTTTTTTATATACACTTTATTGAAGAACCACCGTCATTGCAGTGGCATGCATTTTAAAGTGTTCAAGTCCTTATGCATTTAGATTGTCAACTAAATTGTGCAGCACGTATCAAACCTTTAAACCCCATTGATGTATCTGAAAATGTAATGAGTCTTATTGAAGATGTCTCCAGCTTGTCACAGCTTGGGGGAATTGAACATGATTCCTCAAATTGATACATGGAAAAAAACACATTGTGCACATCCTAGACAGATTCACCCACCTGGCAGCGCTTGTAAGTGGAAGTCAGCTGAATCAGGTCTAATTTATTTGCAGACACTGAGGAAATGTTAACTTGATTCCAGACCATAGCAGACTGTACATGAACACTTTGTTCTGTCATTTAAAAAGAAGCCTTGTAAGTGAGATTACACATTTTGTGCAAGCTACCTACCTAAATCCAGCAAAAAAAAAAAAAAACAATCAGGAAAAAAAAGAAGCAAATCACTGCAAAAAACATAAGCATGGATTAGATTTTACACACTGTACCTTTAGCACATCTTTATCAATGGAAGTGGGATTTGAATTGTGTTTAGTGTTTGTAGTTTGTCATGGCTAATTACTTAAACCTTGGATTTATGTTAACTTTACTAAAGAGCTGTGAGCCAGATGTCCAGAAGCCAAGAGGTACTTTTCTAAATTTTTAATCCTGTTTTATGGATTTGCCAAGCAGAACATCTTCTTTTAAATAGTTTTTGGGAGAAAAGGCTACGGTGGTACATTATCACAAACTTTTAATGACTGTGTTATTAATTTACATTTCGAAACGTGGAGTAAAATTATTTACAGCACACTGCATTGTGATTGAATGAACAAAAGAAAACCGTATAATGTTTAGGGGGATACTGTGATGATACTGTGAAGCAATATGAAAGAAACCATGACTATGTTGATGAATGTACCAATCCAAAATATACATACATACAGTAAATAGTTTATCTTGTATTTCAATTTTTCATATTATTCCCAGTATGATCCACCACCACAGTCCCAATTCCCCCAGTTCAACCTTTAACATTGTCAGACCTTTACCAGTAATCACTGAGCCACTTCCTGGTTGATTCATTTCATTCATAAAAGGAATGATATCACAGTCTTTACTTAAACGTTTTGCGCTAACTGTCATTTAACTTTGTGGGGGAATTGCTCTTGCACCGCAGATCCGCCACTGATTCTCTTTAGTCATGGTGTAGAACAGATAACAGACGGAGAATCACATCATACCATATATAATGTCAATCTAACACTATCTAATGTCAAAGCAAAGAGAAGTCTGTCATATTCTGTGATCACTGGCATTTGAATCGGAACGACTGAAAGTTTCTCTGATGTATTAGCAGGCTGTCAATGAGTTTAACTCGTACAACATGTGTATGTACTGTATGCAATGCGTAAGTATGTCTGGAATAAAACCAGCATAATAGACCGGCATAAAAACCAGCATTATTTGTTTTTGGGTTCCACTCCAGGTTTAAGAGCAGTGGCATGCCAGTGTGGAAGCATTTATTAAACTGCATACATATTTAGTATGTGTTTCAATAAAGTGATTGCCAAATCAACAAATCTAATGGTGGCCTAAGACTTTTGGACACTACTATATATATATATATATATATATATATATATATATATATATTTAGTTCCCTTTAAGGCTGAAGATACTTTACGTTTGGTTAAAAAAAATAGGGGGTCTCTGATTAGGTTCTGCTTCAAGGACCTTTCCCAAGAGGAGCTGAGGAAATCAATACTGACACTGATTTTCTAAATGGGAGGTGTGTAGTTAACGTTGCAAAATGATCAAAGACCTCATACCATGCTTGGCCTGTCCCTTGTTTTACATTTCCCACAGCATTTCACTTAAGTGTCCCCGTTGTTCTGTGATGCATGATGCAATTCGTTTTTCTCTCTCCGGTTTGGCACACATGCCTTTGCATGCTCAGAGAAGAACTAAATCTCGTATATTCTCCCTTGAAGTCGGTTTAATGATGACCCGGGTACAGAATAAAAAAGGCTGCAGTAAGATACAGACAAGCCTTCCTGATGTTATAATCCTGTTGAAGAAAACTATTTTTTTATCTGTAGAGCGATGAACGCGATACAAGAAAAAGGCTTCACAGCAACTTTCAATTTCATAGTTCTGTTTTTATCAAAATGTGGTATAGGTATATTGCTATGGGGTGCATGGCAGAGTAGTGGCTACACTCTAAGAAATAAGGGTTCCAAAAATGTTCTTCTACCTTTTTATAAAGGTTCCACCTGGAACCAAAAAGGGTTCTCCTATGAGGACCAAGCCAAAGAACCTTATATGGTTCTACCTAGCACTTTTATGTATGACTGTTGCCTCACAGCAAGAAGGTCACCATTTCTGGCCTTTCTGTGTGAAGTTTGCATGTTCTCTTCATATTCATGTGGATTTTTTTCTACAAACATGCAGGGGTTAATTGGACACTCATAGGTGTGAGTGTGTGAGATAATGGTTGTCTGTCTCTGTATATTGGCCCTGAGATGGACTAATGACCTGTCTAGGGTGAACCCCCGTCTTTCGCCTTATGTCAGCTGAGATTGGCTTCAGCCCCCCCGTGAACCTCATGTAGAGGATAAAGTGGTAGGCAGAGAGTGAGGTATTGTTTTATAATATATTCAGTTCCAAAGACAAAAAAGATTTAATGCTCCCATAGAGTGGTCCTATCGCACATATATGTGAGTTATGGAGGTCTATTTACATACATGAACTTGTTTTTATGGTCAAAAACCCCCTAATGGAAACGAGCCGATAGAAATCTCTCCTCACTGAAGCTCTTGTCAGCTGTTTCAGACTGAAATCTCACCCCCAGAAGACAGACTGTGTTGTGATTGGTCAGCCAGCGCCAGTTTTTCCCAACTGGCTTGTGATTGGCCAATACCTGGAAGTGACGTAATCAGCACACCAGCACCAGCTCTCAGAAGCGCAGCTCCCCCCTCTGGAACGGTGGATGCACTGCTACTCATTATCAAAACATTGTTTTAACAGTGTTAAAAATGGCTTCGTCACGACTCCCCAAAGCAGTCCCTTTTACGAAGTAATGGCGCAGATACACACCAAAAAAAACACCGTTAATTGGTACTGCCTTTCTAGGTCCGCTTTATATAAATGTGTGTGCTACAATTAACAAGATAAATTCAGGTAATTTTTAGTCCATGCAAAACTGGGTAGGTGTAGCATTAGACTCTCTCTCTCTCTCTCTCTCTGTCTTTCTCTTCACATCATCACTTTCCAGCCCTGGTCCCACCAGGGGCCCAGAGCAGCTGAGAGAATAAGTTGCCACATCAGAGCCTCCTCAGATGAGCTGACTGTCAGCAGCTTCGTGTCATAGGGTGAAGATGACAGAGAAGAATGCATTAGATCTATAGGGACGGAAATTGAAGACACTTCATTGGTAGCAGTGTTGGCAAGTGATTAAAAAAATGAATCTATTTAACTTCATGCCTTGTGATTAATTAATCTACAACTAAGACGCCGGTGTTTTATGCGAGAAGCGAGTTAAATTATGCACCAAACAGCACATTATAAAAAGGAAAGAAAAAAATCATTACAGCACCTGTACCTGCTGTGTTCTTTACACGTATTTGATGTTTAAAGTTTCTGCGTGAGTCAGCAAAGTTACCTGTCAACTTAATGTTTGGGCACAGTGAGAGGAAACAATAGTGGGACAGCAGGTGCTGAATAAAGTTTTCTTCAGAGAAATGAATCGATAGTTTTGTGTCAGTCTCACTAAAGGTTCAAGCCAAAAGCAGAAGACCTTGCAGTGTGTCCCTATTCAGTCAGGCAATTATGGTGTAATTTCAACAATGAGTCTTATGATTTCTGATCAATCAAACTCTCTATAGCTGTCAGCCTTGTCTGTCTGGATGCGGATGTTATTTACTATTAATAACAGATGCTCAAAAAGCAGTGAGACCTGTGTGTCACATGTCGGATAAATTAATTTAAACCCATGTTTCTGAATAATGATAATGTCCCACCAGCACGCGTCACCTTTTTCATAGAAACTACCAAAGTTGACCTGTTGCATGATTGAATAATGACCATCACTCGTCGGTCACGACTCCCCTTTTATTGCAGGTTTACAGCATCAGAGACACGTGACTTGAACATCAGTGTCCTGTCAGACGGGACAAATGGATACACCTTGATATACTGACGTTTCTCATAATATGGATCCATTATTCAAGAGGAACCTGTTATCAACTGATTGCCATAACAGATTCACACATCAAAGTGCAAAATGTTAAGAGCAAAGTTGTTGCAAAGTGGAAGTGATAATCGATTCCATCAGTTTACAGAGTTAAGAGCTCACCTGTTCCCTTTTTTTTTTTTTTTTAAGATCTTTGAGCTGCACAAGCAGAGGATTCCTGCCCATAGGGTTAAAACGTGAGTGTGTAGATAACAGAAAGTGCATAAATTTAAGCCCAAGTGATAACAGAGTGGAACCACAGTGTGACACTATTAGAGTGGTGACAACATAATCAATCATCTCTGAGAGGTGGAGTAGACACAGATGACGCTTTTTTTCCCCCCTTGTTTGAACTCTTCCGATCTTTTTACATCTGTTTGTGTGTTAATACTCATGTGGGAAACAAATCAAATTCAAAGATGCAGTGTAAGATTATTCACATGGATTTATTATTCATTCAGCAGTAATGGAATAAAGATAATCACAGAGTATTGATTTCTGTGTGTAAATGAATGCATGAATTGTTGTTTTCATTACCACATGATGAGTCATTTGTATTTACAAAAGGAGGGAAGAAGAGTGAGGTGAAAGAGCTCCAACATGAAACCTCACCAACAGATGTTACCAAATCCTACAACGCTGTACCTTTGCATCACAGCATTTTCCTGACATCAATGTTGATTAAAAGGTGGAAATTCAATGTTGCCTGTATGTCATGTGACACTTTTTGTCACTGACTCATCCAGCTATCTCCACATCCCTTCCCGTGCCTTTCTAATGTCAGTTGATGTATTATGTTCCCGATGTATCCGTCATTTTTCGTTTCCGAGAAAGTGGAGCCAGGGTTGACAGCAGGGCTGATTTGATTGACAGTGCAATAATCCAGGAGAGATTTGAATATTCAACACAAGCATTAATCCTGGTTATTCTGTGCTCCAGAATAGGATCCACTGTGGATGCAAAGGATGGGAAACTTGGCTGGGGATTTGAGTTAATTTAGGCACATTTTTTTTGAGAGACTCCGTCAACAATGCTGTTGTGGAAGAGTTTGATTTTGTATGAATATTTGAGATAATACATTCTGCTGCTCATACACAACTGGCTGACCCACAAATGAACCCAAAGGTTTGTATCCCGTCTCTGGTGATACTACCTTGTTTTGTGCTAACGTGAAACCACCCAAATATCTGAACATTTTCAATTCCTTCATTCAACAAGAGCGGCTCGCCTGGCGTATGTCCAGTTGGCTGAACAATTTGATCTTTTAACAAGCGGAAGTATCTCACTCAGTGAACTACACTGTGCTGCAACATCTTAAATAAGATGGAAGGGCACCTCAGTCAGCAGTCAAGTTCTCCATCTCAGAAGCCATTGCTCTGTGTCTTATTTCCCACAGTATTGATGTCTTTAAGTGATCTTTCCAAGTGCTGGGGGGGAGTGGATGCTGTATAGATTGCTTTCAGGGTGTTAGAACACAGCCAGAAGGTGTAGTTCAAAAGTGAAACCACTATCCACGTTATTGTTTTTTTTCCAGATTTTTGAGGGTCCAGGTAGTGTAGATGTTTTCTGTTTCAATTGTATATTGCACTTCAAAAACAAACAAACAAAAAAAAAACACATTGGTTACAATTTAAACTTTTCACTCATTGTCCACCAATTTATCCTCCACGTCGCTGGAGCAAATCCCAGCGATAGAGCTAAAGGCTGGGTCCTGGACAGGTCCATTGGAACATACAAATGGGACCTCGATAACGTTAATCATGATCGTTCCTGCCAGACAGTCTTTGGGGAATGGTAATGAATTACAACTCGCATCCAGTGAGCGGCAGGTTTGTGAATCTAAAAATGCTCTGTTGATGAGAGAGAGTGCAGAGGCCAGACAGCATGGTTTAAGACTGGAAAATCTAACTCGGCCTGATGAATCTTCATTTGTGCTGGGGACACACAGATGGCCGGGTCAGAATTTGGCATCAGTGGCATGAATCGATGGACCCAGTCTGCCTTGTGACAACAGTGGCTGCTGGTGGTGGAATGGTGCGGGGGGGGGGATGTTTGCTTTGAAGACTCTGGCCCCCTTAGTACCAATCAATCATTGTTTATATGCTGCAGCCTATTGGAGTATTGTTGCTGACCGTGTGTATCCCTTTATGGTCATAATTTACCCATCTGCTAATGGATACGTCCAGCATGATAATGCACAATGTTACAAAAAGTCATACGAGGCTGGTTTTTAGTGAACTTTAATGACTTTCCTAAACACCGGCTATAAATCCTGTAGGAACATCTTTAAGGATGTGCTCGAACAGAAGATTCACAGTAAAAATAAATGCATCTGAGAAATAGAAATCATATTTTGTAATCATGTCAACATGAAGATCATTCCAATATTGAAATGGAGGCTGCATTGGGAGCAAAGGGAGACTTTACCCAGTCACAGCCTATGGTGCTTGAAATCAGAGAGAATCGACTGTACATTTGCATTCAAGATACATTAACCCTATTTTTTATGTGTCTGAGGAGTACTTCTGACACAAGAGCTAAAACACTGGACAGAATGGAGATTGGACGTAGCCATTGCTAATGGCAGTGATTCGTCAATTCTGTCAATTAAATCTGATTTAATGTATTATTTTTTCCCCTATTTGTTCATTATTTTAGGTAGAAAATGAACAAGAACACAGATCTGAGAACAATCTGAATCATTTAAATGAGGATGAAGCAATCTGACACCTGTTCAGATGTGTAACCTTGTACAGTATACACAACAGGGTCCAAAGAAAGCATTTTGGTTCATGGCAATGACTGTTATTTTAATTCCAGGAGAGACTACAAAAAAAGCTCTTCACGTTTAAGGGGCATCTGATCTTTGGCTTTACTTTATTTGAGGAATGACACAAGTTCTTATCTCGCTCAAACTTGACTGTGATTAACATCTGTGATTACCTGCTGACATTGTACCACCTTTCCTCTCCGACCAAGATAAATTAATTGCCTAAGGCCTTCACAGCCTCAAAGACAAGATGACTTATATCTGAAAATTAACACCATAGAATATCATGCACTTCACTTAAAATGTAATAATTTAGTAGTAGTAGTAGTAGTAGTAGTAGTAGAAGTCAATATTCTGGATTTAATGATCCCAACATTCCTACAACTGCTACTTTTTTTTTAGAATAAGCTTTTGCAATATCATGCAGGAGGTGAAACCACAGAGGCATTCAGACATAATGGAGTTTTAAGTAGAGCAGAAAGCCCTGGTTTTCCATAAATCCAACAAAAACAACAGCCAAAAAAGTTCCATAAAATACTCTTTTTTAATTTAAAAGCAATGCAACATTATACTGTGTGCAATATAATCTCCACAATAAACATACTAGCATGCATATTTACAAAACTTAATACTTGAAGCTCCACATTTTCTCCTCTGTCATTTGTGGTTGAGCTAATGAGCTAACCCTCTGACACCATGTGGGTTTGTTGATGTTTACCTCCTCAGAATTTGAAAAGGTGGTGGACACAAGTGAAAAATGCCCATTAATGAGAATGTTACATGGACAGCACCTAATTACGTCGCCTCATTTGGTGCTGGTGTCAATGGGAGCCGTGAAAACGAGTGTCCCTGTTAGTCTGTTTTCTCTACTGTGGTCCCTCTGAAAGTTTTTTTCTTTCTTTTCTGACATTGTACAAGTCAAGTCTGCGTCAGATGGAGGAGAAAGAAAACCTTTACATTTGTTTTTCTCCCAGGTGTTTCTGAGAATTACATGAGCACAGTCCTTTGGGGTGAGATAGAAATGCTTTTATCAGCTCCTGTGTGGGCTCACCTGAGATTCTTAAGATCAACTCAGTGTGCTAGAAATTCTAACCGAAATGTCTTTGTTATCCGGGGTTTTGTTGTTCCCTCAGTGGTCTCTCGGAGAATATCTTTGCTGATTACAGGGACCCCTGTGGCTTCATTCATAGAGGGAAGTAGAAACAGGAAAAGAGTAACCATATCACAACAGGACATACTGCATTTATTTAAACTATTAAAAAAGTAAAGAGTGCAGAGAAAACAACATTTGTTGTCTCTTGTGCTTCTGGCCAGTGTACGTGGTGAATGGATGTTGTAATCTTGAATTGGTTTACTCCATAAAATGCAATTGTATGGTTTCTTTGAATTATATAGTTGTCTCGATCACAAACTTGTGCTTTAATGCACGGAGAATGTTTAGGTATCAGTACACGTTGATGGTAGATATGGTGTTGAGGACTATTGCATTCATATTACTTACTCTGTGTTGGATGAAGTGGACTCTGAAAGGCTGAAAGTGAATAATAAAAAAGTAAACCCGTAGATCAATTGCTTTATCTATCTGACCATTTCTGCTCTGGGCATGTTTGCCCTCTTTAGAAGTCAATGCATTTACTAGCTGGAAAGAAACTGCATTATTAAAACACTTAGCTTTTGCCAGTGCTATTGCCAGTTAGTACAAGTTTCACCGATTCAACTAGATTTTTATTTCACTACTTTTTAACGGCTTCATTGCAGAACAGAGTGTGCCGTTCTCAAAAATACACAAAAACCCGAGCAGGTAAGTCGAAACAAGTGTTGGAGACATGATTTGTGTGCGCACCTTATGTCAGGCTTGTAGAGATTATTAGGCACATAATTAAAATACAATAAAAGTACTGTATCTGGGGCACACAAAGGCAGACTAATCTAGCTCTACCTTAAATATGAAGGTTGGTATAGACGACAGTGAATTATTATGTGAGGGAAAATCACACTTGCAGCCTTTTATCCAAAATGAGGCCAGGATGACTGACAGAGGAGTACGAGCACTGTTGAAGCTTTTCAGAATCCAAGAGGTTGGAGAACCATTAGCAAATGTAAATGTGTGAGGTTCTACCGGGCTACACACAGCTTTACAAGATTGTCTCTAATTCTGTGGACCATACAAATACTGTCAGGTAATCTTTTTTTTTTTAGGTATTTAAAAACAGCTGCAACAGCCATAAGTATTATGGCCAATTTAGCTGATGAACATTATCTGTGAAAGTACTGAGCCAGTTCTTTTCTAGCACATAAAAGTGTTCATCTGACGACAACACAAAACTGCACAGTGTGGAAATGGAAACATAACACAGTCATAAACTCAATTTTGGGCTTTGTCTTTAATTACCAGACAACTAGAGAGTAATTGTAAAATGTGTGAGATTAAATATCATCTTGATGATGGCTTTCATCTAGAGAAAGCCATTATGTTGAGTCGAAGTATTTTAAAATAGTTAGTTATGTTGCACATTAAATTGCAGACCATATATCATAACCAATTCCAAAAGCTTGATTTCCAGAATGTGCATATTGTAGCTGTGAAGGTTCATTGTCATTTACAAATGGAGTTTAATGATTAATGTATTTCTGATACTGGCTTTGGTTGGTTATATATGTTTGGTTTATTGCATCTTATTAAGTTAATACAGGGTAATACAGTGCTTTGCTGTTTCTTTAGATTTTTTTTTTTTTTTAGCAAAGCCAGTGTTGAATTAAGTCAACAGCTGAAAACAAACAATGTGTAAAGAGGGCAAATCACTGATTTCCTCTTCATTTTGATGAGAACTGGAGCAAAGCCCCATTGGCTTTTAGTCATGCTTACTATTGATTGTCCGGGCCATAATTTACTTTTGTCCCAAAGCAAGCTTTTCACCTCATTACACTTGGCTCTTTGGCTCTTTGGCCAAAGCCAGTCCTGGTCTCAATCATCATCAACACCTGCCTAATCATTAAATTGAGCAGCCAGATAAGGGGACAGAGATTATAGAGTCCACGCTTGCTCTTCACATTGCCCTGGCTAATGATTTTTATTAAGGTCTAATAGTCTGCGTGTCAAAAGGCAAACCAGTACCAAAAAGTCACAAGCTAAGACACTGGAACAAGTTTCACAGTGTGCCTGATTGTTTTTTGTTTTTTTTTACTTCCACCTTTGACATTCATTATAAAACTAAACTCTTTACTGGTCAGTGAAGCCTGAAGTTGAGCATGGAGTTCGTCCCCAAAACGATCCAGCTGTAATACAGTAACAGAGGATGTGTTTACTCACCTGATAGCATATCAGGGTTTCCAGAATGAAACAACACACACTCCTAGAAATAAGGGTTCCAAAAGGGTACTTCTACAAGGGCTGAGGTTCTACCTGGAACCATTTGCTTCTTTCCCGAAGAAAGGGTTTTTCAAGGGTTCTTGGTAACACTAATGGATCCAGTAAGAACCATTTTGATCCAGAGAACCCTTTAAAACACCTTTCCTGAATAAAGGGTTTTAAAAGGGCTCTTGGTGGAACCCTCCAAATGGGTTGGCCAAAAATGGTTCTCCTTTGAGGACAAGCCGAAGAATCTTATATGGTTCTACTTAGCACTTTTATTTCTAAGAGTGCATTTGCTTACCTTGAATACATCAATGCATCTCTAGGCCTAAAATAAACATGCTGCTGTGTGCTGCGTTCACTGATGTAAAAAACAAATCAATGCAAATTATAAATCATGAACACAGTCTATTAAACACAAATTATCATCGTATCAGACAGTTGAAATGTTGCTCATAATATCCTACGCACATTGGTTAATATATTCCACTCTGTGAAGCATCGCTGGCAAAATAGCAACTGATCTTAAGAGTGCAGCAACCAACACATCAGGAAACATATTATGGTCCTCATCTCGATGACTTAGTCCTGCGTTTCATTCAGCAGTTGGATAACACATGTAGTAGCCTGAGAATATCTGGAAGAAAAAGGTCAAGCTTAAGGGATTACTATTACCCACAGCCAAATCCTCCTGCTACAACCACCTGTCATCAGAAACCAGGCACAATGAAACTTTGTTTTTTTTTGGGGGGGGGGGGGGGGTTCAAGAAGACAAACGGAGAAGTGGAACAAGCTGGAGACAAAGGCGTAATATGTGACGCTTAAATGGGATTGTGTCATTTTTAAATTGGCACATGATTGCTGCCCAGGTGTCAGTGAGTAGTCTTGCGGTTCATTCAGTTAAAAGTCAAAGCTATTTTTTTTCCCACAACAACATTACATACATAAGTCAATTAAAGTTAAAACATTTGCATCATTTGATTCTTCAAGATTGAGTTGAAATCTGAAATCATGTGGGAATAATTGCATGATGGGATGTCATAGAAGCCAATCAGCGTTGAGATGGAAGAAAAACATAGTCAGCCATCCATTCATCCACAGGTTACTCATCTTACTCAACTTACATTTGGCGTGAATGGCCTTATCTAAATGCTTTCACAAAAACAAGTGTGCTTATCAGATGTATAGCCCTGCAACTCTCTGAGCTTCTGAGTTTGTGTGTGTGTAAATTCAAGATGGGGGAGAAAAAAAGGGAAAATGAAAGGCTCTGTCTACATTTAGAAAATGCCACTCATCGATTAAAGAAGTACCTTGACTTTTGGTGCAGTGAAGATTCAATCCCCTATTGATCCACAGAGTGTCAGGTTCTTGTTAAGGAGCCCTACACCACTTCCTGACGCAGTGCCTGAATAAGACAATGAATAAGACTGAGCAAAAGAGACAGAGAGGGGGTAGGGAGGATGTGAGAGGAATCCTGCAGATACAATATTAACACGTGGATAGATGAAGAGGCAATTAATGGCAAAATAACGAACAAATTGCTCTTACAAACAAAAGTAAGATAGCACGATTGATTTTGTGAAGGACTTGCAGGGTTCACACATCTCAAACCGGCTGCTCTTTATGAATGGGACAAGCACTGGAGCCTGAGACAGCCTGCTTCACTGCAGAGAGTTAAACAGCATGAGTGCTATGACCGGGGAAACCCGAGAACGGCTGTACCTTATGCAACTGTTCTCTGACTCAGTAACAGTCAATTTATGAAGTTAAGTCAGGGTCAAAGAGATTTTGAGCTTGCAAAGTTATCCACAAATAAACGTAGAGTTCAGACAGAAAGCAGCCTGTAAAATAAACATGCATGTGACAGAATTTAAGCATGTGTAGAGATGGATTATTTTCGTGGAAATGATTTGTATTTGGGACGAGCGCTGTTGCCTCACAGATAGAAGGTCAACAGTTCAGATCCTAATTTCACTGAGGGGCCTTTCTATGTGGAGTTTGCATGTTCTGTGTGTGGCTTCTCTCCACTAACCCTTAGCCCTACAGATGGATGGATGATTTGTATTTGTAAATAAATGAGACTGGCAATACCATCTGTGAACAACTTATTCCACCGCAGAGGTCACACAAAGTCACTTAAAAAAGTATGAACATCTGGGTACAAATACAGAACAGGAAACTGTCAAACTCAGTGCTCAAAGTTCCCACGCTGTTTGCAACTCTGAAATGAAACGCCTGAATAGTTATTCCTAAACCTGATTGTGATTAAAGAAGAGAGGCCAGAAACCGCTAGCTGGTCTGAAAAGGTGTCATTATTTCGTGACGCACACCAGAAAAACCAATAATAATAATAATAAGTAATCAAATCAACCTTCCTGGCATTTTTCCCAGGCTTTAGACACATTAGTGGCACATTTATAGGTATATAACAATCATTCCAATCTATCGTCATCAGAATATTTACAGATTTTGAAAAGACTTAACAGAAGATAATGCAACTCATTCTCCTTTTTGCCCAATTCACATGATTTATATTACTCCCTTTTCTCCCTGAACGTTTTTAAATCTGCGAACTTGCAGACGAGGGCAATGATTTCTGCTCTTAGCTAAAGACCTCAGACGTTTTATACGTTTGTTTTAATGTCAAATTCAGCACATTAATCAAACATTAACATCATTATGCTTGACTTAATACAATGTGTTGTTTTTTTTAGCTATTTTTCTTCAGATTTAGCCACTACCGTCTGTCGGTCTACCTGACGTCCGTGTGCATTATAAAACAGCGAGTGCTATTGGCAAGTGTCCCGTTGACGCTGAGTTATCTGACGGTTTGTAAATGTGAACTGTCGGCTACAATAAGCGTTTACGTCAACCAACTAAATGCAAGTATCATACGCTGGGATCGATGATGTCCTCCAACTGGCATCGTAAATCTTTGAGGTGTGTTCGCAGTAAACAAAAGCAGTGGAATGATATCATAACCCTTTTGATTCAGTTGCTGGGAGGCACTGTTGTTGTTGTTTGTGTGTGTGTGTCACAGGAAGATGTGATATCTAGTATGTTATGCATCTATCTATCTATCTATCTATCTATCTATCTATCTATCTATCTATCTATCTATCTATCTATCTATCTATCTATCTATCTATCTATCTATCTATCTATCTATCTATCTATCTATCTATCTAGTCCTGCACATTTCCTTTTTTTCACAAGTTTATATAATTTATAAGTTTATCCTCTCCAATATTTTTCATGTATTATGGCTCCATATCAAGATGTTGTTTTTCAGATGGAGACTTGAGCAGATTCCATATCTTGGCTTGACAGCTTTCCATCAGAGTAGCTCACTGGCCAAACAGCCAGCAACCCAAAGAGTCCAACTACTACTGGGCTCTGCACCATTTACTTATTATATAATTAATATTTCTGTCAGCTGTCCACTTAGACAAATTATAAAAACAAACAAACAAATCATTAAATATGTTCCAGTCATTACTCCAAGGCTCATATGCGCGATCTTAGAGCAAAAAAAGCAGTCAAGCATTTTTCTTATCACCTCAGCCAAAAGCATTCCACATTGCTGGTGGCGATAAGACCATTGATTTCCAAACAGGATGAAGGAAATTGAATAACTGCAAACTCATCTGTCTCACAAAGATAATGCTCCAGGTTATAAGTGGCATCACTGTAAAAATGTATTTGCCACACGTGAACCGACGGACTCCACGACGTGTGTTATGTCGACAGATTGAGTGACACAGACGGCAGCTATTGATGGAGACAACCAGAGTGGACTGTGAGAGAGAAAAAAAAAGAGGAGGGAGTTGGTAAGAAATCAATTAAGAAAAAGGATGGAGATAATGTCTGACATTTCTGCTAATGCAAAAGTGATTTCTGTCTATGAGATGAGTGCCTCAGCTGGGGCGTTTTTATTGGGCTGTCATCTTTGACAGCTCGGGCTCCTCAAAAAATGTCAGGTTGTGCTATATTTATTTATTTTCTTTCTTGTAAAAATGCTCACAGTTGCAAAACATGCAAGTAAATAACCCATGCTTTAACAGTGAAATAGTATTTACAGTAATGCAAGGGCATAATTATTTACATACAATGCACACAAAACGAGTTATTGATACAAATTAATTCCTCAAATATGAATTACCATTTGGTGTTTTGCATGCATTCTTATTTCACAGGCTTGAGTCAATTTGTCAAGTAAAGAAAAACAAGTCCAGCAGAATTAAATAAAACAACATGGGTGCAGTATGCGGTGCACAATTGGAAGAGATTTGCATGAATCAGATGGAGTAGATTTTTCTAATTGGTCATAGGTCACACAGATGAGCATAGTAGAAGCAAGCATTTGCCAAGGCACTTAGATCAAGAATAACTCTTGGTACTTTGTGCTTATGCTGATTGTTACTGGGGTAAACACTACTTTTGTTCATGAGAAAGCATTTGCCTGGAATAAAACGCCATTGCACACAGAGCTGGGGGACAAATTGGGGTGTCATTTAGTGACAGATTTATCTGAGAAACAACATAGTCTTAATTGTCCAGAAACCAGTATCCCGTCTGCGTCATTGTCACCCATGAAATTAAATTTTCACAAGAGTAACTCTGAGTTGATAGAAAGTGCTTCAGGTTAGAAAAAAAAGAAACAAACCCGATCATAAATCTCTGATATGATTTATTTTCACAATGTTTTGGTACATTGCAATGCTATGCAACACAAAATGTGCAACACAGCTCTTAAATACATGTTACAAGCATAACAGCTGTCACGAGTGGATCATATTGACTTTCCACCCTCACCCTGAATGGAACTAATTTACTGTATGTGATGTGCTGTGCAAATTCAGAGATAACAAGAATTGAGCCAGTTAGATGCAGACGCTTTAGTTAACATACGTTCTGCCTTTTATTTCCAGCAGAAACCCAATAGTGATTGCACTGCATCAAATGCCTGGAAGCAGTCCAGTGTTGTGCCTGCACTTTTCAGATGCTGTTATACTCCATGCCAGATATATACAACTAATACTGTAAATACTGGCGTACAACGCCGGTGTCACTTTGTGCTTCAATCTTTACCTAATGACAAGGACTGGGAATCATGGATCGGAGCTTACCATGCAAAAAATGAGCTACACACTTGCACTTGACCTCACCTTTGAAAAACACAAGTCATCATACTTGAAGCAATTTAATAATTTAACATGCCATAAACAGTTGTGTTTTATTTTTGACCGGCTGTCCATCCCAGTGGTGGTTGCAGGTCTTTGAAACAGGGGGAGCTCATCCCAGGCCCAGTTATTCACACATAAATTCTGCTGAAGAACAACTACAACGAGGAAATGATGTAAAACTGAAATGTTTTAGTACTCGTTTTATTTACAGTGTAGTGTGTACGACCAGCTTAAAAGCAAATCCACACAGGACTGAGGCAGAAAATGCTTTGCTATTGTGCATGTTCCTGCAACGCTGTCAGTCAAAGACTGGTTCCACCTTTCAGACAGTTCCTCAAATCATCACGCAGAAGCCCAGCATCTGTGCCTGCCCACCCCTCCACGGACTCCGAGAGAAGCTGAGCTTCCCTGGAAGTGACAATTTTGCCACATTTTTGTCCAAACACCGTCGAGTTCACTGCAGTGAAAAAAATTGAAAAATTAAGCTTCAAGTGATTTCAATGTGGAGGCTGCTACAGGAATATGAAAATCACGTCATCCGTTCTAGCGCAAGTTTAGTATTGAAATGCAAATACAACACCGTACATAGTTTTGACGACATATTAGAGGAAGCTGAGCTTCCCTTACTGTCTTAAAGCAATTTCCACTGGTCCACCCCTCGTGTATATTACATGATATTACGATTGACGCATCTTACATGCATTAGCCACAACAATCAGTAAATATGTGCCATTTATTGCATGCTAATACATGCAAGTCGGTGACAAATTGCAAATACAATGCAATTTATGTCACTTTCGTATGTCTGTTTTCTGAATAGACAGTGAGATGTACAACTGTGAATAACAAGGAGCAGGTGTGCTGCTTTGCATTAGTGGTGCTGTGAAGCAGGTGTGAAAGACTTTCACAGGGACCTCCAGAGCAAGTGGGTGTGAGTTGCTATAGTGTGGGGTGGGAGGGGACAGCAAGTCAAGTCAACCAAACACTTGTCTTGAAGCCTTGTTTACTTCAGCAGGAGCTGACTGTTTCTGGCGAGCTGAATAACTTTCTAAACCCCTCGACATCTCCCACCAGTGAAACTTCCTCATGTGGATTGCAGCTGGAAAACTGAGACATCCAGCACAATGCAGAGCTATATTTCCATAAGCATTTTCCCCTCTCAATCTGCTTCCATAAAATCCATTTTGATCATGAGTAATCCCTTCTTGGTACCTGGCTGCTGACCATTTTCTTCATATAAATGTGCTTTTGGCAGGAAGAATGCAGAAGACATGATTCTGCTTAACTTTCCAAGCCGGACCAATTGGGCTAAGATACCAGCTGTTAAGCATGGAAAGGCTAATCAGTTTAGCAGAGTGCTGAGGATTATACGGTCAAAGAGGACTTGTTGTTCCAAACACAATATACTGCAGAAGACAGCACATCTGCTGTTGGTTACTTTATTTGAGGCATTTCCTCTTCCTTGTTCCTTCTGGAAGCTCATCCTAGCCTTATTATTTGCTTGCTGCTGTTTACCACAGGCCTGTTGTATAGTACGTGTCCAATTAACTGTGGATTTGGTGGCATGTGCTATCACATCAGGTTTCCCCCGAGTCCCGCTTCATCTGTGCACTTGTTTGACAGGGTGTTAGGGCTTAAGGGTCAGCAGTTTTAAATCACTCAGTGAAATGGAATGCATAAAACATCACAGGTTTCCATGGGTATCAAGAGAGGTGACAGGTAGTTTGGGAAAGTATGACATTACACATTTGTATATATTGGTTAAATAGTACAATAACGAGTCTTGTCGGAATAAAAAGTAAATAATGGTGTCGTTTATGAACTAAATGTAATGTTACAGTTAAAGCTAACAGCTAACTCAACCCTTTGTGTTCCTTGTCCATTGCAAACATGCTCCACTCACAGGTACAGATCAAGGATTTTAGGATCAAGGGACACATCCCATCTACAGAACTTGACAGAAAAATATTCATAACAATATGTTTTAAAATGAATATCCAGTTGTTCACTTGTAGGAGAATTGTTTCAGTTCAGCTTTTAATGCTGCACCTTAGAACTCCAGTTATGGCGGCATAGAAACAAGATGATGGGAGCTGCTCTCGTCCTGTCTCTGCAAATTGTTCGAGATTGGTCTCATAAAACAAGATCCCAAGGTTGAGACACTGTAGGAGTCTGACTCAGGCTCTGTGAGCTACAGGCAATGATGCAATAAACCTTTGTTTAGGGGAGTGCTCAAGCAGGATTACATTGTGGTAGTCACTGAGCTTCAATTCCAAAGGGGACTCTCTCCTTTATATTATTTTCACCATGCCTTTGCACAGTGTATTAACCCCACTTTTTTCTATTTCAAAATGTTAAAGTTGTTGTTTATTCCTGTTGGTTACCTGCATATCTTTAAAGTAACAGCACTGCCTCGATACTGTTTTCCTTTGTCAGAGGTGAGAACATGTAGACCTTGTGCCAACACTCACCAAAAGGTTGCTGTTAGTTATCTTTGCAACATTTCATTGACCTTATGACCCAGTATTTCTATGTTTCTGTATGTATACTCTTTCTATGTCATTCAGTCAAGAGCGCTGACTTTGTGTTTTGCCTTTTTT
This sequence comes from Microchirus variegatus, assembly GCF_963457635.1. Classification (NCBI taxonomy): domain Eukaryota; kingdom Metazoa; phylum Chordata; class Actinopteri; order Pleuronectiformes; family Soleidae; genus Microchirus; species Microchirus variegatus. Next base: position 7,196,417 of record NC_139807.1, on the reverse strand, counting down.
CTCTTTAAGAGCAAAGAGAGATGGAACGGACAAAGTAGGGGGTAGCGTTCATAGTTCTGCTTAAGGCAGTATGGATCGAAGGCCGGCAGCATTTCTATATAATTGAGCTAGAATGTGTGAACATAATGTAGTTTGACTGTTAGGGATGATACTAGTCAAAATCACTGGATCAGCTATTGAACAGTAAAAAAAAAATCCATCCAATACAATCCAAAAATCCTATATATTGTACGCTTCAGTCACATTGTGGGCTGTTTTCTTTTTCATGAGAGAAGAAGAGAAGTCTGTCATTTGAAATGGCTGCAAATGTTTGTGACATCTGGTATTTCCATCAGAAAATAGTAACATCTTCTGTTGTTTGTGCATTATTTTGAAATGCTTCATGTTTCAGTGAAGACAGATAGCTATCATATTTAACAAATCAATATTACATTATTCAGGGCTTTGGGCTTTGGGAAATAAAACTTTCATATAGTGGACGCACTATCTGTACAGATTCATAAAGGATTGCCAGGAAAACTGATGACATTATAGTAGACTTGAAATCTGCTTGGATCACATTGTATGATTTCCCTCAACAGAGGTGTGAAGGAGCAGTGCTTATAAAGTGAGACTTTGGAACTGGTAATTCAGTCAATGCCAGCCCAGGACGTGATTGTAAACAAGAAATTGTTGTTGTTGGTACTTGTTGCTGTGCATGTAATTTAATTGAGCTTTGGATCAATGCAACTCAGCCTAAAATCTTCCTTTGGCGTGCTTGTTCATCGGTCGAATTGAATGCACAAACTTCGACTTTTCCTTTGTGTCTTCCTGAATAATGGAAGCGCTATGCCCCGAGGTGTGGAGCCGACTAACCCCGCTGCAGATGATGGCTCCGACTCTTCTCGTTCCGTCTGGAGCCTGGCTGAGGTCAGACCACGAAACACATCATATGGAAATGTAAAATAATAATTCATGAGAGGAGATTAAAGAGTAAAGTCTGATGTGTTATACACCACTTTAAGAAAAACTTGAAACTTAATTCATCGCATACCAGAAACCAAACTGCTCAACTAAACCGGATGATAAATGATATTCAATTAACGTTAAAGTTACAGCTCAAAAACAATACATGTTTAGTACGATATTTGTACATTTTAGTATTTATGTAACAAGGACAAAAAAGACAGTGGATAAGCATGGAAGTGAGCTGAGCCGTGTTGACAGTGTGGCCTTTTGTTCCTGGCGAGGACAGTTGCTAGATTGAATTGATCTGACTTTAGAGCCTAACCATTTATCTTGGTCAGTCATATCTGATCTGTGGCTGTCAAGAAGAGACACGAGTAGAGGGTCCATTGGAGAAAAAAAGACAAAACGGCTTGGAGAGCTAGTGAAGGGTCTCCTCTCAGCGTAATCCCGTGTCCCCACAGGAATGGCCATGTTCTCCCTCTAACGCAATTTAAGAGCTCAAATGATTTGTCACTTAATGCATTTGCAGATAGATAGAAAGATAATCAGCAACCGCCTTGTAAAAATCATCGTAAAATTATGAGTCGTTTTCCCTGAAAACTGACACACATCCACTATTCTCAGCCGCTAGCCTGTGATAATTGTTCTGTATGTTGAATCTGATGACACATATATTACATGTACACATTTTCATGGTTGGTCCCGTTGTACAAGCAATGTGAGAACATGCATTTGGGCTTTAGGGACCTGCAATATTTTATAAAAAAAACAGATGTGTATATATATATATACACATCTGTACATACATATACATAAGCTGCTGCAGAATACTATTGGTCCTGCAGCACAGAGTTCATAAATTGTAAATTAACAAATAAATAAAATGAAATGAAAAATGTAAAGGTTGCACTGGGAAAAAATTGCGGCTCAGCTTTGTCTCTCCACGTTAGGCTGTGAACTCATCCTTACGACTGTGTCTTCTGTTACCTGGGCCATTTCTAAGCCACAGATGATAACCCTCAAGGGGCACCTCATTAAGTCTTTGCCCCAATTAAGCCACAGTCATTTTGCCACAGCACAATTGCTCTGCGCAGTGGTGCACAAATCCTACAACAGTGGATTATGCTGATCAGTAGGTGGGATGAAAATAGCAGCATTTTGTAAGTCGGCGGAAGAGGTGTCAGCGGCCACCGCTTGCTTGTCTGGCAGTGTGCACCCAAAAAAGGTACGAGTTCAAGGAAACCATAACAGATGTGAAATTATACTACATTTCTAGCTCCAGTAGACATGGCGCATTGAAATGGCTCACAGGGGGCTTAACAGTTGAGTCATTGAGCGGAGCCAGTACGGTTGAACTTTGGTATAGTGAGAATATTCCACGTGGTAAGATTATTTTTTTCCTTTAATCCTCACAGTGTCATAACCTGTTATGAATCCACTTGAAGAATGGATGAGAGAGCTGAGATAAATTCACATCCTGGCTTTTCCTCACGTTCTATTCACAGACAGAATTCTTAATATGGTATCGTATATCATCACATCACTTGCAATCGTGAAACAATCGTATGTTTATCCTGATGTGATGGAATAAAGGTTACACACGGTGGTAATAGTTAAAACAACAACAACACAATGAGAGAAGGATTTATGCACAGATTTATGAACTGGCTTTCATCTTGTGGACTGTTATTGGCGTATATGCAAATAAGATGGCATCCGTTGATAGAAAAGCTGAGAAACTTGAATAATGAATGGATGAAAGGGCTTTAAAGCTGTGATAGAATGTAGAATTATTTGTACATTTGTATGATGATTAATCAAAGATATGTCATATTTTGAAGGGCTGGAATAGTATTAGTCAGTCGTGTCAGTCACGTATTTACCAAACTCTCTCTTTTAGCCCAGAATTCCACAATATAAATAATACACACATTAGCAATACTTTGAATGGTTTTTAAGGTTTTTAAGGTTCGTTCATTCATTCATACGGAAACAAAAAGGCGGATAAACAAACCAACAACAACATTCTCTGGTTTGACTTGTGCAATCTTCTACTTGAGTAATTCCCAGTGTGGGAGCACAGAGTTGCAGTTTCCATTGACATCAGGGTTTTACAGCATCTCCTAGTGCCACATTATGCATCATGAAGTACTACTTTCTGCTCAATTGTGTTGTTTTGGGTTTCGCGAAAGTGGCCCAGAGAAATCAGTGACTCTGCCAGTCACAGGGATGGATTTTATTGGTAAGCTTTCGAAACCCAGTGAACACATAATCAATTCTAGCAGCCTGATGAGGTGACAGCCAGTGGATCTGAGCACATTTGTGTTGACAGCTGACACTGATGCCTCAAAGCAACTGTGTGATGAAATTCTTTACTGACCCTCCATTTTATGACCTTTGCATCACCACTTTCTTTGATATGAGCCGTGACTGTTATTCAGTCATTACTCGGTTAATATGTTGTTTTTCTTGGTTGATCACTTAGATAGAAGCATCCTTTAAAAAAAAGGTGTGTAAGAATTAATGGCATCTAATGCTGAAACTGCAGATTGCAACACACAGAGGACTCCTCTCCTCACCTCCCTCTCCCTTTTCAAATGCAGGGGCTTTATTGTACTTGAATGGTTCTTACATCAGGTCTATGTTGGCACATTATCTTTGTCATTTGCTCACTAAGACTACGCTTAAAAACACGAAATGCTGTACTGTAGAAACAGAAGAATGTCTACAATGCAAGGTGCTTGCCCAAAGACCTTTTATTCTAAGGCCACGAAAACCAAATTATGTTTTAGGGTAGTCTATTCAATTTATGATGGTAGAGAGACCTGCTATGATGTATGGGGTTGGAGATGGTGGCACTCTTAAAATAGATTTTCTTTGCGAGTGTCCAGGATGGACAGGAGTATACATGCATACATTGGAGGAACAGTTGAAAGTAAGCGAGGCACACACACACGCAGAGGAGTGAAGGAGTGATTGCGATTATATTGGACAAAGGATGTTGAAGATTGAACTTCCCGGCAGGAGGAAAAGACCACAGAGAAGGTTTGTGGATGTTTGCTTCGGAGGACATGAGGACAACTGGTATAACAGAAGATCGGGATAGATGGACAGATGATACCATGTTGTGACCCCTGAAGGGAGAAGCTGAAAGAAAGAGTAGTCTATTCAAATTATGTCAATACAACCTTTCCAAATGTTACACCCTGGACTTTGAATGAAGGATTACATAAAAGCACATTGTCACTTCAACAGCCTTAGTACGTGGCTATAGTTTGCATTTTGGAATCCTGTGCCCAAGCCTGAATACAAAGAATATAAGTGCAGCCTTGTTAGTAAGATATACTGAGGAACAAGAACAAGTAAACCCTTGTTCACATACACTGTGGATACTTTGCAATCAGTTTCAGCTGCTCTTTAACAGACCCGCTGAGCCCCAGCAAACATGGGAGACTGCACATTAACCAAGCAGCACTGATGATTCTTTCAGGGAAAGTGGCCGACATTTGCCTAAAAAAAAGAAGCTGCATTTGTTGCTCCTCTCTTCTGTAAAGTGGCTATAAAGGTCTCAAAACTGTTGGGTTTTAAAGCCTTGAAACTGTTGTCCATTTGCATTTTAACAATGTGTCAGTCTGTCAGGTTGATTCATAGTCCAAGACTGCACCACAAGCTTGATTGGCGCTGGCCCTGCGAAATGCTTCTCACCTGTCTTCTCCAGGCGAAACGGCGGTGTAATGAGCCGTACTCTGGCAGCTGTTTAAGCAGAAAAATTATCAAATTGACCAGGCAAGAGGAGAGATGCTGCACATGTCATGTGGGTCTTTTTTCTTTGCCAACCGCCCTCGTGCGGTGTAGCTCATGCTGCTTCTTGGACTGACATTTCTTCAAGGGTGTTTATCCTGGATCACGAGGCATTTGCAGTGGCTGAGTCAGTAAAAAGTCGTGAGCTCACTCTCCGTGTCTGTTCTTATTTGTGTTTTTTTGTTTTTGATTTCTCTCAGATCCGGAAATGACTGACCTGTGAAGAGAGTCACACGGGGGAGTGTGTTTTCAAAGGACTTCTGTGCTTCTCTAAGAGTGTATGGCCATCTGACATTGGAAAGCCCAGCAGGTTTGTCAAGAAAAATTTACATCTTGTAAATTGTGGATGTTTTTGTCTTCCTTCTCCAGTCGGATGACAATTTTTCTTCAAAACAGTCAGTTTTGACGAAAACAAAACAAAAAAAAAAAGACAGCAGAGTTTTTGTAAAAATCCCAAAATAAACTCATGCAGATCCAAGCAGAAACACTCGCACAAAACAATGGTGTCATAAACAAGATATGAAGAATTGCCACACATGAATTTAAAAAGTCTGTATGTATTTAAAAATGAATATTTAGCAAGCCTAGTTTCACGGGGCCATCTGCTCTAGTGTCCCAGTCCCCCGACAGTGAAAGCCCAATTAGCCCAAGTTTATATTACCAATAATTAACACATTTGTTGTGACCACGTTATATCTAAATTAGATTTTCCGCATTGTTTATCGTAGAATATCTGACATCTGGCGTCACATTTATATTTGGGTGAAATTACTGAAAGTGAAAGTATGATGAGCAGCATGGAGAAATAATAACAAGTCAAATACTATTCTGCACCACCATGTCCTGATTTCTGGAGGAGTTTGAAGTTGTGCTGCTATCTGTATGCACTAAACAGCTTTACTGGTCATCGTAAAAATCCACAGTGATGTTGCTGCACAGGATGTGCAAGTCCAGAGAGTGTAATGATGATTGGTTGTTTCAAAATTGTTTGATTAGCAATTACTTACTGATTACATAGTGGATAGAACTAGTTAATTAATTTCCTTGCACAGGTGAAGGTGATTTGGACGACTGAACCTCCCTATCAAACACTCGCTTGTATAAGGTCTTATGATGGTGACCAGTCAACAGTTTTTATAACACAATTAAGTTCCTGACTGAAGACGTCAGATGTTCGCAGCTGAGATGAAAATAGAAGCCGTGCTCTGAAGAGAAGCGTGTTTGATTTAAATTCAAGTCTTACATTAGTAATACAAAAAAAAAAAAGAGAGGCATGGTTGTCTCCCAGTGCTCAGAGACATCAGTAACATTTTCTCCCCAAAGGGCAGATATGACACAGAATGACTCGCAGGGTGTCAGATACATCAAGCCAACATGCTTAAATGCCTGCCCTCAAATGCCAATGCTGCGTGTTTATAGCCAACTCTAATGGGTCTGGTTTTCCTCCCATTCCCTTTTTACGTCACTTTCTTAATAGCAATGACATTATGTAATTGGGTTGTCCATCCATCTATACGTGTGTTCATTATGTTTGCCCACTGTATCTCTTGAGCTCCTTGAGGCGTTATTCTCCAAACTTTGCACAAAATTCACTTAAAAGTGAAACTATTAGATTTTGTGAATGGGAGGTGAAGGGCACAGTGAAGCTAATGTGACTGTTCACTCCTGAAAGCATTAGTATGATTAGATTTTGGTGGTCATACGTGGTCAATGCAAGTGTCATTCCACCAAGTCGACACTTGGTATCTTTTATTGCTGCACCACATATATCACACATGAATATGGACAAACATGGAAACTGCAAATGGAATGGTTGGTGGAAGCATACGACCGGGGGGCAGTTATTCTAGTTCAATAAATGCACCAAGGGAACACGTGGCAAGAGAGACTGGGACTGGCTGGAAATTAATGTGATCACATCAGGGAAGGGACCATGCTGAACGACATGTGGAAAGAAAATGTGTCTCCCCGAACCCCCTTGCTGCCGTGAGGCATAACACAATTAGACTTTAGATTGTTTTTTTCCTCTCCCTCTGCCCATCTGATTTCTGCTCTTGCCAAGCTATTCTCTTTCATCTGCTTTATTCCTCTGTATTGTCATAATGTAGCAGACCCTGAGTGCTCTCACAGATCACCTGTACAGCTTAACAGTGAAGTGGTGCCGTTTCAAAATTGGGTCCCCCTAATTCAGTCTCTCTACATTCATTCTCCGGATAACACTTTCAGGGGTAAAAAGGGTGGAGTGGTGGAGAGGAAAGATAAACATTATCTTGGTACATGGAAATCTCATGCAGAGTGAAGGACCTGTGAAATTCTTGGTTCCCATGAAAGCACATTATAAACCACATGTTAATACAATGTACAAATGTAGCGCATACTTTCCTTATTCAGGTTGTGAGATTTAGATTATTATTTATTATTTATTATTTATTATTTATTATTATTATGGTCCATAAAATGTCAGAAAAAAACGTAAAAACTGGAAATGATGATGTTTTCGCATGTCTTGTTTTGTCCACAAGTTTTAATTATTTCTTTTAAAAGAAACGAAGGAAATGTAACACATTTAAGAAGCTAAAACCATAAGAAATATTGTTTTAATAAGATTATCGATCAAAATATTTGACGATTAATTTATTAACAGATTAAACATCGATTAATCAAGTAATTGTTTCAGCTTTATTTACATACATTAAGAAATAGTCACAATTAAACTGTGTTTTTATTAAACAGCTTCTCATGACAAATGACAAAATATTTAAAATTAAAGTCACTAATGTTGCATATCAAGTACTCCATACAAATAGATATGATAATGGGCTTTGGTGGTGATGGCTTTCAACTATTGTTATTACATATAGATTCCATATATTCCAGAGTCCATTAAGTCGTACATGAAATTAAATTAGATCCTAATAATGAAATCTGATGCCTCCTAACCTCGATTAACAACTGATGGTAGAAAACAGGAAATGTCCACATGTTGTTTTTTTGTACAACAAAATGGATCATCAGGCTTTATGCTGCTGCTTTATTATATCTTGTTCAGTATATGGAGGGTATAATTATTTGAAGGGGGGGGGGAAGGGCCAGTGGAAAGAGAGAAAAACTATATCACAGAAAAAAAGCATATGATGGCTAAAGATACTGACTTTCAGCAACAGTGCCCATGTCATGCTATCTTGTCTTTGTAAGCCTCGAGTCTCAAACATGTTATTAGAACACATCATGGCAACAAGTGCCCATGGTACCTCACTTATGCATCAAAGGAAGAAATAAGCTGCAGTAAATCACAGGGATGTGCTGAATGTTCAGCCCGCTTTCACAACAGAAACTGGCATAGAACGGTATACACTGGTTGCAGCTGTGAAGGCAGTCCAACAGTGTTTAACCAGAGTGCATCATCATTTTATTTAATTTAATGAGCATGTTCACCTACTGCCTGGCTGCTACCGTAGCATTTAATCCTGCCTATGCATGCTGATGTGTCGTGTGCCAGTTACAGCTTCTGTTTCCAAATACACGTTTCGTCTTTCTCCTGTGATTATACATAGACGTGAGAGTTGAGACAGTGTTCAACTCTGGCCATGCTTTAAAAGGAAACCAAACGGGATCATGATTAAGCCATTAAGGCCACATCTGCCAGCCTAATTCCTTTTTAATTTGCAGATAATTCTGCTGTATATTGGCTACAGTGGATGTGACATTTTAATTAAGCAAGGTCTGTAAAAAAATGATTACCACAAGGTTGCAGAGGGTTACCCCTCATAACACTGAGAATAATGGCAACCAGTGCCTCACACTGTCACCTCTGCCAAAACAGGACATCCCAGAAATCACACTGAATCTCCCCACTATTTTCTGCAGTCTGTGTCACAACAAGTACATTTTGCAAATGTACCAAAACGCTTTTATATTAGTAAAATCAGTATATTTAAAGGCTTTTTTTCTACGGTAAAACCCTCTTGAGGTTTTCTTTTTTTCCAAAAAACTGCCTTTGAAATAAAAGCTGGAACTAGAATATGACACAAAAACTTGAAATACTGTAGCAAAGACAGAAGCCATGAATGGTTATGGTAAATACTGGTTATGGTAATGGACGGTGTACTGTCACAAGTGAAACCTATGGCACATGTGTAGTGAAATATAACCAATAAATAAAAGTACTGAGTCAGTGAAAGTACAGCTGTGGCTCTCCCCCCATTTAAATAGTCTGGTCTTGTTATCTAAAATAACCGCCTGCGGCTCTGTGACAACCGCTGAGACTTTAGGACTTTGGGAACATCCTAATATCTGTCTAGGTTTATTTCCCATGACAAGGCAGGAGGAGGAATCAGACTCTAGAATAACACGATGCTTTTGTATACATTTCTTTTTTTGTATTAATCAAATGTGTCACATTCAAATAATATCTTTGCATTATTCAAAGCCCTGTCAAATATAAACAGGAAATGTTGCTGGTTTGAATCCGCTGGTAAAGTGAATGGTGTAGAGCATCTATTTTGCTGAGCTTCTCTCCGATACATATACTCTACTGCATTTTTGTGACAAAAGTTTTTTGAAAATCACAGATTTTAAGATGTAAATCCTCACCCTGTCAGTGGGTGTATCTATAGAAAGCCCTCCAGCTTTAAAACTTAGTATGAAGTTATTTACTATAGCTGAATGTAAGTGACAGCGGTTTTTATCGACAGCAGCGTTCGTGAATATGTAATTGCAGCTGACAAAGTGCTTCTTTTTTTTTTTTTGCCCATTCTCCACGGCTTTCACGCACAGCACCGGCTTAGCACAGGACTTGACACTGACATTATAATGATACATTATTAAAATGCCATTGTAATGATACAAAATTTCTACTGACATTAAACAAAAAAAAGGGCATGCATTGGTTTGATTAAAAAAACGAAAAAAAACCAAAAAACTTTTGCACGAGAGTGATGGGATTATCAGACTGCAATTTAGCCTGCAGAAGCACTGAGCACTGGTAACATGCAATTATATTTGAGTGGGGGATTTTAGGATTTCTGAAAACATTCTGCACACATCCCTGTCAAAGCAGAGGTTGACTGGTGTAGTGAGTGGGATGTGGCAGACAAACAAAAGAGGGTGAAGACTGTCTGAAAGCAGCGATGTGTTAGTGCAGTTGTCTGCTCTGACTAATGTTGCAAAGCTAAAGCAGAGAAAAGCAGTCAGCACCATGGACAGCTCTGCGCTCTCTGCGTTTCATTCTCCTCAGGACTCTGGCCAGCTCCACAGGGAGCTGTCCATACACACACAGACAGATTGTCTCCAGTGTGCACTGGACAAAAATATCCCCGCATTTTCTTTCCTTCCTTCCTTCTTTTTCTTCACATCTGTACCGTGCTTTCAATTTGGGAACACTTGGCTGCAGATTAACTGGAATTTCTAGGTAATCTAGGACCCACCCCGTGCAGTAAGATTAATGGGTCAGCGAGCTAACTGTGTTCTTAGCTGCTTTAGCTGTTTTTTTGGACCCACATTGCCTTGTGAGGTAACCATGGTTACCTATCACCGTACTGGTTCCGTGTCTATGAACTCCTGGCTGCTGGCGGTTGCTGTCCAGTTTCTTCTGGAACATATGTTCTGACTGTAAAATGGCTACCACCAGCCCAGATTGATTATAAGCCATACATTTTAGACAGCGTTACAGAAATAATAGATGCACATCAAGAGTATAATACATATACACATTTAACATTATGTCAGTTTACGAATAATTAAAATGTCCAACTGTCTCAGACCCCATTTAAACACCTCATATTGCATGTTTTGCTATGCAAATGCACCTGTTGCAGCTGGTGCCTGATGACATATTTCACTTCAAATGTTACCACCACTTTTTATTTTACGTAGCAATTATGACAAACATTCAGATTTATTATCCAACACCACTTCTTTGAGGGTTATAGTTGGAGGAAGATGGAGCCAATCCCAGCTGACCTTGGGGAAGCCGCAGTGCACACCAAAAGCAGATCACCAGCTAACTACCACTCATTCACACCTACAGACACAATGTATAGTTCTAACCTAACCCCATTCTGCATCTGCCCAGACTGTGGGAGGAACATGCAAACCATAACAGAAAGGGGTTATGTCAAAATGGGATTCAAACCAGCGTCTTCTTTGCTGTGTTCTACCGCTGTTAGAACATTGCATTTGACTGATGCCATGCTACAAAATTGCACATTGTCATTGCACATGACTTTCCCACTGACTAAATCTTTAAATTAGCGACTTTTTTAGCAAGCTAAATGCAGAGAAAAAAACATTTTGGTACGCCAAGAGTAACTGGTTCAGTGTAAACCGGTGCTTTCATATTTCATTACTGCGGCCCCCGTGAGCATCAGGTCGACATCGTTGCTATCATGAATTGAAAATCAGTTGTTTTTATTGCCTCGGTGTGACAGCACAGTATTTCATGTGATGATGAAATGCCTCATCTGGAGCATGCCCATGGTGCATGTGACTGCCTATTATTACAAATTGCATCCCTTCAATATGGATACAATCATACCTTTATTGGCACATTCATGAAGTTGACAGAGCACATAAAAAAAGGACTGTGAGACTGGTTATTCCCCATAACAGTATGTTTAATGAAGCTATCGAAGGCTTTGTGTGACGGGGTTTGTGCATTATTCTAAATAGTTGGGTTTATTTTATTTCTTCCTGTTCATGGTTAATCCACAAAGGGAAAAACAAATAGGGTTTGAGTGACAGATTACATGGAGAATCTAGTCTTTTCGAACCGCACCCCATCGAGGAGTAACTGAGCCTTACTGCGTCCAGTGTGTGTCTTAATGTAATCCCCATGGATTACATGGAAATTTACCCCAAGAATCCTCTGGGAGAAAAATTCAAAAAGAAAGAATGTCGTTTCAGTTTATTTTATTTATTTTTTTGTTCTTTAATGCTGGAAAATACACATCCTGAGGGAAAACGTTATGAGATTTTAAAAATAAATGCATTCAGATTGTTTTTTTTTTCCCCAGTCGTTGCTATAAGATGTTTTAAGGGGATGCAGCTTAGATGTTCTGCTATTTTATTGTTCTGAAAGAAAATTTGCCATCTTAATATAGTGCAGTAGCACATTTTTTTTTTCAGATGTGCTGGAAACAGCCATGGCCTGGGGGCATAATGTTTCTGGGATGTCTGTTTGTACGTCCAGTTGCCTCCCATTATCATGAACTCAATATCTCAGGAGCCATTTGAGGGAAATATTCCTGCACTCACTTAGACTCAATCTGTAAAATGATTTCATTTTTTTGTAACAATCATTATTTTTATAGCAATGATTACACACCTTAATGAAGCTGGTAATTTACTTTACTTTCGTTGAATTCGGATGTTTTATTCATCTCCCGTCTTTGCTTATCAGCAGCGTCTCTCATCAGCTCAGGTTTGTAACACCAGCTGTTTTAATTTACGGGGATTGTTTAAAGGTGTTGTACAGGCAGGATCACTCGAAAAACAATCACAGAGTCTCATCTCCATGTTGTTAAGTTTTTAGCCCTCTGTACAGAGCACCTCCCATCATTTGATCACACACGTTTGATCATTTTGATTTTCTCCCATTCTTTTTTCCCTCCTTTAAATTGCTTTGCAGCCAAGGCAGTTCTTGCCAATGCTGTGGCAGCAGGGTGTATGCACAGTTACCTTATAGACCAGCTGATAAGAGTGTTCTCTCTCTCTCTCTGAACTGCCCTTTGATTAGTCTAAATCTCTTGCCGCTGGACAGATTTCTTCAAGGCAGAGCCAAGAGCAGGTGCACAAAACTAGTCCCTTCTCAGATTGGTTTATTGACATTATACTGAAAAGCTTTTGTGGAATTATTGCTCAACAACTCAAAAAAAATACCTGCCTGTCCATACTTTGTTTCAGTGTATTTACTCTATGCTGCTTTTTTTCTTACATTTGTCATCTTCAAACATTCAGATTAATAACCACAATGCTGTCCTTTTTGGTCTACATGTAACACATCTAAAGATCTTAAAGGAAACTGTGGATGCACGAGTAAACAATCTTTGTCAGATGAAGCTCTATGTCGGTCTAAATGTCTTCTCTGCACATGGATGTGTGTTTCCTTTCCATGCTTTGACTGTAACACTTCAAGGCATGCAACAACATCAACAACAGCCAGCATCACCCCGTTCTGTCCTCTTCATCTTCACTACAGAAGCGCTGTCTTAACACCTGCTATTTTCCCCCCCCATCTTCTTCTTCTTCTTGGCAAAATGTGGTGCATGTACACATTATTTCTCTCCCTTTCCATTGCTGGATCTTCCCGTTTCAGATCATGCCTTTTACCTGCTCGTTTACTGGGAAACATGTGCATTTAGGCCTAAATTACCTTGCGCTTATGTGTGACCGAAGTACCAAATATACCTTTCGTTGCCTTCTCCTGTGTCCAATTACTATGTGAGCTTAGAACTTCACATGCTCTACAATTAAAATCAAAGGCAGCGGCTGCATGGCACATTTTGAACAAGGCAGTATTGTATCTCGCTCTTCTGAGCTCCATCGCTCTTCAATCTAAGTGTTTCTTGTAAATAGATGACTAATATTTACTCATATTTTGTGGTCAACATTTTACCCCATCTTTTAGTTATATTGTTTGTGTTATTTAAACAACTGTTTTGCATATAGAATGTATAATATTGTAACATTATATTGTCTGATAATGATGCTAAAATAAATACAAGATACCACAATGAAAACAAAACCAAAACATGAGGAATTCACATGATATAAAAAAAGTTTCTGCTGATGCTTTGATATCTCACGTGGCATGCTACAGATTACCAACCCTTCCATTTATCTGCCAAGCATTGCTAATTATCATTCACCCACATGCTACAACCACTATTGTAGCATGGTCTGTACATGTGTTTCAGGTTATATAAGCTGAATGATTGAATGATTCAGTCTGATACAGTGTGGTACATTTTCTTTTTTTTTTGCGTTCCATCCATCCCCCATTCCATTCTTTGGCAGCCGTCCCTTGGGCTACCAGAATAAAATGGTATGGCACACTCAGCTGATTGGGCGACAGAAGCTGCTGGATGTTGTCGTCATATGACGTTGCAGTGGTACGACGTCGCGTCATGCTACGCGGGCCATCAGGCACAGCTCACAACCCACCTAATGCCTACTGTGACCTTTACCCCACAGTTTAATCAGGGCATTGTCATAAACAAATGGTGAAGATGAGATTGCCTCCTTTGCGAGAAAAAAAAAACAACTAAACATTAAATCGCTTCTAATCGTAACTCCTTTGAGTGCCCTATTCAGGGAAAGCTTATTTTAAACTTTCCACCCAATAACTCAATCCCGCTCTTATCTCAGGGAAGAGATTTAGAGTGAGGTGGGAGAGCTTCCTGTAATTTGCAGTAGGAAGTATCCCACAGGCCAGACTGCAAAGAAATATGAAGGACCCCCATCAAAGATGTCTTTGAGAGATTACTCGGGGCAGATGGACATTAATAACATGGCACTGGATGTGACAATGTTGGCTTTATTGATAGGTGCTACAGAGGCTTTTGCAGCACAAGGTGGTGGTGACAAAGTGTCCTCGGATAGGACGACATGGTGTGCTTTTAAATGGAAGAGTCTTTTTGCTACATCGATTTTCTTTTTTTTTTACCTTTTTTTGCTATAAACACAAGCCTAGTCTGGGTTGAATTGGTGGGAGAAAGGTAATTTTTATGTATTTTGCTCATCCACGGGTATCATGAGGCTGAAACATTTATGGATTTGTATGTACAGGTAATTAGTGTGTTTCAATCCTAATGACCTGTTATTATTATTACTGATGATTCAAAGTTATTATGCAGTCCCTTTTTTTTAATTATTAGCCACAAGATATCTCCAGACATAAGATATGATCTATGCTTTCATTTATTTTTGCAATAATCCATTATACATGTGTTATACTTTTTTTTTTTCATTGATATTGTATCACACTTTTATAATTTCAGCTCATAGGATTTTTTTCTCTAGTGACAAAAGACACTGTTTCAGTGAACGCGGGTGTGATCGAGTGGAAAACATGTTTACACTGATCCCTCCCGTCACCAGATATTTGAGCTCTGATTCTCTCATTCAAAATTTGTTTGTGCCTTCATTCGATTCATTCCCCTGATTATTTATTCACTGTCTCTGTTTTTTTCTGCATTAATTTGTTTGGAATTTGTGTGAGACACATTATTTCCATTAGTTGTTGTGCAGAAGAAGAATAATTAAAAAAATAAACTGAGCTCCATTCCCTGGCTGGTGTGGTTCACCCTTGTTTTTGTCCCCTGCTCTTTATCTCCTTTGTTCCCCCATTCGACATTATTGGGCCAACATGTTTGTTGTCATACCCGGTTTGTGTTTGTCAGCATTTGTGTTTGTCTTAATGTTTACACTGCAAGCGGCGATGCGTTTTGTTCTCCCGTGTTTGCTTCTGCTGTTGTAGAGAGGGAGCTTTGTGCTGCTGTAGAGACCAAACCTGATGTTTAACTTCTTGTTACATTTTACACCTGTGCCTGTTCTGTGGGTTTGTTTACTTTTTTTCTTTATACAGTTACACAAAAACAACCGAACCGATTTGCATAAAACACTGTGACCACGTGATAAGACACAAACCAGGGTATAATTTCTTTGCGATACAGGAGCAGAACCAAGATATTTTTAATCACACAACAAATAACAACACATTATATATATATATGTGTTTGGTTTATTTGTTCGTGCTTTTTTCTTTTACAAGAGATAGACAAACATGTAATGTCTGTATGAAACTCCCTGAGAGGCACATGTTCCCTCTTTGGGCTCTTCTACAAGAAGTAACAGGCAATCCAATAGTATACAGTGTTGAGTTCATATAAAACTGATTCATGGATGATGGTTTCATGTTTTTCTTATTCAGCACTGTTTACTGCTATGTGTATTTTTCACCAAATTTGCACCAGCAATACCAAGTTGAATGCATCATTAGAGAGGCAGTTGCGCACCCGAGGCGCAATATCAGTTCACAAATGTATCGCAGAGCAGTTGCTGTTTCGTTTCATTGTTCCACCCCATAATAATCTATAGTTACACTCGCATTGTTCATCTGAATCTATCGAACCTGCATAAATACTCATCATGAGTCCTCAGAGATCACACGTTTGTTTGTTTTGTTTAACCAGGAGCCACAATCTTTCAATTTGCAGCATACATTTCACAGGTTTAACAAACTATATTGATTGTAACTGTAAAATAGTTAATTTTTTTAGATGATCTTTTTGCTTATTTTGAGCTTTGGGTTGGTACTTGAAAAGAAAATCGGGGTTTATTTGTGTACCTAATCATTTTAATACAACTACTATATCACCAACTACATCAGAGAACATAATAACTTGTATGTAATGTGTGTGTGAGTTGTTTATGATGTCCCAGCCATCCTGCCCAACCACAAAGGTTGTAAATGTTGGTGTGCAAGCAATAAAACCGGAGAGGGCTTATTCTCCCCTGAACTAACAAAGAGGTCATGTTTGGAGAGCCGGGGTGGAAGGAGGGTGGCGTCTCATTGCCATCACACAAGGACAAAAATGTCAGGTCTCTGTGGTCATAAGAGAAAGCTCTGAGGAAGCAATGACCAGGCTGACATCCACTGAGCTTCCTCAACCTTTGACTTTGTGCAGACTGTCCGTCATGGAAATACAAATGGTGGAAATACAAAATGTCAAGTTTTTCTGACTTGAACCCTAGAGACAAACAGCACTCCTTTTGTTTCTTTCTCTCTCGGCACTCTCTGATCCCTCTTCCGTTTTTTATCGTGACTTTCTTGTTCCTTCTCCCCTCCTCCACCCATGCGTCTGTGCTGTGGCACACAGGACCTGTCCACTTGTTTGCAAAAAAAAAAAAGTGGCGTGGTGATGTCGTGTGGCAGTTGCTGAGGACAATGGCTGCCGGGTGTTTTGTGATGTAATGATCCCTGCCATTGCCGCTCATCCTCCTCCAGTCACTTAAGGGGAGAGAGCAATGCAAGGTAACAGGCCAAGCAGAAACACACATGATGAGCGGTGCCAGGGACGGGTATGCTAATGGAGCCAAACTTGTGACTGGACAGTTGCCAGCTCAGGCATGTATTGTATGGGAATATTATGCCGTCAAATAAACAGAATTCATCTTTCCTAAAAGCCTGTCATACTTGTGCGAAGAACCCCGAATGTTGTGGCGTAACCGCAGCAGAGAGCTGTAAAGGACCGGCTGCTTTGTGAAGATCTCGTGTGTTGTAACCACACGATTGTAAATAAAGGCTACAATGGAAAAGGGCATGCATGTCCTCCAAATGCATTCATGTTAAATGTGCTGTTAATTTTCCTGAAAACAAATCTACATCTTATATAATCTTACTCATCAGGCCCGTTTTTGCATAAACTTGATTTTGCAAATAACGGTTTTGACAAAAAAAACCAGAATCATTCCTTAAAGGGAAACTTCACCGATTTGAATGTGGCTTTGTATTGCTAGAATAGCAGTAGTATTTTTAGAAAATGTGCTTCCCTCCCTCAGTTTTTCACTGAGTTGTAAAACAATCTGTTTTCCATTTTCAAAATGTGCCCTACTGTGATGCAAAACGCGCCATTTGACTCACAGTAGGGCACATTTGGATAAGGGAAAAAATATTTTCAAATCGGTGAAGTATCCCTTTAAGGTCCATTTTTTTGTGTAATGTCGTTGCTGCTTTTACATTAGCAGCATAGTTAGAACAAGTTTACCCTAAGGTGTCTTAAATGTTGTTTTAGTAATGATTATTTTGGAAAAAAAGTGAATTTCCTTAGTTATTTTTAAATGGTTAAATGGTTTAATTAAAAATAATTAGATTCTTATTTACTGACCAAATTCTATTACTTCTGGTTTATTTTTAAGGCTACTTCTCTCAATGGTTAACATTTAGTGGGGTATTAAAAATGAAGAATAAGCAAGACACAAACTCACCATGAACTGAAACAAAAGCAAACAGTGTAAAAGCAGGCCAGTAGCTCAGAGGGTTAGATTTGACCTCAGGTTCATTCATACAGTAAACAAAGAGAGTGAGAGAACAGAGTAAAGATGCCGTTGTTGTGGTTGTTTGTGGTCAAAGATGCTGCTACATCGCACGAACCACGTAGCCCAAAGCTACAGATTCAAGTTACATTTGCGTTTATTGTGTCATTAATCCAGCACGTCTGCTATCATCTGCTGAATGTGTTGCAGACAGGTTGTGATGATGCAAATTGTGTTCGACATTCTGCTCTCAGCTTAGTTTTGTATTCACATGGCAACACAATTAAACGTGAAAACACACAACGTGGAAGGAACAAATGTTTTCCTCTAATGTTTTTTTACGTGGACTGTGGCTTCCGTCGGTTGATGTCAGCCAGGTGTCCGTGTCCATATGTGGGAATAAAAAAAGACTCTCTCTTATCATACTCCCTCTGAGCAGCACATCTTCTGGGCAGACTGGATGCTACAGTGATTCAGTGTTGAGGAGACGAAAATACACTATGTGATGCATGTGTGAGTGTTGCAGCGAGATAAAAATATTCTCTTCCCTATATTTTACAGTGACCATTTTCCACAGAAATATCATTTAAGCTTTAAGAAAAGATGGAATGAAAAACACAACAAAAAACAAACCACCAAATAGAGCCACGTTCACACAAGAATGGCTCCACCTAAAACTCAGCATACATCACACAGTTGTCTCTGGGGTGCACGGCAGACCTATATTCAATCAAAATGTGTTCAAATTATTACGCAACCAATAAGAGGGAAATTGCCAGTAATTAAAATGTACATCAGAATTTCCACAGGCTGCTTTACCATCTGTTAATTAGTCTGAGTGGCTTGTTAAACGAATGTCTTGATAAGATACGCATTTGAAATATATTCGACTGTGAACACGACTTCAAATGATGCGATTTACAGTTAGGTAATAATAGTAATTATTATAATAATGTGTTGATTTTTTTACATGTGATTTGTGCAAATATCTTGGTTCAAGATGAGGGGAAAAACTGCACATCGACACAAAATGTGACGCTTGCACAGATAAGATTTGATCGTTTTTGCAACTGAATATGTCACCGCGATATTCCTCACTGCACAGACATTGCACGTTTGGATTGATGATACAGTGTTTCATATTAATTATCTAATCTTGACAACTATTATTTTAATGCTCGATGTTTGTGCTTACTAAGGCACATTTGCTCATCCATCATGCTGTCAGCATTTCGCTGAGTCAAGGCTCCCAGCGCAACTTGTCATTGTTCCCTGTTCTGTTCACATTCCCGTGGCATATGATGGGAAAAAATGTAATTTCAGACAATCAAAATCCCCCAGGAATAGTTATTTTACACTATAGTAAATATACAACATAAACTGGTCTTTCATTTTTGTTTGAAATTGTTCCAAGGCTCATCTGCTGTGGCCGTGATAGACACTGTTTTAAAGCTACACATCAGCCTGTGCATATTAGCAAAAATTACCCTTTAAAGGTGAAGTAAGTAGTTTATAGTGCCATCTAGAGGAGAGGCTGAAATTTACAACAAAGACCTGCTGCTCTGCTCACCCCTCCCTTCCCTGAGCGCTACGGTATCCGCAGCCGGTCAAATGGCGAGGGAGAGGGCGAGCTACCGCGGCCGTAGAAGACGAATCGGAGAGAGAGGAGGCGGGACTTCCACTACAAGTAAAGAGATGCTTGATTTGTTCTCTCGCGTTTGTCCTTACAGGCTCCGGTAGAAACATGTCGTCTCGCTGCTAACAGTGGCTATGCAACCGCGGCCCGCGACCGTGTTATTTTACATGACTTTTTGAAACACTACGAAAATGAAACAAAAACTATTATACATCGACTAGACAATGCAGGAGCACATAATATGTATAAAAAAGTGGATTTTGGGTTATATAAACCCATAAATACTACATAGTGTCCCTTTAAGTAGAAGTAGTGACATAAACAAGAACACTAAAGGAGATTATTCTAGGGTATATAAAAAAAAACAAGGGTAGTTAGTCAGTTATACTGTATGCCAATATGCTGCAATTATTATTGCAGATTATTTTTTATGCAGATTACTGCAATGACTCCCAACCAACGAGCCCGATCTATGCCAACTCTTTACCTCAAAATAAACGAGTAGAAGAATATTACATTTCTGCTTTAGTTGTAAAGCCAAATTAAGTACAAAACAAAACAAAAATGCAAATTGAACATCAGAAATCCAACAATCAATCCATCCATTTGGAATCTAAATTCCAGAATTCCTACAGAGGTTAAGCTATTTGCTGGTGAATAATTGTTTTCATGTTGACGGCTGCAGCCAGTGTTGTGTTCTCCACTGAAGAACATCGTGACAGTGAATCTTGATAGCAGTGATTCACGCTTAACAAATTACATGTTTTTGCTCTTTCTTTCAAGAGACATGCTTCCATCTACACGCGCATATTTGCATACTTTTATCTTGTCATCCCTATAGATAAAATGGGTACAGCCTACACATTGTCCTCCAAACTGTAAAAAAAAATTAGCACTGCCGCCAAGCGATGTCAACACATTTTAGTGTATAAATGTACCGCCAGGAGTGGAAGAGATCTGTGTGCGAGCTGAGTTTGCTTGTGGCGTCTTTATCTACACTATGCAAATAAATCCTTAACCCTAATTCTAGCAATTAGTGGAATAAATAGTGTTAGTGCTGTGATGCAGTATCAGGATCCTCCCTAAAAAAAATGTTTTGTGTTGTTAACTAATGAGCGTGTTAATGCATTGGTCACATTCTGTATGCTGCAATAATACTCATCAGTATCCTAACATCTGTGTTTGTTACCATGAGTCGATGATTGATTTAAGCTTTCAGACGACTAATTCAGATTATAGTAGGATCTTTAGGTTTTGGGGGGGAAAGTAAGTAGAAAATCTAATGGCCACTGTCGGTGCACACGTAAAAATATAAATATTGCACATATTTATTCTCTCGCTCTTTCTACCCAGAGTGAAGTTTAGGTCAGTCAGTTTGGAGAGAGGTCTTCACTCATCGTAGAAGACTTGTAGCCACTGAGGATAGCACATACCGTAGAAGGCAACACATTTTATTTAAATGGTGGATGGTTGTTTGTCTCTATGTGACCCCGGACGATGACCTGTCCAGGTTGTGCCCTGCCTTTCGTTCTATGTCAGCCGGGATTGGCACACCGGCGCCCCCTGCGACACCTCTTGTGCAGGATAAAGCAGTAGAAGATGAAGATAAATAATTGAATATGGTATCGGGTAAAGGAGGAAAAAAAAGTAGTTTGAAAATTCAACTTTGCTGTGTGGATTTTCACAGAAATCTGACAATCCTTATTAACACAGACAAGGAAAACTGTTATTTTCCACATAGACAATAGCACTGGTGAGGTTTTTTTTAGTGTCAGGGAGCAAAAGCTGCATCAAGTCAGACCTCATGGATCCAGGAACATATATCATTATTTTCTTTAGCACAGCTCCCCCCCCCCAGGAGCCATTTTATGGACTTATAGGGTAGACCCACAAATACAGTCCCACACTACCTGCAGATAAGTAGTGCTGGTATACCATGGTGAAAACCACCTCTTGAGGCCAGTTTTACAGAATGTCCTGCAGAGTTAACATGCAGGACACTAAACCGGGTTCCATCTATGTCATTTTAGCTCAGATTTATATGGACTGGACAGTACATAAATACAAAAATCAGAAGCACATTACTCAATTTGTCCCTACATGAGACTCTACCTACCTACTTTCTTAGTGGAAACCCCCTTGATAGATGTGGACACCGGTTTAAACTATTACATCCTGCATGAAAAACACTAGTTTCTCATATATGAATTGTGCCTGTATCGTTTCCAAGATATTGCTTCTTTGGACTAATATCCAAAGTCAGCAAAACCTGACACTGCCGAAGACTCTACTGAAGGACATCAATGACATCTGCCATAAAACACAAGCACTGGAGAGACCTATTGGTTTGCTGTCATGAGTAATATGTCTGTTATACATGAAATATGTAGAAGTCCCGCCGGGTGCACTGTACGGGGTGATGAAATCAACCTATCAAGTATTTATTTTGTGTATGCATTGTATCTACTTTATCTATCATCACTCTCCGCCAGTGATGATATCAATTTGCCTCCCGTTTCTTGCGACACTAATGGTCTCTACGTGATCACGCAGATAGCGGGGGAAAACAGATAAGACAATTTGAATACAAAAAAAATGATGAAGCGTCTGTCTCGTTCGTTATCGCACGCATGTGCATGTAGCATGAGCGCTACACCGCGGCGTCGACACGCTTCCCGGTGCCGACTGTATATACGGTTGTTGTTAACAGACAGATTTAATCTGTTGCCTTCTGGAAATTAATGAGATTCAGTGCAGTTAAGCGAGTCTAATTGTCATTTGTTGGTAATTACGGTCGGAATCGGCGACAAAGCATCTCGGCGCTGCAGAAACCACCCTTGAACTCGATGTATCATGTATGACAGTGTACAGTGGCACCATAGGGTGTGACTTAAAGCTTTGTGGTGTCGTGCGATGCCGAGCTAATCAGTCGTTCTAATGCACTGCTGTCTGCCCAACGAATGTGCAGCATTTTGCTGCTGTAATGGACGTTACTCAGCAGCTCGGTATAGCCCAGAACGTATGCATATTAAAAAGTCAGTCGGCTAAACCAGCGAAACTTAATTTAACGTTGTTTTTAAATAATGTAATGGTTTAGCGACAGTGAGTACAATAAAAGAAGGTGCTAAAATGAATGTGAATTGGTGGCAGTCGTAAAAAAAACCTTTCTTTTGAAATTTAGGGATCAATTAGCAAAATAAAGCTGCCACAACCTTGATTAAGTAGATTTAGTGAATGAGATAGATTTACTCCGCATTTATTTTTAATGCCACTGGCATTGTTAGTTAGGGATTACATTTCTTATCGGTGTGCTATTCTACTAAACTAAAGACAAAGAGACTCATCAAATGACTGTTGTGTGTTTTTTTTTTTTTTATTACCATGACGACAGCGTACAGCAGTGCCACCTGTTCACCTGCAGTACAAACAACACCGACAACGTACTCGTTTGACATTGAATGACACAGAACTGCACCTTCTCTCACATCAATCCCAAAAATAACTGTGATAATTATAGGGACTGATATTAAAACTTCTTAAAACACCCAGAAACTGGAGAGATAACAGGAAACATGAGGCTGTGGGTTAATTAAGAGGAGGATGTGCACAAAGGTTTTAAGTCGGGGTTCCTGAGGTGGAGCTGTGAGGTCGTGTGCCATTTGACTGATGTGATTTCTTAATTGCACATATTGAGTTAATTATTTATTTGCTCTGTTCAGCCTGCTTAACCTTACTGCCCTTCAGCATAAAATATGATTTAGGAAGCAATAGGGCATCAGCAGAGATGTGTACCTGTGGGAGGACGTCCAAGTTCCCTTCACCTCCTTTTGAAAAGTCGTCAAGTTTTGAAATATTACCATGAACTGCAAACTATATTATCATTATAATGAAATGCTTAGCGTTTCCAGTGTCTCGCCAGACAGATTAACAATTTAAGTGTTAGCTATTTTCAGTTCATTTTTTTCCTGATTTGATTATTAGCTATTACATGACTGTGTTATGCAAAATGCCAAATCAGTGTTGCCTGACAGCGGTGTCATCACGCCATTGCCGAGAATCCCGTCTTGACATTTCTGCCTTGCAATATTCTAGTACATGTCAAAACAAGTTGTCACGTAAAGTCATACGTGGCCAACAGGCCACGCAGTTCCAATAAGATCCCATTAAAATTTGACAGATGGAAAAATTTGCTCTTCAAAACTGCAATGAAATGCAATATTAGTTGAAGGTTTTAAATAAATTATTACATTCAAAGTTGACATAATTATTATAAGGTGTTTATATCAAAAGAAAAACAATACAGAGTGAATGTGTTGCATGGAGTAGTGTTTAGGGCACTTCCTGTTTGGAGAGAGAGAGATGGGGGAATTGGAACATGATGCACGTATCGTTTTGACGTGAATGA
This sequence comes from Microchirus variegatus, assembly GCF_963457635.1. Taxonomy (NCBI): domain Eukaryota; kingdom Metazoa; phylum Chordata; class Actinopteri; order Pleuronectiformes; family Soleidae; genus Microchirus; species Microchirus variegatus. The sequence goes on along the minus strand of NC_139807.1, from coordinate 7,172,592 downwards.
AGACAGCAGCGAAATTGTAGAAGAACTAAATTTGAAAAAAAAAAAGTGTCCACGAAAAAGGGCTGTCAGACATTCTTTACTGTTTGCTATATATTTTTGATTCAACAGATACGCAAACACGGCCACGAGTTGTGAAATATTCAATCTATTTTGAATATTTACCATGCATGGTATACTAAAAATACAGCAAACACAGAGAATGTTATTGATTTCCCACAGTGTTTTTTTTTCCCCCCACTGTCCTTGTTCACATCAAAACAATGCATAAATCATGTTCTCCCATCTCTTTCTCCAAACAGGCAGCACACTGATTGCGGTTTTCAGTACGTCATGACTATGCACAAGTACTCGATATATATATACTGGTACTATAAAAGAACAGAATTAAACCCTTTGAAAACATTACACTACATTGGACTTTATTGATCCCACACTGGGGAAATTCACATTCACGTAATGTGGTGAATAGTGTTTAATAGTTTATCATCATTTTTGCAGCATGGCAATTAAATTTAAATTAAAATAACATTTGAAAAATGTACAATTCCAAATGCATCTCCTAATACCTACGCTGTGTTTGCACAATGATGCATCCCACATTCAGCTTCACCTGTATCTGTACTCTTGTTGTTTCCCTTTGGGCATTGACACAGGTGCTAATGTTGTGCTCCAACATGTTGTAGGTCATTTGTATTAAGTTACACTTTTCTTTGGCTGTTTTTGTGCAGCTTTTTGGCCACTCTGCATCTTACCTCTGATGCTGCAGTTATTTTTCATTGTACAGCAGGTTTTCAGCCAAAAATGATAATTAGCCCACTGTCTTGTCTCTTTATTGCCTGGATCTTCACACCCAAAAGTGGCTGATGGGGAAAGTAATTAGACTAATTCATCTCTCGGGTTGCCTTCAAATCATGTGCTTTTAAGTATCCTCAGTCTGCCACACAGTAAGATATACTCTCTGTACCCTGTCATTATGGCATCAATGTCCTTAGTCAGTCTTACAGTTGATTGATATCAGTGGTTATACCTGGGAACTGTGGCTTTCTGCAATAGCACAAAATGGAGACTGACACTGACTTGCCAAAAAAAGAGGGTGTGAAATGTGGGAGTGTGCGCTGAAACGAGATAAACCCTGAACATGGAGCACCTATCGGCTCCACTCCATAGGGCAAATGTGTCTGTTTACTCCAAGTCCTTGAAGGGCTGGGCTTTTGAGTTTGCTTGATACTGGAACACAGCTCATGGTCACATTCGCCTTCCGTTGCCATGGCACTGCAGGCAGAAGTTGCTAGATAGTGATGATCATTTCTGCACACCTTTAACATCCAGCTCGCTCTTGGCAGAATGTATTGAAACACACCGAGCGAGAGAGAAGAGAAAAAGGAAAACATGACCCAATTTGCCTGTCTGTCTGTCCCACTGAAGGAGGCAGTTTCATTATAATGTGGAAAACAGGCCAAAAAGAAAGCAAAATAACAATAATAATAATAATAATAAAAAAATCACAATTCACTAGATCCCCTATACCCGAAGGCTTGCTTTGTGAGATTATTTATTTATTGTGTTGATTCTGCTTTTTCATATACTTCGTGAATGATTCATGATTTAATTCATACTGTAAATAACAAAAGGTGAAACCGTCCGTCTATACATCAGGGGCTTATCCAAATATCGCACAACCTCTGTTAATCTCTTCATGGTATATTGCTCATGAAGGATTCATGAGTCATAACAGACCAACACGTTTCAGATACTGAATACGTGTTGAATTATAAATCAACCTTTTTTTTTCCTGTGTATTTCATACATTTAGACAAAGGCAAATTAGTGAATTAAGAAATAGCCAGTGGAAACAGTTTATTTCCACTTCTGATTAGTGCTGTGGCAAATCAGTAGTTTTACCATAAATACTGTACAGGGGAAATGTATTTAGATCAAACTGAATTATAAATCAGATTTTAATAATTGGGTCAGTGATGCCTCCTTTGATTTTTTTTTTTGAGCTGCCATGTCAGTGTTAACCCAGATTCAGTACAATTACCCCAATACAAAGACTCAAGGTCATTTAAGAGAGAGAGACAATGCCAAAACATCAGGGTTTTGAGGCTTTTGATTACATGGAAATATCATCCATTATTGTTTACTGCATTAAAGTAGATGTATTGCTTGTATTTTATTGTCTTCCATTGATTTCTAGTCCTCTGCATCTTAAATCTTGCAAAGGTTCTCTCTCTTGTTTCCTTTGAAAAAACAAACAAACACTGCACTATATCTTTTGAAACCTGAGATTTTTGCACCGTTTCCTCACATAATTATATACGTGATACATATTATACCGTAATATTTGACAGTATATGCACATCCATCCATTATACTTTCAGGGTCACGGGGGGATTAAGAAACAAATCCCAGCTGAGATTGGCTGAGAAGCAGGATGCACTCTGGGACCCCCGGCCTATCACAAGGCAAAAACATAAAGAGAGAAAACATCTATTCACACTCACATTCACACCTAATGGAAATGTTCGTCTCCAATCCACATAACACCATCTGTGGTTGGAGTGTGGGTGGAAGCTGGAGTACCTGTAGAGAAAACCCACACAGACAGAGAAAGAACATGCAAACTACACACAGAAATGCTGTCGTCAAACAGGAATTTGAACCCGAGAAGCCCTTTTGCTTTGAGGCATGAGTATTAACCGCCCCTGCACCATGCACCTGACACATGTACTGTATTGAAGGTGCTTTAATGCAAATAGTTTTATTCGCTGAATGCCTGAATAATAGCCACTGCATCTCTCATTTTTGTCAGCTCCAGATTTTAGTTGGATCGACACATCACATTTAGAACATATTTGTGTTTATTTTCTTTTAAAAATCGATTTATTTCAAACTGGGGTTATTATGAAACACTGATCCATTCAAAAATAAATCACATTTTTCTGACAAAGCATCATCACATTTAACAAAAACAGTTTTCTATCAGTTATTACACAGCATGAGGTGGATTATAGACTTTGCACTTAGCACTTTTTTTTTCCAGGAAAATAATCAATATTCTATCCGCCTTTTGCAAAGATACTCTGATAATTATAGATCTGGAGAACTGTAATTGAGATTAGACCTTCCATAGTTCAGCATATTGTTAAAGGAAGGGCAATTCGAGCGCTATTTATTTATAGTATTTTCCTTCGAGCGCTCGCATAAAAAGAGAACCCATGCAGTGCCACACAGGAGGTCTGGAACAATTAGGGATTGTGACCTCATCTCAAAGAAAAACAAGTAGTGAGCACATTCACATAAGCTCTGTTTTGCATCCTAGTGTGTAAAACAACAACATTAAGCAGACACCAGTCATCTGCCTCTTTAGTGCCAATATTTGGAATCATTCTTTTTTAAGAAAAGAGGACTAAGAGTTTACAAAAGAGGCCATAATGGATTCTTCTGCTACATCCAATTAACTGGGAGGCAATGTGTCACTCTTCATTTGCAAATCATTATGTATATTTGCATGAGTAATGAGAGAGACATACAGCAGGTGAGGTACTCCCTCACTGTTGCGGATGATAAAGTTGGTGCTCGACACCTTTGATTACAAACCATTAAATGGCGGTGGAGGCAATTCGCAGTCTACTGCATCCATCATTGCGAAAGAGCATGAGCTCCTGCTTCAGGCATGGGAGAATTAAAGATACCTCAGCTCTTAAATCAACATTGGTATATTAATAAATTAAGCGAGCATTAATATGGTTGTCAGCATATGCAATTTGTTTTACTTTAAATACAAACACGCAGTGGTTAAACAACTAATTATTTCAAGATCTTATCTTCCTTTTGATGCTACTTGAAGATTGGTCTTATGTGAGTCTGCTGCAGTGTTCTGTACTTTATATAAAGCAAGGGTGGAACTCTTTAATGAGCAGAAAAAAAACATTTAAAATCAGGACAAAGCCTGGAGACAAAAAGATGAGGCAAGAAAATGAAGATTAGTCGGAAAAATATGCAGTTGTTTTCCCCCTCCTCCAGTGAAGGTTTCATGGATTTGATTTGCATGATGAAATGTAGTAGTCCATTTACACCAGATGTAAACAAAGAAATGCTAACGTTAAGGCAATATCAATCATCAACATGGTGCTGGGCTTCAAGGAACTGGTGTTTGTAACTGTTGTTTGTAACTGTTGTCACCTCTGAAGGATCCGAAACTTGACCAATATTTTATTGAAATGAACACCAAGGAACACTTTAATGGACTGACTGAAAAAAAGGAAATCACCATAGCAACAATTGTATAAGAGCACAGAGAAGACCGGGTCTGTTGCAATCAGCTGGCTGATTAGTGTTTGCTCATTTAGAAGGATACGATCCAAGCACATTTAAAATGTTATAAATATAACACCCATAATAAATGGCACTCGTGGGTTGATTATATGAAATTAATTGACGGACAAAATGTATATAATCTACTAATTGAATGGCTATTAATTCCATAACAACAGTAGCAACAGAAACCGTTCATAAAGTATTTGGTGTACACCTCTTTTCAAAGTACTCACACTGACCTTTTAAAATACTTCACTGTGCTTCTTTTATACCCTGTTGCAAGACATGGGTGTATAAATTGTTTGGGTAATTCAACAGATGCTTGACCTCTGCAAAAAAAAAACTGCAGTTAAGGGTTGTAAGGTTGTTTAAAATGGAAGTATCCATCAAAGACCATATGTTAGCTTTGTTTTGCAGGAGTCTCAAAAGCTGCTTCCCACCCGACATGCAGTTGCCACCTTATGCTTTTACGACCACTTGACGCATAATTGCATGTTCGTTTAGATGAAAACATTTAATGCTTATGTCTTCATTTCAACAGGACCAGGTGTTCTGGTGTATGCCTATAAGCAGCTGACGTCCTGTACACCATTCTAACACAAAACCATCTCTACCAAGACGCTCTGTGTGCTCAAATCACAGAATAATTCCTAAGTATGTGTGCTATCTCAGTGTTGCGTCACCATTAACTATGTATTTAAACCTTTGCTTGGAAGAGCCAGCTGTTGTGCTGCCCTATTTAGTCGTACTTCTGAATCATTGACGCAAGCACTTCTCTGCCCTAAGGGTCTCGGAAATTTCCTATGCCCACTGGCATGAGGGATAATTGAATAACCTGTATGTGTCAAAGATGTTTTGATTAATCACACAGGGGCAGCAGATACGTATGGCAGGCGCTTAGCAGAACCATCTCCTGATTGGGCTGTCACAGGGGTTGATCCAAAATATAGCCATCTCTCGTTAAACGCCCTTGAGCAAAAACAAGACTGAACGATGACTGACACCACTACACCACGACTTGACTCGTATGTTGAAACTGAATGCATTTGTGTCTTGAAATGGAGGAAAAACATTTTTAATTACCCTGTTTTGGTGTTGTGATTGAACTGAGCAATAATGCTGGGCAGGGGGGACCATAGTGAGGGAAGATTAATTGTATGCCTTTCGGTCAGTCTATGAATATGCATCAGGGAACCAGTCAATTCCAATATAATGCCTGTTAAATTATTACCACGTTCATACAAACACACAATTCCAGCACTGTTCATGTGAAAGCTGAAATGTATAGATTTAGACTGAGTCCCAGGGACAGATATTAGTTCAAGGCCATGTGCTGCTTTCATTGCATCACATGTATGAATTCACATAATGTATGTGTTGTATGAATGTGGTAATGAAATTATGAGGTCAGAGTTTGAACAAAGGCATCATTGGCAAATGTTGTTGACACAGAGATGACATCGTGGCAACACCCCCCATGAATCAATATTCATTTCTTAAATATCAGCATTTGTGAATTTTACCATGACCCCATTTGTAATGTGTGTGAATCTCAAGACTCCTGAACATTTAAAACAAAAGTAAAATTAAACTTAAGGGACAGGAAGTGACATGAGCCACAGAGGCTACTGGGAGCGAACAGTGGTTAACATTTGGAAAAGTGATCATTTGCAGGCTCTAGCAGGCACATTGCTGTCATATACAACATGTATCCACTGGACAGATAAATCCTCTGAGGCTGTTTGTGGAGGACTCTGTGCTGCACTGTGGAGCCAAGACTAGAACTTTTCAGATACCGTTGCCCTCGCCAGAACTCTTGCATGTTTTACGGACAAAGGGGAGCTCAGCCAGACAACAATTCCAGGAATTTAGCGCATTGTGACGTCCCAGTGAGCACGGAAGTCAAAATCGCGAGTTTCATCTCCTGTACTTAGACGGAGGTGGACCACAAAAACATGAGTGAGTCATCTTTTTTCACACTTTGCCGACCGATAGGACCTCCAGAGTCCCAAATATAAGGATTTAAATGATTAAAAAGTTGATTTTGCATAATATGGGAACTTTGACGTACTATACAAGACAAAAACAGACCTAAGCTCATGGCTTTTGAATGATATCATGACAACGCTTTCATGCCATTAGCATTGTTAATACAGTATCTTCAGAGACACATTAGTTGATACTCTGATAATAAGCATCGGAATGAGCCTAATGAATTGATGAGCGTGTCACCATGTACGCAATGTAAAGTGTCTGCCTCTAACCTGCCATCTGGTGGGAAAATGAAATGAGAGTTAAAAGGCGTGTTACCATTCATTTGTGAAAACAGAAAAGACACTTTTACAAATGAGTCCGCTGAGCTTTGTGGGGCCTGTGGAAAGAATCGAGGCTAGATCGAGATTCTGGGGAAACTGATGGAGCTGTGGGGATTCCTGTGAACAAATGTCAACTGTGAACTAGATGAAAACGCATACATTTGAATCATTAGTAAAAAATTTGGATTTAACCCAGGGGAAGACGATGCTCATTTTCATTTCGCAGGATATTATGAATGAGGTCAAAAATATGAGTTTAAGTACAGACGGATGATTAATCTTCAACCCTTTCAAGAGATTGCTATTGTTTTGGTTCTCTTTCGTTATAATAAGGAGTCAATGAAAATCGAGTCTCCTAACAGTGTCCTAAATGGCTTTGTTTGTGTTTGCTTTCCACGTCGTCAGAAGCTTCAGTAGCTATGACCCCCACATTGTACACTCCAGGGGGTCAGACACAAAGAGAAGGGAGGCACAGCTAATCTTAGCCATGTGGGCTCCGATTACACAGATAGAGGCAAGATCAATTGAGATAAAGGACATCAGCTGCCCGGTTTTCTTTTAACACAGAGATATCAGTCTCCAACATCTGTCTGTTTCCTTACCTACAAACCTACCTTTATGTCCGTCTCTCTAACTTACAAGTTTCCACACCAAATAAAGAAAGTATGATTTATTTCTCATCTCCACAGGGGGAAAAAAACACGATTCAATATTCAATATGATAAAATATTCATCAAACAACCATGCGTATTCTGCAGATTACGGGCTGTGTTGTGCCTCTGTGGTCAAGTAAAAAATGTAAATATGTTTCACATCCTTTGGATAATGTGGAAATGTTTTAACGTTTAGTTAGTTGCATTTTTTGAATAATAAAAAGTGTTAATATTAACATTGTCACTGTGATAGAAACAGATTTTTATGATAACTAATAATTTGCACACTCCACACAACACATTTTGCACCTTTCAATGTGAAGCAGCCTCAAATTGCTTCCATCAAATACTGACTGCGATGATTAGTTGTCACGACAAGAGTCGTAAAATACTCGTGTATCAGAAGAATAATTATCAAGAAGAACTTAAAATGTCACATGGAAGCCAGCAGATATGTTTATTTTTAAGTCAGGGAAACTTTACTTTAGAGTGATTAGTAGAGTGAATAGAAATTGTAGGTGTCAGTGACACTAAAAGAGGAGCTGAGATTTGGCCTCCAACTGAAGATGATTCCTATTCATGTGTACCAGCCAATTGAGGCAAAGCTGACTGAGCCGAAACTGAACTGACATTATCTCGCTGCCAAATTATTGGCAATCCGATGTGCTGCAACATTTTCCTCAGCCATTAACTCTCAGTCCCTCTCATTATGCTATGGTGAATACGCTGTAAGAACTTTGCAATTTAGGTCCCTATTCACTTGCGAGTTCCAAGTTTCCCCACAGTTTTTACTCACACGTTGGACTTAATCTGTCAGGTCAGCTTTCTATTCAGGGATTTAAATGTTCATATTTAAAAAAAAAAAAAAAAAATCTTTCTACGTTCCACATAGACTGTCCATCAACCTGGCAGGTAAATCAAAATAAAACCCTAAAGTAATGGTAAGATTATAAAAGACGTCTATATTCACGTCTTATGAGTAATGCAAAATGGCAGAATCTTATATAAGTGCATAACTCTGGTAATGCTGCTGCTAAATGTGGCACTGTCAGACGAAAAATGTCCACTAATGTATGTCAGGCAGTAACACATTATTCTCAGCGGGAGAACCCGATATAGTGTTGCTTTACATACTCTTGCTTTTGTTTTTCCAAGGGTCAAGTGTGGGCTTTTAGGCTCTTGAACCCACACGCTATCTGATTTTTAAATACCGCTCACCGATTTCACAGAGGGACTATCTGTGCACAGAGTGGCAGATTGTTTCCTGTTGTGTTCCAGTTACTCAAGTGTTAGTGCATTATGATTCACCAAAGCACATGGATGAAAGCCCCGTTTCACTGGGCGCGAGTGCGAGACACAGTTGATGCGAGCGATGGCTAATCGCTGCATGATAATGAGGTGGTGAGACGATATGGACATGTCATTCCTGTGAGTGGGTCTAACCCATTAAGAGATGCATCTCTTTCCCAAGCAGAAGTACGTTGCTTAATTAGTTCATTTAATCAAAAAACCTTAATTGGGTGATGCACCGAGAGATTGATGAATCAGTTGTCCTGAAAAAAGAAATGAAGGTACATGAATAAATGTGATATGTGTTCGTCTCAGCATGTGTGTGTGTTCAAGAAAGTGGAGGCTTGAGAGAGATGTTAATAGGGTCCATTAGATTTAAAAAAATAAAAATAAAAAATGGTGGTACTAGATCTCTGCCTTTGTACAAGCACTGGAGATTTAAAATACAAGATTGTGCTTGGTGAAAATAATGGATGTGGTTGCTTTAGCATTCAGTGGCACAGCTAGGGCACAAAAGAATCCCACACATCACATGAAAAAGTCTCATGTGCAAAGTGTTCTTTTGAGACACGCTGCTATATTTAGAAAGCCTATAACCCATAACGTTTCATTTACTGCAACTGGAAATCCCAAGGGACTCACGTTCACCATTTAAGTTCAGCGGGAGTATTGATACGACATTCAGACGATATCATCTAATTGTTCAAACATTGCTCAACAAAATCCTTGTGTGGTATGTGAACCAGCAACTTTGCTGCAAATTCTACAATGGAATCCTCAAATTAGCAGTTTGAATATAAAGGTGGAGGTGCACAGGAAGTCAGAAAAAAGACTAGAATATTTGCTGAATTAAGCGGAATACATATGCCATTGTCTTTTTGAAGTATTATTTGTGTAGTAGTAAGACAAATATACTAATCTATTTTGTATACTGCTTTTTAAGCAATATTTATCAGGTGCAGGATTAACAGTTGAAAACGGAAGTAATTTAAAAAAAAAAAACTAACAATAGCAGCATTTTTGTTGGGAGAGTAAAACTGGAAAGTCACCATCTGACTCATCTTCATGTCGACAGCCTCTAAATTTACTCTGAAAACTGCACTTATGCTTCCCTATGGCAGTTGAAACATCAAATAAAACACTAGCATATTGAAAATATGACACCTGCAAGTGAATAAGCTTTATTAATAAAGAATACTTGTCCTGAGGAAGACATCTAGCTCTCAATTTGTATCATTTTCATAAATAATGGCTGTTTTTTTGTATATATATTATCGTAGGTCAGTAATGTACAGGTACGTTATGGTTTGAGAAATAATAAAACCAAACAATAGGCTGTTTTACTCCAAGAAAGATTCTAAGACTGCATCCATCTGAGCATCTATCCCACTTTACTGAGCACCCCTAGTGTAAACTCAGCCAGGAAACAGCACAGGAAGGTTGTGAGCCAGGTGATAATTGCATCTGTGGGTTCATAATTAAGAGTGACACTTCTTTAATCCCTGTAATTGGCTTTTTTTTGGGGTGAAATTAAACTGGATGTCAGACAGTGGCAAGAAAACCAACAAAAAAAATGCAATATTTAAGCAATATTTATGTTTTAAGATGGTTTTTCCTTGACCTGTTTGGTGTATGCAATCCACTAATTGATAAGCGCACTGTTGTGTTGCAATGCATGATTGCAGCACCTAATAGTCGAGAGAATCAAACACCTGCACTGTCTGGCAGCACATTAATAAATAAAAAATGCACAGGTGCCACGTCTCTATGTCTCCATGACTTCCTTCCGTATTTCTCTGTGTGTTTGTGTGCGTCTGGCTGTGAGCGAATGAGTGAGTGCATGCGTAGGCAACGGCAGCATGTGTGTGTATGTATGCAGTTCTCTGTGCCCTCCCAGTGGTGCCGTGCACCGGTTTTACCTGCGAGCTGGCGACCTATTTTTCCCCTGCACTGAATGAAGGAGACATTTGAACAAAGAGAGACAGGGGAAGGAGGGGGTGCAGATCAGTTCCACTGCTTTTATTCAGGCCTATGGATTAATTACCCTGTACCTAAAACATGATCCTGTGCTGTGAGCGAGACACTTTGGCATTACCCTGATCAATAATGCATTTTTCTGTCTCTCCATTTAATTTGCACACTGGCATCACTAGCTCCATAGAAAAGTGCAGGAGACACCGGATACCCAAAGTGCAACACTCCACCCCCCCGTCCTCATGCCATGCTCCATGACACCCACCTCCTCTCTCTGTTGCTCACAGACAAATTGATTCTCCCTCAATGACCTGTACGGAAAAAAAAAAAAAAATATCTTTCCTCAATGGTCAGGAGCAAGGTAACGTGATAGATAGCATGTTGGATTACCACGTGGGTTTTGTACAAATTTGTTCCTGTTTTAGTTTATAGTTACGACACTCTCCATGTCCTGGGGCGATTACTTAGCAATTTAGGCTTAGGCGAGCAAGACAGCAAGGCAGTGAAAAAGTGGCAGCTACTTGGAACTTGGAAGCATTGTTAGCGCGACGCTGGTTCGAAGACATCGAACAAGAGTAGCGAGGTCAATCCAACAGGGGGGAGACAGGTAGGTCACCTGATCTTGTGTGATTTATCTGCAGTGTGTTTGAACCTGTATTGAAAGGAGGGTCAAGTGTCTAGACCTCGGACTTTGTACTTTGTGAAGCTCATGTCCCTAATTGAGTGGCCACTCTCTAATGTTGACCAGTCGTCTCCAGACTCAGTGACCTGGATGACCATGCCTGCACTTTCATCGTCTGTGGTCGGTGCTAAAATAGAATGTTTTTCTTTTATGTTTTAGTGCACGATTGCCACCAACATTTGGTCAGTGTTAAAGCATGAAAACTGACAACAGGATGAGTCCTTTTAAAGAGAGCAGTTTTTCTTTAGTGTTGTTTAATTCAGGACAAGGGAGTGTACAGTTTTACCAACATAATTAGATCTCAGAGGCCATTTTGATATCCAAACTTTTTTTTCCAGACAGGATATAGTGCAGCCAAATTGAATAGTACAAACAATGTGAGTCAGTAGTGGAACCAGTCTTGGAATGCAGTGTGGTAATGGACTTGATGTGTATTGACAGATGTTAGAATAGTGATGTGCTGGGCAGTTGCTATACAGCGTGTGTGGAATCTCCTGAGCAAGTGGTGATGGGTGGCTGAGCTGTCTCCGACATCGTTAGAACATTTCGGGAGAAATAAAACATGGATTTCTGTTGCTGCTGCTGCTGCAGCAGCATCGTCTCTGTTAGGAGTTTGTGAACAGCAAAACAATGTTTGATCCATGAGCAGGGTGTGAACTCTGCTTCTAGCAGAAAAATACATGTGCTCTGGATTCAAAGTTTTACTACAAGCCTTAGTATGTTGTGCTTTTCTTCCCCCCTTTACAAGTAGCATGTGGTCCTACTGTGCTTGTAAACATGTTCACTGCTGCCACAAAGACACACTACTGAGCTGCACATTTAGTGCACCTGTTAAGTGACTCTTATTTGTCTGTGATTACGTTATATATTATCTATATAGAGATTCCGGACTGACATCATTACTGCTGTTAGTGCTTAGGATAATGCTGAGCCAATTAACCAGCTGCCTGACTCCTGGCAAAGCGGTGAACAAATAAACTCCTCTTCCCAGTAATTTGCCTTTATGCACTTTCATCTTAGTTAAGCACAGTAGAATATGATTTTAATTGTTTGTGTTGCGCTCTCAAATTTTGAGACAGAAAATCACAATTCATTGTCTTGCTGAATTAATATTAACCCATTGTGACACAGCATTTTCTTCCCCACCTTTCTTCTTGACCAGATTAGAAGTCAAGGAACGCTTTAATTGTACACCACAGTGACTATAAACGCTCACAGATCTGTAAGCGTAATCTCCAGTGACCTAAGGATGCCAGTTACACATGCATTAACATTTCAGAGACCAATTATGACTTAATTTGTCATGTTCTGGGCTGGTTAACTGATACATTGGCTTGTGTGACTTCTTGCCGTCAAGTCTGAGGTGCATGTGTGTGATGCTGTTAGAGACTGAACAATAGTGTTAGGTCTCAACTGCAACACACACAGCCCATTTAAAACAGTGTGATATAATATATGAAATATATTTCCCAATGAACAGCTGATCTACCTTAATTTTCCCCACTGTTTGCTATGAACTAAATACTATTATAGTAAATGCAAATGACTTTGCGAAGTGGAAACTTGAGTCATACAGGTCACGCAAAAAAAAAAAAAAAAAAAAAAAGCCCTGAGAAAGATTTAGCATGCCTATCATAAAAACTAACGTAGCATTTTTAATTAGCATCTCCACACACCAGTGTTTTCATCGTCACACGGGAGTCGTAAGTATCAGTTAGCTTGTAAAATAATCAGAGGTAATGGCAGAAAGATGTATGAATCCTTGTGTTCATTCTCTTATGAAATTGGATGTCTGAGAGCATTTGGGGGAAAGCAGCTGGTCATCAATAAATAACTTTCTTCTTACTTGAAAATCCTGAACTGTATTTCTTTCAATCAAATAGGGTCGAGGTTTTTTTTTTGGACATGGAAATGTGGTTTCTTCCTTTTTGGGCAGGACGCAAATATTTTCCAATTTAGTTTTTACTTTATACTCTAGTGGCTGATAAGATTATCTTGTAATGTACACATAGTCTTGACTAAATGTATTTGTAGAGACGAGCCATTCACATTAAGTACTTAAATTTCACTGTTACTGATTCTCCATTAGTGTGTTGATAACAGAGGAAGCCATTTAAATGTCTTATTTAATGCAGGCTAATGAAAACACAGAGGTATTCTTTTTTTTTTTTTACCCCTCAGATTTAATCTACAGCCATGAGATAACTTTGTACTGCCGACATGAATGTTTTCTCTTTACACCTTCCTCTGCATTTGTCTCTATTACAGGCAAGAACTAGCCATAACATCCAGACAGTTGTATAGTATATAAAAACACACAATCCTGGTAAACCATATTTATATGTGAGGTTGTATGTATTGTTCTTGTAGAGTATGCCAGTGTGACCTTGTTTTGTTTTTTTAAAAGGAGTTATTTTCAGCCAGATGTGTGAACAGGGTATAGCTCTGGGAGACAGCAATAGACCCCTTGTAACTCAATCTCTCAGAAGAGCACTGAATGGAGAAATTACGCTTTCTTTGAGTCACACTGTTCTCATCATCCCATTCTTTGACCTCCCCCGTGCCTTAACAAGCTCGCCAGTCAAGAATGATCCCTCCAAAGATTGTGAGAGGGTGATCTGATTAACTTTGACACGCAACGCCAAAGTAACCTTCACAAATTCACCATAGGACATTTTCACCATGGCCATTTTGACATGAAACATAACACTAATGCCATTGAGGATTACTTCATTTAGCTACAGCAACTTAATTACAAATAACAACACAATGATATAGCCTATCACTGTGACATATTGAATTTTAAATGTGTTTTAGCTGGGGTTACTGGGGATTATGGATGCAAGTCTCAGCAAATAACTTTCAAGTATACCTTTTAAATATTCAAAAGGAAACCCGGGCAGGCAGATTAAATGACATCATGTTGCTGATATAATTAATAGAAGTATAATGGAATAATACTACTTGTATAAAAAGGTATGCTCATTCAAAAAAAACAAGAAATGGAGCCATCTTAAAGTATTTAGGAAACGTAACGGGAGCATGTTAATGTGCAACGTGTGACGTAAAATGCTTTAAATGCCTCTATAGGCTCAGGAAAAAGAATATGCCTCTTATTGTATTGTGATGATTTAATTGTATTTATATATTTTACTCGATGTTGTGTCAGTCTTTATAACTGGAATCAGTCCCCGCCTCCTCCTCTGTATTTCTGTGATCAGACTTCTCAGACGTGATGTATAGCTTTGATGGAGTGATGGGTGACAGGATGTGCAAGGTGTCTTTTTGAGATTGAATGAGGCATGACATTTTCTGACACTGATAAAAAACAGACCAACCAGTTGTCCTTTTAGCAAAATAATCTGTTGACTGTTTGACCCAGGCATTAAGCTTTGTAAAAAACCTACAACGAGACAACAAGTGCACTTATGTGGATGGAAATGTAAAATAATAGGAGGGGCAAAAGTAATTAATTCCTACTGGTGGGTTCATATAAACCAAATGAAGCATTCATTTTGATTGTCACTTTGTCATTTTGGGGATGAGGGGGGGGGGGGGCTCTCTATTCGCTGACATGGCTCATTGTTCACCATGGACTAATAAAGAGCTTTACCGGTGCCATTATGCATTCTCTGTTTCGAGCGACGGACTGATGACAAGCCTTAAAGATGGGAGCCATTTTACATTTAAACAATAACAGACGTGTGGCCTCAGTCACTGAATTGCCTCAGCAGACATAACCCTGCATGTGATATTATTTCAAATAGCTTGGACGCCATAATACAAGTTTGTTTTCATTTTATATTTCTAACAGGCCTGACTATTGTTTAAGAGCATGTGCATTAACAATACAGAGTATTGGTGTTGTGTGTATCATCCATCTTGTGTTGTCTTGTCATGATTACTGCACATCTGAAGTTAAAGTTGGAAACTGATATTTTGTGTATTAGGGCACAATTCCAATACTATTTTTATACTGTACTATCATATACCATAACCGTGTGTACCATCTTAGAATCCACAGCCAACATCAGGGCAGTAACATGGCTGTTTGACGGCAAAGGTTGGGTTTGATGTATACGATCAAGCACCTGAGGTCAGACGAGCACAGAAGCCTCGACCACCTTTCAATTTACTAAATCATGACAACGAGGACTTTGAATTATAGGGAGCCAGGTGTTCCTTAGATGAAAAAAAAGAAAAGCAAGAGGTTTAATCTCATGTCAGCATCCTAGTTGAAGACAGAGCTGTTCTTCCATGGCCACTTACAGATTTGTCAGTCTGAGAATACTTGGTCTCACTCTGCAGGAAGCAGATCAAACCTTGACCTTTATGTTCCATTCCTCTGAAGATAGTAAGCTACTTGCTTCCTCTTAATCAGAAACTCTTATGAGCATAAATAAAATTTTAATTGAGTTTGACTGTTACCATATAGGACCAAAGACGTAATGGTCTTTTTCCTCTGCAGCGCTGTCCATGTATTGTCATTCGCTCACATGTGATAGATTCCTATCTTTAAAAAATGCATGTGTGACAAAATAAATAACTTGTTCATTTCTGTAATCCCAGTCGGGAACACTGTCTAAAGGTTTAGCAGCTACTCAACCTATGGCCTTCATGAATATCTCTTATGCAGTAACACTATAGCTACTTGAGCTTACCTCCTACCTCCTGATTCCCACTTGATTATTAACAATGTAGCTAACTCCTACATTAATTGGGGTTTAGAAACTGGCCTTGGTAGCAAAGTCTCTTAAATCCAACAACCACACAAGGATGCTCTGAATAATGAAGGGTACTGACGTACTTTGGTATTAGGTTAGAAAGCACGGGTATACAGGAATGTTTTTGTGAATGCAGAATTTAATTAGATCAGTAATGGACACACATTGGCGTGCCTTAAGATGTCTTTGCCTATGAATATGCTTGTGAATACAGAGAAAGAAACGAACAAACAAAATGTCCGACAGCAGAGCTTTCTGCCACTACGTACAATTTCAGAACACTTAAGTGATTCTCAATCCCAGCATCCCTCAGCCTGCCACCGCCATGACAGACACCCCAAAATTGAATATAGATTTCAGTGAGCAAGGCAGGCGTGCCTGATGAATCTCAATTTGCGGCTGTCCATATTTCATAGTCGCCACTCGGTATAGCTCAAGGAGAGGCAGCGAGAGCATTATGGCTGCACCTGACAAAACTGTCAGTTGTCTAGTGTCGAATGATGATCTGTACTTCATAAAAGACCATATTTATCCCACACTAATTTACGCCCTACATCATTGTACCGCTGAAAGGTACTAATGTGGGTGAGAGGTTTAGACATTGGAAAGACATGTTTCATTTTACAAATTGCGGTTGTCTGAAAGATTAAGAAAATGCTCAAATGATGGTAATTGCTCAGGAGTATACTATAAGTCTGTAGACATGGTGGCCAGTTGCTTGATGGCAGAGAAAATGTCGAGGGGTTTGGAAGTGTCTTAGCTGTCGTGTACCTGGTAGTCTTATGTATAGCTTAATTAGATACCAGTACAATTCATGCTATCGTTTTGCTCTTGATGAGAACATCTTTCAAAATAATGGCAATTTGATCCCCTGTCTGTTAGAGCTGCTGCTGCTTTCATTTGAATTTAAATGAACATTATTTTTTTTTGCATACATTGTCATACCTTACATCCAAAATCGACCATCTGTTCACTTCAAATCAGTGCTACTTGGAGTCCTGCACGACTATATACTGCTCAGGGTGCACAGAAAGCAAGCAAACTCAGATCAACAGTCAGCTAAGTAATCAACATATGTTGCAGTGTCAGAAATGTAGCACATTATGCAACATAATAAGCACAGGGAAATGGGACAAAGCACAGAACACATCATTACATACTGGAATTGCAATGCCGTGAAAGCTCTTGTGTGGCAGCTTAATTACCATATCTCTAGTGTTTTCATGTTTATTTTCTATTTCACATACCAGCTGCACAGGTCATGCTTAAATTGTATGGGGTTTCATCATACATCTACTGCAAAGCAGCATCAAGCACAAACTCAAGTGTCTTGAGTCTAGTTTCAGACACAAATGCAATTTTCCCCACACAGCAAATGTACTTGCATTCATATTATATCCTTATGCAGCCATCTTGTTGTTACATGGAAATTAAGTCAGACACATTGGCATCTTGAGGCAGTGAAAACCAGTTGCACTTTGGACCAACAATAAACATAGATTATAGTCCGAGAGCATGGTATTATGTGTCTACATGGGTTTGTGCATCTACAACTCTGCTAATGGTAGTGGGTTTTGTTTGGGAGAAAAACATCCATGCTGAACACAACCAGAGTAATAAAGAACAAAACACAGTTCTGATGCCACCATTTCATGTGTGCTTAGTGTGTGCCATGTGCACCTGGAAAGTAAAGCTAACATTTCATTAACAAAAGGAGTCAAACTTAAACAGGCCTTGGTTTCCACCCACTAAATCTACCAAAGGAGGTAACAAACAAAAAGTAGGAACTGAACTAAGAAGTGAGAATCATTCAAAAAGTGAGTGTAACAGAAAAAAGGTTTTTGTTCCCACATAAATTACAAAAGCAACTGATGATGTTGACCCTTCTGTGGCACCCAGCCCACTGAGCTAACCAACGCAAACCTCCTCCTTATAAAGCCCAGCTGATTATCATCAGCTCTCAGCTGAGATAACACCTCACAGGTGCCTCCAATGGCTGCTGATGAACAGGGTGCACTGTGACCTAGTTTTGGTCGATCTGTCAGAATTTGCGCAGGTAGTTATCAAACTAAGTGTAGCCCTTTCTGTGAGAAAGATGCCACTTCGCTGGCTGCCAAACTGCTGCTGCTTTACTGAGCTCTGAAGAGTAACGAGAAAGAAAAGACACAAATCAAATGCAATTCATGTTCATTTTGACAAACATTTCCAAATGACTGTTGAAATGTGAAATGTGTAAAACAAATGGAAAAATACATTAATATTGCTGGCATAATTGAACATTCATACAGATATTTATTTATGTTTTTGCCGGCATCTATAAATCCATCAGTTATACTTTATACTTAAACAGGAGGCAAACAAATATACAAATGAGAACTTTCATGTCTTTTCCAATTATTATACTCACAGTTCTAATAAGATGAATCAGAGGTGGCACTTTAACTACCATTTGAGTGATAGGATTAGTAATGTGCAATATCACATTTAATGCACGAGCTACACATTTTAAAGCATTATTCATATAGTACAGCTTTCTCTCTGAGACATCTGATCACAGATATACAGAGGAAGAGTGCATTACAATTATAAAGACTGACATAACATCAAGTAAAATATCTACAAAATATAATGCAGTTCAATCACCACAATACAATAACATTTTCTCTTTCCTGAGCCTATAGAGGCATTTAAAGCATTTTACGTCACAAGTTGCAAAAAAAACATTTTGAAAATGACATGATGCCACCAGAGGGTGCAGAAGGTGGCAGAGCTTTCCTGTTTAATTAGAGCGGACATGCTACATGTGTTGCCACATTTCATTAAGGCGACGATATGGGCCACTGAGCCAGCTAAGAGGAACAGATAGGCAGCATGCGTCGGCGTGGTTTCCTCGACTAAAAAAAACAGGCCCAGTCAGCTCTTCCTCTTCCTCTAAGGAATAACGCTGAAGACCCTGGAGCCAAGGTCAGTCAAAATGGCTCCACTTGACGCAAAGACCCCCAAGGAGCTGACTGTCAAAAGCAACACGACTGAAAACAAAACGCTGTGTGTGTATCACATTGAAAAAAAGAAAAAAAACAAGCATAACTGTTCAATGAATAAGATTCTATAGGATAAAATAAAACAGGCAGATTTACTGTATGTGATAGTAAATGATAATGTCAATAGCTGAGTACATGAACGCCCACACAAATATGCATGTATAAATACTCTGTGCAATGTGCTGATGACAAATATCCATCCACCCTTTTCCTTCTATTTGCTATCATAACAATATTGATTGTGATATACTGTACATTTCTCCATTACTTTACATTACTGAAAGTGCTGCTCTCGATCATGCAAGTATGGCTCTAAATGGGAGTGGACCTTTTAGTACATTGGTTTCATGTCTGTCAATCGTTTGTTGTCGATAAAGCAGCACGATGATGTTGCTTCAGAGTTTAGGAATCTTCTTGTATATATTATTTTTTTTCAGGATTTTCTTGAATGATGAAAGCATCAACATTGCCCATGAAAGAGCTCTTTCCTATTCCCCAAATAGAGGTAGTCATGTTGTTGTGCAGCGCAAATTTAAGTCATCGGCTACTTAAAGGTACAATATGTAGTATTTATGGGTTTATATAACCCAAAATCCACTTCTTTATACATATTATGTGCTCCTGCATTGTCTAGTCGCTGTATAATAGTTTTTGTTTCATTTTCGTAGTGTTTCAAAAAGTCATGTAGAATAACATGACCGCGGAGCGCGGTTGCATAGCCACTGTTAGCAGCGAGACGCCATGTTTCTACCGGAGCCTGTAAGGACAAACGCGAGAGAACAAAACAAGCGTCTCTTTACTTGTAGCAGAAGTCCCGCCTCCTCTCTCTCCGCTTCGTCTGCTACGGCCGCGGTAGCTCGCCCTCTCCCTCGCCTCATGAACCTCATCTGCTGACACGGAGAAAGACGACGAGGACGACATTTGACCAGCTGCGGATACCGTAGCGCTCAGGGAAGGGAGGGGGTGAGCAGAGCAGCAGGTCTTTGTTGTAAATGTCAGCCTCTCCTCTAGATGGCACTATAAACTACTTATTTCCCCTTTAAGATGTATCTCCCAGTTTCAATTTCTGCTTGCTGACAGAGTTTGAGTGAAACTTTTGATGTAAGATCCAGAATAACTGGCCTCTAAAAATCACAAATCCTTCAACCCATACATCACAGATTGATGTGAAGGTCCACCATCATAAATAACCAGACAGTGGATGTGTCCTTACACGATATGACCTGTAGGACAACTCTTGAAATAGCGCAATGACGTCAGCAGCAGCAGGCATAAAAGTCCTGCGTAATCACGGTGACTGCATTAACCGCCGCATTAAGTGTTACCTTTTGTCAGCAACTATGTAATTAAGATTAGGAGACTGTCGTAGAGTTTAACATTAATTATTTAGGTTTTATTGGAGTCATTGTTAAAGGTTTTATGAACAGCAGCCTCCCAGACTTCCATCTCAACCCTCTCATAATATGTTAGACCAATTTTTAATGCCCAATAAAATGGTTGAATTAATATTAGGAATATTTAAATACCATATATATTGCACATAGTCACCCACAAACAATAACCCATGTCAGTAATTTTAGAAGAAACAACAATGCAAGGCTCCAATACAAAGAGATGACTAGCGTTGGTTTTGTTTTTGAAAATAGTTTGATTTTGTCAAAGAGCTTTTGCATATTTTTGCATATTGCATAAGAAATTAATGAGCTGGGCAAGCTTAAATTGACGTCATGGATGAATGGTGTTAATGTAAAAGTTTATACTTTTCCTCTAATGTCTCCTCTGGTCTCTAATGTCACATTGAAGTTATCCAATGTTAAATCACATGATATATAGAGACAGTGCACTGTACATTATTCCTCCATGGTATAATCTTCTTTTTTTTACCTATACTGTAGTGTCTTCAACATGTACATATTCACTCAGAATGATTTTCATTGTTGGTCACCATGGCAACTGGGCTCTCATTGTTGGACGCTTTTTGGGAAAATAAAACTATGTAATATTATCAACACCTCATGTGTTTAATAGCATGTGTGATGTTTGAAGTACCCGAGTGCTTACACAATGATTGCAAATAAAAAAAAAATAATAAACTTACGTAAAGAGGCCAGTGGATTAACGACTTTGTATAGCATATAAGTGGTAACATGTGAAACAGTGAGGAGTGGGAGGGATGGATGTGATTTAATGGCCCACATTAACTGCCTAGAGGGAAACACTCTTCAGTACCCTGATTGTTTTCCTACCCTTACTGGAGCAGACCAAGCTCTTAATTGGCAACATAATTTGATTAATTGCTTTGTTGTCATCAGACCCAATGACTTTTACACTGTAAAGAAATATAAATCAGGCATGTATTTACAAGCAATCAAAAGCTTAAGATGGAAAGCAACATGCGAAAGATGCCCAGCTGTGCAAACTCATTGGTTCTGCTTTATTAGCCGTGTATTTGTGACTTTGAAAGGAACATTTGGATCAGAAGGATGAGTTAATATGGTAATTAAATCAATTTTTTTTTTGTAACAGTAAAATAAAGCACAATTCTATTTGAGTGGTTTTTCATTTTGAACAGCACAAAATCACAATGTCTCGAATAACTTTAAGGAGTATAAACATCAAGCATTTTCCAGCAGTGCTTAATTACTGCCACTAACACAACAATTACCAATAGGTGTGTTGTGATGACAGTTCAGTACTATTTTCGGTTGTCTTTATTAACCCTTGTGACCTATGAGATCATGCCATCTCATTAACACTAACACATGCAGTTATTGCAAGAGCTTGTTTTTGCTGGACAAGAATTACTTTTGGCACTAACCCTATCACTCATCATACAACTGATCAGTGTACTCTGAAGATTTTCTGTCCCTCGTCACTTTCCATATTACAAAGTAAAGCACCAATTAACTGGGTTCGGGCTGTGGTAGTTAAGAACAAACGCTGATGAAGCTCTGATGTCTATTACAGCATCCAGGTGCGCCTGCATATTAAGACACTTAATGGACACATAATTAAGGACAAAAACTATTGTCTTGATTGGTGTGCATCTAAAATCCAGCTGGCAAATGGCATGCAAATGTTTCCTTATGAATCAAGGCCAAGCTTTAGGCAGACTTTTTTTTCACTGCAGTGATTGCAGCGATATACTGAAGTTATAATCTGATGGTTACTTTTTAGGAAAGCACAAAAATATATGCAGTTTTGAAACTATACAGAATGCAAAAGAACACTGAATCATTGAAAACATAATGTAAGCAAATCGTCTCACATCATTGGGTTCGTGAGACTGCACAAAAAATACCTTGTCCCGTGGCTGCCAATGCCTTATACCATTACTAAACATCCCTGATAATATGTGTCATGATTAATGTCCAATATTGTCAAATAAATATTACTGAGAGCCTTGCATCAAGAGCAAGTTATTCATTTGTCAACTGGGAATGTCAAAGACATTTGGCTCAATTGCAAAACATCAAGGACAGGGGGGGGGGGTTATAATGAAGTCAGTGAAATCACCCTTTCGCGGCCCATCAGTATTCTGTGTCCACAGTTAGGAACTGGGTACAGGCTTAACGAGGGGATCCAATGGATAAATGATCAAAAAACACGATGGCTATTGTCCTTGAACTCTTAATGGCGTATTAATAGTGCCGGGTGTCAAGACTGGTTTTAACAAGAGTGTCCTTAGTCAGACTTTTTAATAATCTCTCAGCCTTTGGACTAGAGGAGATATCCCTCTTCTTCTTTCTCTACTTTTCCTCTTTCTCATCATAGCATTACCAACTCAGGCACGCCTTTTGCATAATTACCATCCTCTGTCTTTCCTCCTGCAGTCTAGATAAGGGAACTCATTAAGGTACAGAAAGAAATGGCGACAGTGTGTGAGACAGTGTGTACTGTGTGGGTCACACATCGCAAGGGTCTCAAACAGAATCTGGAAATTCTGTGTTAATGTCAATCGTGCACTCGGCGCTTTGGTGAAACAGTGAGCCTTGGGTTCAAAAGAAAATGTAAATGATGCTGTATGTTTTATATAAGGGGATTTTGCTCAATGTGGATTGCAGTATACAGCAGCGCTTCCACAAACATGCTGTCGCTCTTTGTACAATTGATGACATGTCTCTGCTATGCCCATTCAATTTCTAAGCACTGGGTTGAAATTGTGATCTTTGTGTATTGATCCTCCTTGTAGCTTGTGAGCTTACCTGTAATTTTCTTTTAATTTCTGCCTCTTCCCTCCACTCTGCCCCTAGATAAAAGACCGCAAATAGGAACGACCACAGCAAAAGAAGAGAGAAAAGAATAGGCCATGGCTGAGGGGATGATTACTTCTCAAAGTGGTAAGCAGCAGGCATTTACAGTGCCCCAGTGGTTTTTCCTCAAGGACTTATGTGTTCATTTTGGAAAATTACATTCTCTTGATGTCAATTCCGTTGCCTTTTTTGGAAGAGAGTGTACAATCAATGACCCAATATGTTGTCTGTGTCAGGTCAAGATGACAAAATATGTTGCCCACTACTTGTTGCCATCTTGAAGTTTAATGTCCTATCCCTTATCTGTGAACACTGCAGAAAGTGAGACCCTAATATTAAATGATACCATCCAATCAAAAAACTCCTCAAAAGCATGTCAGAACCTAATAAACATAATGGAATTTACTGTAGTGTAAAGGAGTTAATTTGGCTCCACTTTTAGTCAAAATCCAAAAAACTTGAAGCCCAATGCACAATCACTATATCAAGGGATGGTCTAGGTTGTAAATGGAAGAAAGTATAGCATTATTTTACAACCTGGTTACATTAGGATATGGAATTAGGGAAGGTGGCTGGAACTGAATATTATTAAAGTGCTCTTAAATAAATGCTAGTGTTCATGGATTGGATACTCGTTTTTGTTACCTCCTTGGGACCTTTTCTTGTATAAAGACTACATTTTAAGCATCAGTGGTCCTGATTTGTCCTTACACAATATGACCCACAGGACATCTCTTGAAATAAAGCAATGGCATTATTATGCTCACCAAGATAACAATGGGATTAGTTGGTTGTATATGTTTATATTATGTTTATATGGGAAGTTAGCCATGCATCTTTGGCCATATCCCCTGTCAAGTTAATCATAAATTACTGGATTTATATTCCATATCATACATTGTCATAGAGGAACAGTCATTGGTTTTACAAGCATATCAGTGATCCTAATGAATCAGGTTTTGGTTCCCGTGAGGACTAGTGGTCTTAAAGGCAGGACCTCATTTGTGAGGTATGTGAGGTAGATGAGGTAAATAAACCATGAACAGAAAAGTACCTTAAAAACAAGGAGCTGAAAACCTGGTGCTTTACGGTAACAGTGACCAGAACGCAGACCAGAAATGGGGGGCACAGAGAGTAAATACACAGGTGAAACTCATAAGACAC
The DNA here is from genome assembly GCF_963457635.1 of Microchirus variegatus. Classification (NCBI taxonomy): domain Eukaryota; kingdom Metazoa; phylum Chordata; class Actinopteri; order Pleuronectiformes; family Soleidae; genus Microchirus; species Microchirus variegatus. The sequence continues at coordinate 7,148,176 of NC_139807.1, read as the reverse complement.
AGGTGAATTACATCACGGCAGGCCAGACGAGCAGGGAGGAAAACACGACAGGAAGTGAAATTAAATAAATGTTCAGCAAAAAGCATCTGGAGTAACCCAGGGATCATGACAGTAAGACGTAAGATGTGAATTGTGGATTTAGGTTGGTGGTGGTTAAAGTTGGGGATAAGATTTTGGTTAGGCTGTCCAGATGAATGGAATCAATGCATGGTTACATAGTAATATAATGTATACTGTATCTCCTAAATGGCATTGTTACTTCAAGACAGAGTGATAAAATACTCATGTGCTGTAATACACTAATTCATTTTAAATGTACATGTATATCCTGGAAGATGATATTGTAAGTAGATGCTGGCAACATATGCTTGAAGGGCAACGGAAGCCATTCTCATTTGTCACATTTTATCTAATTAAAACTGTCTTGATAACATATGCACTGCACATTGCACTCTTTAAGTGTGTAGAACAGTGTATCCCCTTCAGGCATTGCTTCTTTTGCCAAGCATGTTGAGTGCAGATCCGTCTTTGCATGAGCCAAATCAAGTATTCACGGATCAAAGAAGAAGATCCAGTTGACAATCATCACTTTGCGAGTCAGGACTTTATCTGCCAGATCAGATTTCATATCGCATGTTTACGTGTCCAATTTTGCAGTGTGCAGTAATCCGCGGTGAGCATACACATATGCATGACATGCGTGCAGCACTGTGTGCGGAAGTGAATCTGCATCTGCATTTATGGGAAAGGAAGTGGCAGAAACAAAGCAGAGATGATGTTATGTGGAGAGACGGGAGGCTGCAGACAGATAGTGCCATTCCCTTGGTATCACCATTAAATCTTAATCTCCTCGCTCCTCGTGGGAGACGCCAACCAAACACAGGATTGTGTTGTGCATCTGAATCAAGATGTCGTGTTTCTTTCAGAGAAGGTGTTATTGAGACAAAGCCTGATGTGCTTGTTTTCCACCCCACATACATCTGGGATGCACAGGCATGATCATCCAGCTGCTAAAGTCATGTGTAAATACAGTCACCATGTAAACTGTCATATCGCTGTGATCAATTGAAGTAATGGGGAAAACAAACTCCAAAGGAAGCTGTAGTTAAAGTTATTAACCACTGAGCAAAAGTTTCAGCAGGTTGCATCATGGAGAAATAAAGACTCAACGGCACTGGGCATTTTTGCAAGTTAGCCTGCAAAACAAAGTTTCTGTAGAAGCTGTAAAAAGTCATATAACATAACAGGAATAGAGCAGTGGAGTTGAAGCAATTATGCAGTATATAATATAAATAATGATGGAAATAAACACTACCACTGAGTTCGTTAAATGCATGAATGCACACATAAACTATAAGACATACAAACAAAATCAAGTAGTCTATATCCAAATAACAGTATGCATTTAGTGGAATCTGTGTTTTACAATGTGATGGAATTACAACTGGGCTTCCCCAAGTTTACTGAAAGAGTATCATCAACAGTGTGAGATACCACAGCAGCCTGCTGCATATGTTTGTGTGCCAACCTACACGTGCAATTGTAGCTTTAATATACTGGTAATGATCCTGGAAATTGCGAAAAGGGGAAAATAGGATTTTTTTTTAAATAGGTAATATGTTTAAACAGCCATAAGAACAAGACTGACAATATCTCAAATCTGATACGCATCATTAATACTGAGTGAAGTGCACATACAGTAATTAGGCAATTGGAAAATAGCAAAAACCTTTGAGTGAAATGAGATTTAATACTGAACAGTTAATGGCTGTTTCAACTCTGGAACAGCTGGGTGTAATGTTTATAACCACCTAATTTAAGAAGTACTTTGCACTTAAGGAAAAAAAAACAAAAAAACATCAATATGGTTTTGACAGTGCTACTTATTTAGTTGCTGACACTTTTCATGTATTCTGTACCGTCTGTTACTGTAATGTCTGTGTGACGCCTGTGGCTAAGAAAAGGACCAGCGCTCGTGTAGGATTGAATATGTGTGTTCATTATGCAATCCATTCGTCCCCCTGCAAACATTCCCGCAGGTGACCTGACTGTGATTAATTGACTCAACATACATCAGTCAAACCTTGTTGCATCCCACATGCGGTATTTTGTTTTTACCTCAGCATTTCAAATGCAACACCTGATTAATTAGTGCTTCCCCGGGTGTTGTTAGCAAAAGCTCAGTTGAATTATCAAAGACTAAAAAAAATAGATAAAATGAAATAAACACACCACCTGGCCTTAAAGTAAATGAAGTGTGCTTCTTCCACATCCCCTCTCTGCAGGAAATGGCCCATATTTCTGCACCACACTCCCATTTTCTAAGCTGGGAAAGGAGGTAGGCAGTAGTCAGTACACATTGCATTTGAAGATGCAGACGCCTAAGCAGGGTACACCACAAAATTCTCACCTGCCAAACACTACTCTGCATAGTGTACAAATTGTGACAGAGCTTTTAATTAAGATTCAGGCAAAAAAAAAGTGTTTAACCTGAGGGATTACAGACTCTGGTGTTGACATTTAAGGAGGGAGGACATGATTTGTTTCGTGGGTTTTGTTGTTGTTTTGTTGTTGTTGTTTTTTTTTCCTCTCCAGTGAAGTTCTACACTTTCCCAAACATCAACTGAAGATGGTTATTAGATTTAGCTGCACCCTTTCAGATATGAAAGGGAAAAATAATCTCCCCGAAAGAGGTAGGCTTTGACAGCATGCCGCGTTGTGATGGAAAGCCTTGCTGCTGTTTTAAAAGGAGAAAACAGTAAGCAGACTGGATTTAGGGGAGAAGTCTATTCATTGATATGAGACAGACATACAGTAGCACAGCACAGCACAGTACAGTATGTGATTACTGAATTGGTATTAAACAATTTTCTTCTAAATAATGGGATAGACAGCTGGTCTACTAGACACGTGCATTCTCTTCAGTTCTAGAACAACACATTTATGAGAATGATTACCATACTGCATTCATCTTGTCTATTATACTCGCTGTGCCGCCTACAAGAACCATTATTCTTAGTAATAGACTCACATCGCCACCAAGCACTGTATATTGATTGATAATTCTTCTGTCAAGCTTTTGCCAACTGCGATGCCAGCAATGCCAACTAATTGCTGTTGTGTGGATTTGCATTCTAAGTAGCAGCACATGCAGTATTCATGAGCTAAACTGCAGCAAAGCTGAACTAAATTACCACAACGTATCTTCAATATCAAGGTCACTCATGACAATAAACTCAACATATCCCTCTTTTTGCTTTGTTTTTATTGGTACTTGTCAGTTTACCTCAGGTAATCACAAGAACCCCCCCAGGTCCCATCTAGTCAATTAATGCTGTGTGAGAACATGTGTCACATCTCTCAGAGGGTGAAATTGCAACCTTTGAAGGAAACTTGTCATCTCTCATTGTCTAGTATGGCTGACCCGCCATTATCTGCTGACACTATTCTCAGAATGCTATCATGGACTGATTAGGAACATGTCAACAGTGATCAACGTTTTTGGCCTTGATTAGAGAATATTCACCCCTTTTGTTACTGTCAAGAATGATCAGGAGAAGACAAGGTTCGCTAAGTGAGTGAATGTGACTGAGCGCGCCATCATCATCGTCGTCTCCGTAGCACAGCGGCCCCCTCATCTCAGAGCATATTAACACGCTGCCACACTATCATCCCCAGTGGCCTACTTGGACCAGATGGGCCTCATTCAGAGCGTTCGCAAAAACACAGCAAGTGAGAGATCTTAAATGTCATTCACAATATCAGCGAGTCCATGAGGTAGTAGGAGGACATGTGGTTTTGTAGCCTGAGATAGAATTACCAACATGAGCCCAATCTAAAATTCCACACAGGACATCCGATTTGTTTTTGTACGAACAAGCGAACGTTGCATGATGTCTTCGCATTTACAACCAGGGAGAATTATACATTTCACCGTAAGTCATAAATAATTATCTTTCTTGATTAGGTATCCATTATGCAAAATGTTTTTCGACTTCCCATTATGACAATAACATGCACATGGTGTGTGGAGCCTTTACCTTGAATTATACATGTATTTAACTTGTAAACTTGAGACATTATATTTTTTTGTAGTTACATGTGCAGTGACTGCATAGAGCAGATCTGCATTACAACTTAAAACTAAATTCAAAATCCTCTTTAGGCATTTTAAATATACATTATATGAAAATGTATGTAATGCAGAGCATAAAGTAGTAGATTATGTATGTATGTATGTAATGCTGCAATGCATTGATTGCAGCATTACGTATACAAGATGCTGTTTTCATTATATCCCTTCAACAGATGTTTACAGTTTCGATATTCACGTGTATATTTATATCGTTAATGCACGGTTATATATGTGTTTGGATGTTATTTGCATAACTATGCACTGAGCCTCCATGCTGACTGACTTTACACCAGACAAGCACATGCACAGCTCTTATAAATGCAAACAGATATGCACAAAGGAACTGAAGCTTTGTAAGGAGATGTAAGGAATGGTAACCTTTGAAGATGGTACAGGTGGATAAAAGAGGGCGGAAATTGGGTGTTTATTACATGCTCCTTTTCAAGGCTTTGTCCTCTTATAGACCACAATTATTGCACACTGTAATAACAGAGTGCAGTGTGGGAAATCAAAGGGTAATCTCCCTGTGGCATTATTCCCCTGTTTTCTCTTTTTTTTCCCCTGTTGTTTTCCATAAAAGAAATGCAAGGCTTCTAATTAAGTCTTGGAGGGGAAGAATGTGGCGTCTTAGTTGGCCAACAGTGAGCGGCTATCTCAAACTCAACTTCAATGTTTAATTTATGTGTGCTCTATTATTTATGGGTGCCGTGATCTGTGTGTGTATGGGGCTTTATGCAACCGTTGGGCCTGTGCGATGTTTGTGAGTTTGGGACAAAGGAAGACGGACAAAATATAAAAATGTGAAGCAAAGTAACGGGTTCCACCGGCAGCTGAATTATTGTGGGGTCAATGCAAATGTGGTGTGTCTGACAGTTTCCTCTCTTCCTGTCTCCTTTTCCATCCTTACTCACTGAATTATACATCCACTGTACATCATGTCCTCCCACAGAAATGCTCTGAAATGCGAATGTAAGGTATGCAAACACCGGCGCAAATTTAGGCTATAGTATACAGATATACTGGGGGGCACACGCTACAGAGGTCAGACTATATAGAGCAACCTAATCTTCAAATAAAAATAAAAAAACACTAACACCGGAGGGCAGATTAGCTTGTGGGTATTTATGAGCTCACAGAAGAAAACGCGATCAAGGCTTTACGTGAGTCAATAGCACACTGCCTCTGTGCTTTTTGTATAATTTATGTATTAAATTTTGCGGATAATTCACCTTAATTTCGAAAGATGTGCAATAACCCACACACTAACCAGAGGCAGCATATGTGGAGCAGCCATGACACATGTGTACATAATAGCAGGTTTATCCAACGCACTTATATCATCATGCAGATCAGGATCAGGTGGATAGGCGAATAACAGTCATCACCATTTGGTCCACAATGGCCCATGATCATGTAAATTTTACTCTGCCCCCTCAATGTGAGCGCAAACACAGCTTTGCCTCAAAAAAAAAAAGAGTCTTGGATCAGAAGGTGTGACCTGGAGGGAAGGGCTGGATTCTAAGAGCAATGGGAAAATAAATATTTCATTGAATATTTTCTCACAAGGAAGTTGAAAAGGAGCAGGGAGGCAGATCAATAATAGTAGGGGACCCACAGAGAGAGGCATAGCAACAGTATTGGGTACATACTTGGGACAGTTTCAAAACAAATTGAATTCTGACTTCATCATGATGGGAGAATGGAATGCAGACATACAAAAAAGTGTATTTTATCCTCTATCCTTTATACTGTTTTATAAAGCATTGCTGCAAGTATAGAAATATCACCTTTATTAATCACATTCAAAAGCTAGGGCTATGTACTGAAAGGAGAAATGGACAGAAAATAACATTTTAGGGGTTTAACGTGGCCCTCCTAGGGTTTTTTAAAACAGATCCAAAGCTTTTTGATCAGATTAAGAAAATAATAATAATAAAAAAAGAAACATGTATCATAAGCCACCATACAGCATAGTAACTGCAACACATTGGCAAAAAAACAGAATGGTGCTGAAAGCATAAAGCACTAAAGCAGCGTGGCCATATTTGGTCAGCGATAGTGTATAATACCAATAAGAGAGTTAGGGATTTCCATGTATAGCTGCACCTGGAAAAAAACATGTTTTTAAAGTGTTACTAAGACCTCTCTTCTGAGGTTAACTCCACCCTATGACTATTTTTATTTATTTATTTATTTTTTAATGGCAAGAAGTGGGCTGAGAGCTGAGTCTGGGACAATGAGCCACATGCTAATTAGACAAGAGGGTGATAGGAGAGAGAAAGAACGCCATGAAACGCCATTTCATTATTTTAACTGGATCAACAAATACTAGATACCCATAAACACTAGTTTGCACTTGCACAAAAAGTGGTTTACCCTAACCCTGAATGCTGGCATGACTGGCATAAAATGCTAATAGGAAAATGGCTTCTCGAGCAATGCATTTCGGTAAAGCAAATAAGCCTGTGTCATGCAGGAAATTAGAGTGAGAAGAGCAATGCTGCACCCAACAAGCATACACCACTTTGAATAGGTTGATTGAGAGGGAGGCAGCTTCCTGGGCAGGAGCACTGGACCATCAACATTCAGGCTCACATTTCCTATGGCTCCTGTCCAGGAATCATACACTCTCATGCTCACACACACAAACACAGAGAGAGAGACAGAGACAGAGAGAGGCTCTTTCTGCTCTGCTGAAGCTCCTCGTTATTTAATAAAAAAAAAATGTAATTGAAATTTTGAAAAAAAAGAAAGAATGATGCACATATTATAGATGTGTGAGAATGTTTACTGGAAGGGGAGCATCCATAGAAAGTCTTTAGCAGTTGCAGTGGTATTCTATGTCTCCATGTCTTAACAACACCATTATTACAATGTTTTATAAAAAAATAAAATAAAATAGAATAAAAAAGAAAACTAGTAGCAGTTCATATGGGGGCTGCAGCTACTGATTTTTCAATGTTCAATTTCAATCACAATTTTACAATTATCCAAGCTGTTCCTGGTAGATTGACTGGAGGATGAATCAACTTATGATTCCAGTTGTAATCAGAACATCAGAACAAGTTTTTATTTTTATTTTTTATTTTTTTTGGGGTGATGTCACGCTTGTTTTCCTGCAGGCAATACATTGTTGCCTTTAAAATCAAATCAGCTTCCCAAACAGCACCAAAAGAGGTACGAGGGGCCCTAAAATCCAAATGACTACTTACTCTTGAAGACGGGCCAACACATTATCGTTGATGCCATGTCTCTGCATTTGTTAGATTGCAGCTTCGCAGTAGCACTCGCCCTCGAGCAAGCAACTGAGCCCCCACAACTGCTCCAGGGGCACTGCACTCTGGCTGACCCTGCACTCTAATCCTTCTGATTAAATGCATATCCATTTGTATGTATAACCTGGGAAGGCTATGCAAAGAGATTGATCCTTGAACTACAACAAAAACGGAATTGATGAATATTTTGTGGCAAAAAAAGGCACACTCGCTTTAATCTCTGCATGAAGCGAGAGACCCCCGGCTGCCTACACTTTTGCTTTTTATAAGTTGGGTGAAGGAACCTCTTCAACTGGTTTGCATTACGTCATGAATCCTCTTCCTTTTTTTTCGATGGACTTAGTCTTTGGTCATTTACGGGAAAATATATGACGCAGCCGGCTCATAACACTGCATTTTATGTCTTCAATTGGGAGTCGCAATGGTCTTGAATGATGGGCTTGGTGAGGGAGTGGACTTCATTTTAACGCCTGACTGAAGGTGAACCTGACCTCTTGTGTGTGCGTGAAGGACGGTAAAACTCTGAGCAGTGTAGCATAACCATACAGAGCAAGTTCAGTGGCTATGAGGGGTCATTACCCCAAGGAGATTGGCTAGGAACACTGCCAAGAAGAGGCTATTATCACTTTGTTGGTTCAGGTGATTATGGTTTACACTACCATAAAAATCATATCTTGCTCTGGGTCCAAACCATATTTAGTTACGGTACATAGTATTTGCTGTATTTACAGATATTATATTTATGTTTATGAGTTTAAATTTACATTCAAATAGACCCTCTCTTCAGCTGAAATGTATACACTTAGTACTATTTTGTTTAGGTTTTACAGAAGAACGTTATTTCCAAAATGAAATCCTTATCAACAGCATTTTTAAGCCAGTTGCTTTAATGAAGAAGAAGAAGAAGAAGGAGAAAAAAAGAGAAACAAGAAAACGAAGGACGCCTCATTGGGAATAAACAGGAACAAATGTGGCATTTAGAGAGTAGGCAGTAAATAAGAAAAGGCAAAGCATGCTGGAATGCAAAAGGGTGTGAAGAAATTGGCCATTTGTCAGCTTGTAAAAGGTCACAGTAACTTGCGCAGCAAAGTAATTGACTGCAGTTTGGATGATACATCCAACAGTGGTTCAAATGAAAAGCCGTGGAACTTATAATGATGCTGCATGCTTATTATCTCATTTCCAAACAAATTAATATCAGCGCCATCATCTTCATAATTAAGACATCAATGCCTGTGAATAGCCGAGGAGGTGTCAAAGGGCAAACAAACTCGCCTAGACACAGATTTGAGGGTCTTTTTTTTCAATGAACATGCTAAGGATATTAGGAATTAATCACTGTGTGCACTTTCAATTAGCATGAGATCATAGTACAATATCAATATTCATGGAACAATAAGTTCGCTGTTCCTGGTTTAACCCAAAGTGAAGGGTTACATTTTGTGGCATCTGTCTTGCATGTGGCATAGGCACAGCTGTAGGTAGCTCTTTTTAATTAAGTCTCCAGTGCTTGGAGGAGTGCATTTGAGATATTTGCTTTTATGCAACATATTTCATTCTCATTGAGGAGAACATGGTGAGTCCTTGACTGCAGTAAAAAAAAGAAAAAACATGCATTGTAAATGACATAGTGCACCAGGCATTATGATTAAAGGCGTTTCTGAAAAGGTGTCCAGAGAGGTTATTAATATTAATTCATACTGTCTTGGCATCCCACAGTATATGAGCTTCGGTTGCCATTATTTTTCATGAACATGTATTGACATCGTAATAAGACGTGTCAGAACGCAGGGGCTTTTTTAGGGACAGCAAACATCCCCACAGCTGCACAATGAAGATTAATAATTACGACGACATATTGTCGAGGAATTATTACCTGCTGTGCATAATCCTCGTGGCAAGTAATACATGAAAGCCACTTTCACAACTTGGAACTATCTCGAGGAATAAAACAAAGTTTGTGTCTTGTACATGTTGTACTGCCAGCGATCATACACTGTAAGCTCCACGTCTGAGTTACACTGTGTGACATCTTGCAGGAAAGTGTCTGAATAATCACCTTCTTTGTTTTGTGTTTTTTCCAGATATTACAATTTTTTAAATGTCGTCATGAACAAAATAGAGAAGTTTTACCATGCCAAGAAAGTGAGTGAACTTGAAAGACAAAGCAGCCAATTGAAGAACTTAATGATTTACTTTGATGTGTTTCTTCAAAAGTACAGCACAATTCCAGGACACTGTCTGCCAATTAAGAGATCACTGACAAGAGACTTTATTTCTGTTTTATTTAAGTTTTTGGTGCATTCATTCATTCAACCACCATTGGCTTTATTAAGGCAGTTGCACTCATGTTACAGTCATACCTTTTCCCTTACATTGACATGCAACTTGTGGTTTTTGCTATGAGCCCATTTTATTGCACTACCATGGGGAGAAAAAAAATAAAAATAATAGTAAATCCTATTGTCTATTAAATCGACTACAACACCTACACATTTCTTTATGTTTTTGTTGCTTCCGGTATCGCTATAAAATCACCATTATGGTAAGAAGCAAGGGAGTTTTAACACAATCACAACAACAACACATTCATCTGTCTACCAGTGGGAAACGCATTTCATTTTTTTCATATATCGGGCGTACAAAGATGGGCCATTACCAGCTTTAAGAGTTCATTATAGACCTGGTTGAGTCATCAGGCAAAAACAACTCAGAGGTGTGAGCCATAAAATATTCCTAACAGCAGGAAAAAAAAAGAACATCCTACAGTTAAGAATCTCTTATACTTTTCTACCCCACTACTTTCACCATCTTAATGAATTGATTCAGTTAGATTTTCCCCTTAAAATGATGTTTCATCCAACAGTTTATTCTCACGGATGAATCACTTTAAGAAACTCACTCCCTTCTGTCCTTGCTCTTTTGATTGATACGTCACTGCCCATTCTATGCATAGATAAGCGGAAACATTTTTTTTTAATAAAAGGACAAAAAAAGGGATCAATGGTCACCGTCTCGTCATGATTGTGTTGCCACTCTTAACAAGACCACAGCTGTCACAAACCAAGCTGCTATTCAAAACTGTCACTTGGTGGAGCATTCCTGACTGCACCATCGTCACCCTCAAGGACTTAATAAGTGGCTTTATTCGTATACAGCAGAGAAGGATGAATTGCAGTGGTGCCAGGCAGCCGATTCTCCACGGCACCCTTATCTTTCAAAGATGTCTTTCCCAGTCTTACTTTAATTAGATTAAAAGTTCCCTGCACCTCTGGAGAGGAGGATGCAGGCCTGGGCCAATGCATGGACCATTGTGTGCAGTATTTTTTTTTTTTTTTTTTTTTTTGGCATTGGCATTTGAGGAAAAGGGTTTATTACCACAAGTGTATTCAACACACACTTGAGCACATACTGATTGACCATTACATTTCAAACATTTGAAGGAACACGTAACATACATCAAGAAAAAACACTGTTTTCCAGTTCAGTGTTTAACAGCTGACTTATATACACTGAGATATCTTCAGAGTGTTTAAGCTTCAAGAAGTGATCTAGCACCCTTTGACATACATTTTTACTGTTATTCTAATAACTCCTTATTGCACGCCATAGCCTATTTAGCAGAGTTTTAGTACCTTCCCCACCTCGCATTTGACTGCACATTTTACAGTGCAAACGTGTGACAAATAAAACCTGTAAAGCCTTTTCCTTTTTTTTCCAATCTCGCTTCAATCATACTGGAATTAAAAGTCTTACCATTCACACACACCATAGACCTCTCTCATAATAAGTCTAAATGGATTAGATTTCTTTTATGGACACATTTGCTTAGCACGAGATAAAAACATAATTTTGATTTAAAACTGATTACATTACTGGCACCTCTTCTAAATTGTACACTTTAAATTAATCTGAATGCAGTGTACGTGGTTTAAATTTAATTACATTTACGTCAACACAGGTAGAAGAAGCAATCTTCAGATTAACTTCACTCGACATTACACCGGTCCCACAGCATGACAACAACTGTCTTTAACACAGAGAGGGTCGACTTGCAACTGATGCAAGTTGTCATGTGTAATGGTGGGAGGTGCACAAATTAGATATGTGGCAGTCCAAATTACTGTTCTTTGTTTAGATACTAAAATCACATCTGATTTTCATAGAAAGTGATGTGACAGTGATTCATTGTGATGCAAATCAACCCAAATCTTATTCAAAGAACAACACACCCCTGGAATTCTATTAGAGGCACAAAAGGCACTGCATGTGTTAGTAGGAACAAAAAAAAAAATACACTAGCTTCAACTATATAGGGATGAAGCTATTTTTTACTTTGATCAGTATTCTAGTTTCGGAGGCTTAATTAGCTAATTAATTGTCAAGATTAGTTTATGAGATTGGCCCACCATGGTGTTGTGTTATGGGCCTAACTCAGTTATACCTTTGTCAAAATGTGTCAAAACCAATGCCTTTCCATATCTCAGCCCGTTGACTGAACCAGTTAACTGCAAAATTGTGCAACAGGGTACGGTTCCCCCCCATTTTTTTATATAATAATAATAATAATAATAATAATAATAAACTGAAGCCATTTATTTTAACTGTTTTTCATTTTTCCTTATACATGTGAAGCGCTTACGAAATGCAGTGATGCAGAAGGTGATCTGAGAAGCTTAATTTCACATGTAACCGCTCAATTAGTTTGTGAAGCAGGTTTTTATGGGACTTTGACCCAATAAAGAGGGATAATGGTGAAGATAGAGAAATGTGCTTTTGCTGGAATTGCATTTAATTGAATAGGAGGAGGAGAACAAATAGGAATAGGATTTTCGAGATAAGTGGAGAAGCGTCTGAGGAATTCTAATGGGGTGAATGGAGACTTCGCAGCACCAACATACTTCATACTACCATCCAGCCCAATGATTAATATCTTGATAATGTGGCCTACCTGCACTCAGATATTGTGCTGACAGCAGGAAGACGTGTGTGCCAGTTAAAGTAGTCTGAACGAAGCCCAGTGGCAAAGCAATATTTTATTTTATTTATCTTACTTCTCCTGCTATCCACTGCAGCTATCCATTACCCCGGTGACAGCCAAAGCTATAGCATACACTGATATGTGGGGAAGCGAGTTGTAAAGAGCAAGGGATTGTTCCATGCCCCGACATTTCCATTCATTGCAAAGAGGAACCCTGTCACATTGGGGATGAAATAAAAGAACAAAGGAAACACAGGGTTGTTTAATGTCTTGCTGCATTGATTAGATCAGGAATATTTATTTGTTACAAAACAGGTTCGTATTATTGTCTATGTGAAGGCACAAGCCGGACAAGACACATTTCAGGAGCTTTGAATGATTCAGCAAAGTCTGCTGTGATCTTCATTAAAGTGGATGTGTAGAGTGTGATTGGTTACAATCATTTTATGACAAGTGCGCAAGCAGTCTCTGAGCAGATAGATTTTTTTTTTTCCAACAGTGATTCATTTGAAAATAATCAATGTTCACTAGTGATTCAACAATCTATCTCTGTCAGTTGCACGGAGATTCAGACACAATTTGTGCAGCCAATAATTACTCTGTCACTTTTCGGTTAATGTAAAATGTGATAACTGCCCCTTGATATCAAAACCTGACCTCCAGTCATTTGATTAAACAATGCCCACAAACGTGGCGTTTTTGCTCCCAAAAAACAGACAAGATAATGAATTCCTGGGAGAGGTTTTTGGCACTGGAGAGTGAAATCCTTTCCCCTGAAAATGAAGGCTTTTATGAGCACATCCTGTCTCCATTGGAAAGGGCAAAAAAAAAAAAAAAAAAGATGAGGAAAGAAGCACAACTTGACCTCATGCTGTGCTACTGTGACCGCTTGTTGTTTATCCTTGTGCATTCGGCAGGACTGAGTGAATTGTTTACAGGATTATCATTATCCATATGGAGCAGATCTGACTGCAAACTGTGATCATGCTTCTGTCCAGCCAAATGAAAGTGTAAACCCTCACAGATTACAGTGACTGCAGCTGACTCGGGATGCTGCCCATATCACAGTGAGAAGCTGAGTCGTGCCAAGCTTACAACAAAGCAGTTAAAGCTCTCCTCTGCCATCAGTGACACCCTGTACTTAAATTACGTGTTAAAAGATATAATATGTACAATTCCATCATCATATCTGAAATCAATAAGACTAACGCTGTTGTTTGAGTAGTGTGCTTACATTCATGGCCATGGCAGCTCACGGCCAAGAGGAAAGGAATTTGGCATGTAATCAGGAAGGGCTGCCCCTGAGCAAGGCACCCAACCCCCCACATTGCCGTGCACCCGGCGTGCATGTTCACTCATCTCTTAGAAGTAAGGGTTCTGAAAGTGTTCTTCTGCCAGGGCTGAGGTTCTACCTGGAACCATTTGCTTCTGAAAAACCCTTTTCTGAAGAAAGGGTTTTTCAAGGGTTCTTGGTAACACTAATGGTTCCAGTAAGAACTATTTTGATCCAGAGAACCATTTAAAACCCCTTTCCTCAATAAAGGGTGTAAAAAGGGTTCTTGGTAAAACTAAGGGTTCCAGGTGGAACCATTATAAAAGGTTCTACCTGGAACCAAAAAGGGTTCTCCTATGAGGACAAGCCAAAGAACCAATATGGTTAGCACTTTTATTTCTAAGAGTGTATTGGTGTGTAATGATAATGGGTTAAAAATGCAGAGATTAAATTCTCTATCACTATTTGGTGTAATTCAAAATTTTCCAAAACTTTTTTTTTTTTTGTTTTAAATCCATAGAAACACATACTTATATTGAAGGTAACTGTAGCTAGTAGCCTTTTAATGATGTCATCCATGTGTGCTCTGTAGAATGCACCGAGGTAACAACGCATGTTGCAACTTCATTAAAAAAAAGATCTCTTTTTAATAAGACCTTTTGTTTTTGTTTTGATCGAGAGAGAGAATGAGATCCCTACGGGCAGAAATGACATACTGTGTGTTAAAATAATAGCTCGACATTTAAGTTAAATGTAATCAATTTAATTGAGCTTCAGATACGTAACGCACTTCATATCATCACCTCAATAGGGCATGCGATAATTCAGTCACACAGGTCTATCACTCTTAGGGGTCTGAAAGAGAAATTATAGGAGAAACTTTACAAGTTTCCTTGATGATAGAGAAGGAGGGAGGGAGATATTCCACTCCCTGTGGAGTGGTGTGAATTAAACAGCCCTGTAGACATCTAGGCTGTGGTCAGCTGCAGAAAGAGAGACAGGAAACATGGCTGGCCTACAGGACTCTTGTATGAGCATGTTCTCGATATTGTTGTTGTGATTGCATGGAAGGCAAAGAGCAAAGAGGAGAGACACAGAGAGAGCATGCTGCCTCGCTTTTCGACAGAGATGTGTTCCTTTCGCAGAGACGGCTTGTTAAAGCTTCAGAGGATGAGTCAGAGAGCAGTCCCCTAACATGAGCCCTTGTTGTTTGGAGTCCACTCTAGTTTCATCTTGTCAGCTTTGCTCAGAGCAAGTAAAAATATATAAAAAGGAAAAAAGGCTGCACAGGAAGTCTTCTCCATGTACTCATCTTGACATTTTCCTCTCCATTAAATCACCTGGAGGATCGGTAATATTTCCCCGTCTCAAGATAAAGTGACACCATTTTGTGTCAAGTGAGCGGTCGCACAAAATTGCAAATTACCCTGCACCTGTGTGGAATCATTTTAATAACAAAATAATCTGTGATAGAAAATAGACAACTCGTGATTGGAGTAGACTGTAGTACTGGATTTTTAGTAAAAAAGGTACAACGTCTTTATGAGTTTAAGGGGGCTTACTGAAATAAGGTTTTTTTTATCACTCAGATGACAACAACAACAACTTCATCATCTGTTTAGCCCCAAGCCTTTTCTGTCACTGAAGCATGAACGGGGTTAGAGAGACAGATAGACACTGATTTATTATTCCCCAATTACAAAGATATAGACATTAAAGTCTGCAGCTGAAACATGGTGCTTTTCCTCCAGGATATTTATAAAATGATTTTTTTTTTTCTAATGTATGAACAAAAATAGACTTGTTTTATATATACATATCAATAATACAATGCATATTATGTTAGTGGTTGATGGCAAAAACTGATGGAAAAAAAATAAAAAAATTCTGTTTTACAGACCACCTCCACCCTCAGTGTAAGCTATAAAACTAAGCCTCTGTTCAGCAGAAGCACATTGTTTTGGCCAAAGGGGGAAAGCGGATGTGTGACCAATCATTATTTCTTTATTTTTAATGCACCAAACAAAGGAATTTATTGCTCCACAAACTTCATCATCATGTTGTTTCATGTCGTAATTGAGCACACTTGTTTTTTTGTTTTTTTTACATGAAATATAAGACAAATGGTCCACAGTGAAAAAAACAGGCGCCCATTTCTATAAAACATTCAACACGCAAACCTCCAGAGAAGAGTGCAGTCTGTGTCTTAGTGGCATTTCTCATGCTGACCTTACCGGTTGAACCTATTAGGAGTTAAATATATATCGCTCTTTCTATAGAGTTCCCTTATGTGTGTCTGCGTGCCTACGTGTGTACACGTCATGCCGCTTACATAATACAACACAAGCATTATATGTATATGTGTGTGTGTGTGTGTGTTTATATGTATACTATATCACAACAGACAGCCACACGTTTGCAAGCCTTCGTTTCCGTCACACGTGGAATCGATTGTAAATCCCCCCCGCCGAGGCGTCTCAGCACCTGCGTCTGCCACAGATTACCTGCCGTTAATATTTCAGTACAGTGCAGCTGCGTTTGGCGACAGAAGGAGCCGGGTCAGGTTTACAGGACGGTTGCGTGCCAGAGCCCAAGAGAGTCTTGAATATTTGATTGACCTTTTCTTCTTAGCTTCCCATTCTTTTAATTCACTTTAGATTGAACACCCCTCACCCCATAGTTCAAAAATAAGTCAATAGACCATGCACTGAATATACATGATGTTTTTATTACGCACATGCAAATGTGTATGTGTGTTTATTTATGTACTATGCATGCATACCTGAAAGCCAAATAACATGAGGTAGTTTATTTTATGGCATTGTTGCTATTATTATTATTATTTCAAGCCCTTTTGTACATAATGTTAAACGGTGGAAAGGTTTACACATTACCTGCTCCCCTGAAAGGACTGCACTGACAGGTAATGTAATATCAACGTGGCATCATCATGATTACCTTGCTTTATTTAAAATTATACCAACGGGAAAAGGTTGTTATGGTGGAGAGTGCAGCTCAATAAATCAAAGTCCTTGTTGATAGTGTTTTAATACCTTCAAAACTATGCATTTAAAAGAGGGATAATGTTTCCTTCTACACTCTTCATTCTTCCGAAGCTGCTGTGCCGACCGTGAGGAGTGGTAAAAGTAAAGTCAAAGTGACAACCTCGGATCATTTGGCTGACCTTTTTGGCTGTTCAGACCATCGAGACAAACAGTCCTCTGTCAAATCGATTGTGGCTTTCAATTACCTCTCAATAGGCCAGACACCTGGGCCACAATTTTATGAAGTTTGCGGCCCACAGAGCTGCCACTTCAGTGACCGTAGAGCAAATCTGAAGGTCTGCAGCGCAAATACCAACAACCAACACAGCATTGGAAGTGCAAAAACATGAGTAACAGTGAACAT
This sequence comes from Microchirus variegatus, assembly GCF_963457635.1. Classification (NCBI taxonomy): domain Eukaryota; kingdom Metazoa; phylum Chordata; class Actinopteri; order Pleuronectiformes; family Soleidae; genus Microchirus; species Microchirus variegatus. Next base: position 7,131,104 of record NC_139807.1, on the reverse strand, counting down.
GAAGAAAATGGTATTTAGTGAAGCTTCAGTATCACAATCAATGTGTGTGTGAGGATCTCTTACAGTCATGGTAAATACATTTAGTCTGCGACATGGCTCACTGGTCACTGAGCTATGGCATTGCCGATGCCATAATCATTATTTATATTCTATTTCTATAATAATCAAGTTAGAATTATGACTGTAAGATTAACTTGTCATTATTATTAAACAGAGTGTTTTCATTTTGAAAAAAAAAGGCTTTGGCGATATTATGTTGGGATGTACCATTTCTATTAAATGCAGACCTGTCATGACGGTCGAGGAGTGTGTATACGGAATCCTCCCCGGAGTGTAGATTGTCATAATGGTAGAGAGACAGCAGGTGACTGATGGAACCTAATTCTCGTCTTATTCTTGCAGGACACTCTGCAGATAATGGTAGTGATGGATTGGGATGTGCCTCATGCAAGTGGCTGTTTGTGGTCTGAAAGTCAAGTTTCAGAAATCATATTTAAATAACAGTATCCGCTAGCTCACTGCAGGAAAGAAGCTGCATTGGTTCGACCTTTTTTATTCATGTTTTTCTTTGTACGTTGGCAATTTTTAGACGGATAAATAAGGGGGTAAGAAATACAGAAGACGCATTTGAAAACGATGCATGTGTGGATGAACATGTTTCTTTTAGACTTTGTGGCGTGGGATATGTTCAGTGAACTAGAATTCCCACCGGTTCCCTCGAAAGAGAACTTGATCTGGGTCGTCTTTGTTGTCCTTTTAAAATAACATTGTACAGCAAATTGTCTTCTTGGACGGTCTACTTAATCTCCCATGGGGGGTGGGAGATGAACACGAACAAGAAGAAGAAGAAGAAGAAGGAAAACGGGGAAGGGCTGAAAATGGCACAAGCGTTGCCCTGAATTACTATTGATTCATTCTTTGAACATTTTTCTTCAGGAGGTTAAGATTCCAGGAGGAGCTCAGGTTCAAAGAACGACGGTGTCATTCAATCTCATTTTAAAAGTAATGTGTCCAACTGTCTGCCATCACTCACCCTCACAGTTGTTCAGCTACAAACAAATAGGAACAACGTGGATATTCTCTGAACGTTAACCCAGCAGGACTTGCTGTGGAACACGCTGTTTGTTTTGTACCTTTAAATCAGGGGTTCTCAAAGTTTTGATACCTGAGGGCCAATTTAGGAACCCAACATTGGACTGAGGGCCGCCAAAGAAGAAAAAAAGGAAAAACAAAGAAAGAAATCCCATTTGTAATAATTTTAATGACCAGACAGTTTAGCAATAAGTAATATAAGCATTAATATAATAACGCTTTATAATTTACTGGGTAATCACCCAGTATTTTGGCCTTTGTTCTTACTTTCTAATTACAGGTTAATACCAAGTAACACATTTCTGTTACCATATATTTACTGGGTAAATAGCTAGTAATTGGGGGCTGTAGCTACCTGCTTATTACCATCTTATAACCCAATAATACACTAAAATTCACCATATAGAAACCAGGTAAATACCCAGTATTTTTGTTTACACTTATTGGTCTGTATCCAGTAATGTCCAATACACATTTAACAAGCTTAGTATCTCCTGGATTAAAACTATCAACTGTAATTCACTGCGGGCTGCCAGAAATGTTTCTGCGGGCCGCCATTGGCCCCCGGGCCGCACTTTGAGAACCAATGCTTTAAATGTTCTTCACACAAGCTTAGTTACTAATAACAGCACAGGTTGGAATGGCCACTGTATGCAGCTCCAGATAAAGCTTAAAGGTTCAAAGGTATTGATTTCTAAACATGACTGCATGATTCTTTACCACAAATATTGACACAAATACAACTCAATGCTCAAAACCTGGTGTGAAAGTTATCGACTGAAATAAGAAGTGAGCCTCTGCACTCCTTGGGAAAAAAATGTATAATGCCAAATAACCAATGATGGACTTTGGCCTCTAATCTAATCGATAAAGATGCTGAGAGTTTCCTACATAAGAACATCAGTTGCATGACGGAAAGCTGTGGCACTTTGATTTAGGTCACAACTCGAACTGAACAGCGGTCTGAATGGTCCTCGCTGTGTTCGGATATGGGAGCATATTGTGTGGGGCATCATACAGTTTCTCTTTCACTTTTACCCCATTAATGAGCTGCAGTATTCCGACAAACTTTCAAAAAATGCACTCTCTGTAACGGGGCTTTAAAAGCCAGGCAGTAGTCAAAGAGGATTTTATCTTTAAATTAACTTTTGTTAAAATGATACTTCGCATGAATGGGATATTTGCAGACAAAAATGTGGCCTCTTTGTGCTCAGTAGGAGTGCACATATGGAAGTACACATCGCCCATCCCATAGTTTAATAACAATGTGAGAGAAAGCCAGTAGCAGCTGGTGCCATATTACCTTACCTGCAATCCCTCTCAGCCATTTTACTTCCATTGCATCAATAACAGTTGAGGAATTACAAGTATTTCATGCCCATGCCCGTGGAATCATCCAGTCAACTTGCGGTGATTTGCATTTCTGAAACTAGGGAAGTGTGATGCATTATGCAACCCTGGTGATGCATTCTGCTTAAATCCAATAGTGAGTACATATTTGAGAATTGCACAATCTCACGTATTCTCCTTTCTGGGTATTTGCTTCCAAATTGAAGCAAGAATTAAAATTGCATGTGGAAATTAGAGAGGGAAACACTCCCAGACAACTTTAAAAAAAATAAAATAAACTCTGAATTTAGCTCTTTGGAAAGATTGAAAACCTACATTTGCTTGGATTTACTCATAAATCTGTGAATGATTTTGTGACCACGGAAATCAGATATGCTGTAGGGCTCAGTGGATTCGTTGAACAGGCTGAGTGTTCAGTGTCTCCCTGGTGTTTCTGGTAAACCTATTGCTCAATGATTCCTTAAATGGTAATGTTCTGGGGATACTGGCTTTCTTTCTGTAGCCCCTCCCACCCGATCAGCATGGACTGACGCATTGGGCTCCAAAAATGCAAGTGATGAGCTCAGGCAACCTCTCCATCCATGAAAAAACAGAGAAAGAAAAAAAAAAACCCAGCAACAAGATTTAAGTGGAGGACCCCATGCTGCAGGGGGTGGGGTTATAATTGAAGAGTAATGATCAGGTTGTGCTTTCCAGCTGATGCAAGTCTCTTTAATGTCCAACTTCACAGGAGTAAAAGTGCTCAGAGTGTGTCTGCTTTTTTTCTTTTTTTCTTTATCTATTAACGACATGAAATGTCTGCACAGGAAAATGCAGCTGCATTTGTCTCAGAATCATCCCTCTTGTAGCTTTTAAACTGACTCTAATAGCTCTTGATTGATTTGGACTTGACAGAGTGATAAGTGTTCTGCGTTTCTAACATTTCCACGAAAAAAAAAAGAAGCTTTAATTGAACTAAACGGTTGTGTGTAATTAATATTCTCTATGCTCCTATCTCTCAAAAAATGCATATAGTAACCTTAAAAAAAAAATACCGACATAGAGACAATGTTCAGTGATAAATCATGCCTTGGCTTAAATACTTTAAGAAATCAAATGAATTGCTCCATAATGAAAAAAAAAAAGCTTCTATAATAGGGGATAATTCAAAGTAGAATCCAACAGATAAATCACTTTGGCTTGGCTCTATCAGGACACCCATAAAAAATGATTTAATTGCAACTTTGCCTTAATGACAAAGCCTGAGATGCATGGCAAGGTTATATGAATCCTCATCAGTCTTCTTCACTCCGGATCAAAGGCCTTGGTTATTAAAAAGTATTGATGCATGTTTCATCACAAATCCCCCAAGGCCATTATGGGGCCTGGAGGACGCTTCTCTGCACGCACTGATATGGGGAACTCTTGACCAGTCTCGCCTGACAACTCACTTGTCCTCAAAAGCCCTGAACAATTAATGACTAATCAACTTTCTGCTTAAACTCCTTCTTTTTGACTCCTTTTTCTCATCAACCTGCCAGCAAAAGCCATGAGTCAAATTAAGTCTATTCATTTTCGACCACTTTCAAACAGTGTACAGTAGAATCTTAAACTGTTCATTCACATTTTACTTTAGTGATACTTTGTGCAAACAAGGAGTTGGTAGTCCAGTATCCTCCCTTATATCTATACCATTCGTGGTGTGTTTGAAGGCACCTCCAGGAAACGCGGAAAGTTCTGTGTCTGTGAAGGTTCCCTGCCATCCGGGTCATTGGATCCTCATGAGTGTAGAGGCAACTGAACCTGAGAGTGTTTTCTTATTTATTTTTCACGACATTTCACCTCTCATACAAGATGCTTCTAAGGTTCTGGCACATACAGCATTTCCTACATGTCCTATTGTATTCCCACAGCTGCCAGGAAGCATCTCTTATAGGAGCAAACACTGTCTTTTAAATTAGATAAGCCACTTTGGACATCGTACAGTATAAGTCTTTATTTTCTGCATATGAATATATGTTGTCAATAATGAATGATGATTACAAACATTTCACAAAAAAAGCCTGTTTTTGGACGAGAGATCTCATTTTGAATTTGGAACAGGAAAATCATCAAAAGATTAATAACACAAGGCATTTTACCGTCTGTCTGAACTGACATTATACTAATTTTTGGCGAGTATTGATTCTCTGCTCTTCCTTTAGCCTTATCTTTTTTTTTTTTAGTTCTGTCTCTTGAAGAGCTCTCACTGGTCTGGCTCAGTCAAAGACACTTTCTCCCCACTATCTGTCTTTCTTTTAGGACAAAGGGGACTTTTTTCACCTCCCTAGGGTTACAGCATGTTCCCCCGCCAATCAAGAATGAGTGATTGAATTAGTGCCAGGTTCGCTTGTCGGTGCTTCCGCAGAACGACAGACAGATCCAGAGTAGAGATTAGGCGAGTGTGAAGTTCACCCTTCTTCAGAACTCCTCACATGTGTCTCTTTCTCCCGAGCTCTCAAAGGCACCTCAGTGCAGTCGAGCTCCTGCCTGACAGGCCCCAAATCGACCAGCCTGTGCAGAATGCAAATGAGGCAGATGTCCATCTCTTCCTTCTCAACTCTCTATAAAGCCAAGGGGGGAAAAGCATGTATGGTTGTTAGATTTAGGATGCAATAGCATTTTAAAAATGTGCATGTAATTGAATTTGGTTTAGATCTAAATGGGTAATCAGCTAACGCATATTGTAGTAGATTTGGTATTTTGTAACAATGTGTTACTTCCACTTGAGTTGTATATATCCTGAACACAACCTTTCTTCCCTGTTAAGCCTAGTGGAGATTTTGCAAAAATGCAATGTCATGTAGCAAAGTGTGGATCATGCATGCTGAGGGAGCACAGACGAATTGCTGCAAAGAGCAAACCAACAACAACAACCTCTGGCTTGACAAACAATTTAGGCAGCATCACTTCAGTGATCCACCATGTTTTCCCCGCATGTTGCCATTCCTCAAAACAAAAGCATAGCATCGCCTTGAATGCCTAATGGTTCAGCAATGATTTAAGAAGAGAAAACAAGCAGAATAACGATGACATGCGGCTGAACTAAAAGGCTTTGTGTCAGCTCAACGTTGTGTCGAGAGGGGAGCAGCCCTCGTTCTGATCGCCGACTTGACAATGCAGTGCAGTATTTATTAAAATAAATATACGCAACACATTTAATTACCATAGTTTCCACTGTTAAGAATAACATTCATAGGTTTGCAGTTTATTCCAACTGAAAACCACCACACTTTCTATCACTTTCTGGCAAATCAAATACACCTAAAGGCATTAAAGGTTTTCCATTTACTTATTCATCTCAGTGGTGATTTATTTCTCATTAATATAAACACAAACTGTATTTATTTCTGTTCATTGCAACAAATTGGGTTGCACAATTAAACCTAATTAAAGACCCTTAACTAGTTATTAATTTGCTGGATGATATTTGGATGATTCGCACTGAAAATCACATGTAAATAGCCAATGCTGAACACGACACTGGGCTATATTTTCTATCTAGTACAAATTACCCAGGATTAAATATTTCCACAAGTATGAGTCAAAGTGAATGAGCCAGATTTGTCTTTGTAAATTTGAAAATTACAGAGAATTACGAGCACACACTTCTTTCCAATGACAGAGGCAGATGCAGTGGCACTGTTTGCATTTGCCATACAAATAAATGGCACATGATAATCACGCTTTATGCCATCAGCAGTGGGTAATGTAATACTGGCCACAATCCCATTATCATCAGTGTTATTATCCACTGCTGCTGTGTGAGCTCTACAAACAACTGCCTGAGAGTTGTACTCTGAGTCAGATGGAAATTCAAAAAAAGGGAGAAAAGTGACAAAGACAAAGCAATGGATCTCACTAAAATCTCCTTTTAGTCTTTTTTTTAAAATCAGAAGACATTTACAAAAGAAGAAAAAACAGTGATATTTTATTAGACTTCTAAAAAGTATCATGGAGACAAAATGAAACACCTGCCTACCACTTGAGATACGATCACTTGGAGAGACTGAACTTGACATTTTATTTGATGGGGAGAAGAAACACAAGCAGTGGTAGCAAACAAACAGAAGCTGCCACACAGACTGCACCAAGGAACAGGTTTTTCATTATATGCTGTGTTTTACTGAACTGCATATTTCTGTCAGAGCTGTTACACAGTGAAACACGTTTCAGGCTTTAGTCATTTGTTTATGACAGAAAATCAGTAGAATATTGTCACATGCTGACATTTATTGTGACATTCAGCAGTTGTTAGCGCTTGCGCTGCTTTTCTGATTCGCCGTTTTAGACTGGATACAGATTTCCAGGCGACGCCTTGGAGGAATTAATCTGTTTTTTATTTGACGAGTAATAATTAAAAAAAGTTAATTAACAGCTACAGTTTTCCAACCTTCAATTAATCTGTATGGGATCAAGACAAATTAAACCATCTGAGATACCTGCAATGATTATACAAGGCAAAAAAAAAAAAAAAATCTGCTGAAGAAATCTGTTTCTACACCTGATATGAGTGGGGGTGTGGAATATGAGCAGATACTATGACAGCTGTTAAGGGATTGTCAGACTTTGTGTATGTGGAGTAAACACATAGAAATCAATAACGTAATCTTTAATCTGTCTAAATAAACAAGGTATATGCTAGATATAGATTTTCAGTAGAACAAAAAGTAAACAAACAGAAGCGTTCACACATTTGACAAGAAAAACAAATCTAATTCAGTTGAATTTAACTTCATGTACTGCCATGTATTACATGCGACATCTAGTCACTAGCGATTTAGTCCAACTTTATCAAGTGTTGAGAACACGGACTTCACAATTTGCTCGTTTGCTTGAAACACATTTCCCAGACCGAGTTGCACAGGCGGCAAACTGTTTTATTCTCGGCAAGATGTGTACTTTTATTACAGCCCTATCCTCCAACAATCAATTTCTTGGAGTGCTGGATGCACTTGAATGATGGGAGTGCAAAAGTAGTGACACTCAGCCATCACGGAATGAGAGTATCAAATGATTGCCTTGGAGAAATTGCTTTATCTTCAAATGTCTTTGAGAATATCTCCCATCCCTGCATGTCTTTGCTCTAGTTGCTGCTCAGCAACACTTGGAAGACTTTCCTTTTGACTTATGTTATCAGTTTGTGGTTCAGTGCAGTGCACAGTCTTGTGAAATGGCTGTTTCGTCCTGCAGGATGCCCAAAGTGGAAATTTCATTACCTCTCCGAAAGATCCTAACCTTAGATTTACAGTTACTAGACAGCTCTAAGGATGTTACAGCACTAACTGAACTTGAGTTTTTTTTTTCTTTAGTTATAAGAACATTGTGTGCGTGGCTTAACTTTGTACTGTGGATGTACAAAGCAGCTAAATTGGAAAATAACAAAGACAAAACAAACACAATCCTCCTTGAGAACCTAGACTAGGTTGTTCTGCAGTTATTAAATGACTGAATGGATTGGGCTAAATGCAAGATCGGAAAACAATGAACATCCATTTGTCGGGAGTTTGGGGTTTTAGGATTTTTCTCTGTCCCTCAATTGTGGCATACAGTAAAGCAGCATGGGTGTCCTCCATCAAAGGGCAACACACAGAGGATTCATTCCCCAGAAATAATAGTTTCTAAACTGCCTTCTGTCATTTCAGTGATGGTAATTAGCAATAACGGGGATCAGCTACGGAAAAGAGCTGAAGACCTTGAGATCACTTTGGAGGATGACAAAGCCGAAGGACTCAAATTGGAACCTTATTAGTATTTCATTAACACGCCTTTTACCTTGTTCTCTGGTGTTGCCTGAGTAATTAAAGCTCTGTCGTGTTCTGTTCCCAGAGCACAGGAGGCTTATTTTATGGAAGGCATTTTCTCTGTTGAGCTGGTGCTGTATAACTGGAAATCACTACGGCCTCTCTGTTACTCTCTGTTCAAACAGTCAGTCGAAGCTAAATAATTTAACTCAGCGTGTACTCTGTATTTCTGCTTTTTGGCAAAACTGTTTTTACGAAAGGGAGTCAAATCACTTCCTATCATATTTATTGTTATTGTTTTCTTCATAGTGCAATAATGAATCTTTGAGTTCCTGCAGGGTTTTATTGCCTTTTTGAGAGGACCCGTAAAGTCAAACATTAATAGAGAACAATTTGATATTGGATTGAAAAAAAGAAATTCATTTTATATACAATACAATTGACATTTGTGAATGGGGAGAGTAAAGGTGTTTACATTCTAGCTCTAAGATTCAGGTCATGGACTAAATTTGTATAACATGCGAGGGGTTTATCACCCACAAACCCTCTCAAAAATAACTACGCAGACTTCATCTTTATGACCTTTGTAGGTAGTAATGTTCTATGCTGTGCCGCTTGACTTAGACTCCCAGGTAGAAGAAGCAAAAGTCAATACAGACACTAATGAATATTAATCTTGTCTCATCCTGGAAGTGTGGATAATGTATGGTACGAGTTCTTCACAGGAAGACACACATGCACTCTTTCACACTGCCTTCACCCAATGTCTCCATTCTCTCTTTTCACACTCCATCAAAAAAAAAAAAAACACACCCTCTGAATGATGTATGGTTGAGAACAGGTATGCGGATGTCATTTTTCACCCCATCCACTCACTTCCCACTATCCATCCTGGGTTGCTGGATGCCTGGTCAGGCTGAGTGGACCAGGGATCCTATCATGCTATAAAATGGCATCCCCAGCATCTATATTTTAATGGTTCAGAGTAAATCCACATGATGTATACACTTTTTTTGCTGGCCAGAGTCTTTGGGGGGAGAGCAAAGCTGATTCTCCACTGTCACACAGCAGATATTCGTCAAAACCTTTTTTTTTTCCTCTTATCTTGTGCTAAACAACTATCGCTGTGGTGTGTCGGCATTTAAACTAACCAGAACAGTGTGAAGTTTGCTGACTACAAGTATCACTGATGTACAGCTAATGTGTTATGTTTTTAATGTTTTCCTTGGGGCCTTATCATTGTTCTCTCTCCCTTTTGTTCTCGCCTTTCTGCTGCTCTTGATGTAGGTAAGTGTTTTTGTTTACTTCATCTATTTCCGTATGCACCTATGTGTTCATGTTCTCCACTTTATCCAAATTGCTCTCAGCAGAGCCAGAATTAGGATATTAAGAAAATAAAAACTTGCATGCATGATATTATTTTGTTCAATCACTCAGCTGGAAACTTTTCCATATTAACAGAAAAAGCACTCCAAATTTCCACAACAACATACCATATATATGTCTGTCTCTTATACACATCATTATACTATGAAAGTCAAATATGCCATTTTTATTTATATTTATGATTTTCAAAGGAAGAAATTATAGAGAAGAAAATATTTATATTTTTATAAGAGCATCATAATTACCCCCTTGTTGCTTGCAGGCCTGCAAGTAGTGATTATTTTCTCCATTCAGCATTTCATTATTTTTTTAGTATTATTGCAACGTATGGTGGCATATTGAAGTCCTGTTTTATCCAGTTAAATTATTATATTATACATATGCATGACACAAAAATGCATTAAATTCCCTCAAATCAATTATTTATATCTTTGCTAAATACACATTATTATGCATTCAGTTCAACGACCGATTCATCGTGTTTTACCTGTTCTGTTTAACTCATATAACATATAGAGTATAACAGCAGCGTTAAATAAGGATTGTGTATCAGATGGCAGTAGCATCCTAGTCCAACTTAAAGCGGACCTGACCGTAAGTTCCAATTAACGCTGTTCTTTAGTTTGTATCTGCATCCTTACCTTGTTTATGAAGCCCTGAAGGTTCTAAACAAACAGTTCAGCCACTGCTGAGAACGCTGTGTTTTATTGTAATCTCGGGCTCAGCGAGATCTCTGAAAAAACCCGGTCCAGTTACGTAAACACCGGTTCTCCTGAACAGCAGATCATCCTGCTCCGGGCACTAGTCCGGGCACATCCGGTTGCGTACATTGAACCGCAGAAGAAGAAGGGAGTCGTGAAGAAGCTATTTTTAAACATTGTTAAAACAATGTTTTGATGATGAGTAGCAGTGCATCCACCGTTCCAGAGGGGGGAGCTGCGCTTCTGACAGCGGGTGTGCTGAATATACTGGCCAATCACAAGACTCTGTCTTCTGGGTGAGAGAGTTGAGTCTCAAATCTCGCGGCTGGGAAACACCGCCAGAAAAGAGGATTTCTATCAGCTCATTTACAGCAACTAGGAGGTTTTTGACCAGAAAAACAAGTTAATGTATGTAAGTAGACCTCCATAACTATGTGCAACATACTGCATATTCTGCAGTATGTGTTACATCAAATTGGTCATTGGCTGATGTTCAAAAAACAGGTATCAATATTTGTGCCTCTAAGTAATGTATTATTATGCACTTTTGACATAATAGACACTGTCAGTTTGCATAGAAAGTTATATACACATACAGTTTAAAGTCAAAAATTATGTTTGACAAAAGGTACTGCATCCTTAAAAGATGAGACTATATAGTGATAGGCAGAGAGCTCGGTACTCTCTACTGTAGTGTGGTTTCAGTGAATTTCAGACCCGTGGAGCTCATAGAGGTCATTAGAATTCCACATGGTTTTGCAGCATGTACTGTAGCAGTGTGTTTTCCACGGTGAAAGGTGAATGTTGGAGTTGTTCATGTGCGGTTACATAAGTCAGGGTTGAGACAAGGCTTTTTAAAAGTAAGACAGCAATACTGTTGTGTATTGTCTCTCTACTGCCACAAAGTAAGCTTAAAATAGAAATGAGGAAAGTTTTACATTTTAGCATCAGTGCTTACACACCCAAAGTTAGAATAATATTAACAGGAAGCATCTGTTAGCCATTAATGAATTCAGACCCCTGCCCCCTACCTCTCTGTCTGGGCCGAGAAGGTGGTTGAAGGACGTATTTGATATACCCGAATTTCTGTGGTTTTATCTGAACCTATGTCTTCCTAAAGTAGGCGTAATCTAGGCGGCTGACCTAAACTGCCTCAGGCGAGATCAAACTCAGGGCTGAAGCCACGGCTCTCCCACAGTCCCTGCTACGCCAACCTTTGATAGTCGAAGGCCTAAATCCTTTAAATGTCGGGCAGTCTTTGAGAGACACTGCGGCTCAGGAAAAGAAGCAGGCACTTGCTTGGAGCTTACATTCTCTGGAGAAAAGCAATGTCCCACTTTCAGAAAAAAAAAGGAGGATGGGGGTACCTTCACATCACTGTGGGCACCTCTCAGAGGCTGTGGCAGCAGGTATAAGGCCATTTAGAGTCCCAAATGGCTTTATGGAAGCTGCAAAGTGGCCTTCATCTTACTTCCTCCAATCTCATGGATCAAACTTATGCAGGTGATGGAGGAGTTTAAATCCAGTGGGAGTTCAGCCCACAATGCAAAGATTGCCTTGTGTCACTCGTAGACGAGAAGTGCAGCTGTGGGGTGGTACATTTGACTGAATCTCACCAGCACAAATTGCTTTTATTCCTAATATAAAGGTCAGTTTTCATTTATTTCTGCTTGTGGACACTGCAGTTGAGTGGTGTTTTTGGCCTTTTGCCTTTATTAGATAGTGACAGAGGAGAGAGATAGAGAAAGAGGAGGAGGAATGAATGTCCATGTGATAGATGCCTTCACCATTTGGGTATCAAGTCACTCCCAAGTGGTTCAGTAGACACAGTCATTTATTGGATTTGGTGATGGGTGATGGGGTAAACTGCCAAAGTAAAATAATTGAAAACCATTGGTCGCCAAAAACTGTAAAATAATTGCCCTATCAGACCTCAAAAGACCAGTGTGTGAGACTTAGAAACATCTAATGGTGAGACTGCAGATTGCAACAAATAGATGACTCCTCCAATCACCCCTCCCTTCCCCAAGTGTGCTTCATGAATCCGAAATTATGTAAACAATCTTTCGAGTCTTTGCCTTTTTCTCCTTCCTGTGCATCATGTGTGGAGCTGTTCTTTTTCGTTTTTATGAGTTTCTTGACACGCATGCTCCGGCTAATGTCGAAACATGGCAGTACAAGACGGCAGCGTACGCAGAGAAAGCCTCTTGCTGAAAACCTTATTCTAAGGCTATGACAACCAAACATATCAATACATCCTCTAACATATAACTCATCCAACCTTTACGATATTGATCAATCTTGGATCCTGTTGGCAATAATGCCTGGTGACATATTAGCTGCGGGTGGTAACGGTCAATATTTTGGGACTTATATCTGGCTCAAGATTCTGTTTTCTGTTCACTGTTACTATCTGTACAGTTCGATGAGCAATGTGAGACACAGGAATTGAGTTGCGGTGGAGAGACGACATCTACGATATAATATTTGCGACAAGCGAGTTGTGGCCATTTGTCAGTGAATGCAGATAAATATATACTGTAGTTAAGTTGGTAGAATATGTAGTTTTCCAAGAAGGTTTCGGGGTTCAGTCCCTGTTGAAACACCTGTTAAATTCTTCAATTACCATCCCTTTTTTTTTATTTTAAATGAAGACAAAGACAGGTTGAACATGAATGTTTGTTTGAACGATTTCTGCTGGAGCAACATTTTTTCTCGTTATGAACAAAAGCAGTGTCGGATCAAACTTTCTTAGAAATACTGTATGGTGCTTTCAGAATAATGAGGCGAATGGCAAGTCACAGATGAACAGAAGACAGACGGGTTTGTCAGGAGTTCATCCTCGAGCAAGATAATTGCCCCAAACATTAGAGAAAATAACCTCACATGGCCTCAAAAAAAAAAAATGAAAGGCCAGCAGTGTCTCCAGAATTAAACCCAATGGAGCTGGTTTGGGATGAAAAGGACAGAAGGTGAAAGCAAAGCAAACTATGAGTGCAAGACTGTAGTGGAAACTTCTGTGATGTGTAAAATTGGAACGTGGATTATTATGTCCAACATATACATTGGTTCTAATATTTTAAATTAGCTGGAGGTAGTTTTTTTTTTTGGTCTTGTTTTACAAATTTCCCCGAATCCTTTGTTGTCATATTAGAGTCATATAAGCCAGTGCGTAGAGCTTGTCCAGAAGCCTTTGAAGAACAATTTCTGGGTAGTTCAGACATCTCAGAAGTGGATAAAGTGTTTCATTGCCACTGGCCAATGGGAAAAATATATATATATATTTTTTTTTTTCTGGGTGTCGAATCAGAGGAGAAGCCACTGGGCGGGTAAAAAAGATGAGGTGAGAGAGGATTTGATGCACTGTAAACAGCCAGAGAAAAAATTGAAATGGAGAGACTGTCGCAGCGATACCGTGGAAGGGGGTGAAGACATGAGACGTGGGAAAGATGAAACCAAAAAGGTGGGAGGGAAAGGATTATAGCAACAGTGACAAACGTATTGAGGAAGGGGGAGAATGAAAATGACTAATGTCCACACAAATACTTGTAAAGATAGTGAACGGGAAAGGTCACTAATACTAAACTCCTTCAGGAGGCTTACTGCATCTCCAACAGGGCTATTTATTATGGTATTATTGTGATGACACTACAAGGCAACTGAAGACAGCAGAAGAAGTAGATTGCAGATGTCAACTAGCTCAATTACACTGACAGCACATTTGTTAATTGATTTGTTGATGTGCAAAGTGGGGTTGGACTCCCTTATCTTCTCAGGGCAATTACACTGACGTATAGTCCAGGTAATATTAATTATTAATGACAACTCAGTTCTTGTGGATATAAATTGGTATCAGTGTTGTTTTAATTTAGTACATAACTGCAATTACACAAGCTGGTCCCCTGTGAAGTGGGATAGAGTTTTGTTTTTGTTTGTTTTCTTGGCAGGAAATCATCCCAACTAGTGTTTTATTTCATTTAGATTTTGCTGAGAGTGACTTAATATGAAGGAAACACGGGCGAGGAAGTTATCTCAGTAGGAAGTCTTTTGCCGACATGTAGTTCACAAGACGGGGATCTTAATCATCGTCTCTGGGCAGATCTTCTCATCGAATCTGCATTCTCACACCTTGGGGAAACCGGAAGGACTTGAGCTAAGAGTCAGGCAGTTCCTCATCTCTGCCTTTCCCTCCCTCCTTCTCTCTTCTCTCCCCCCTGTCTAAGAGAACATTCTGAAGTAGGTTAGCACTCGGCACTTGCACAAGGGAGAAAATTGAAATGCTGAAATAAGAAGTAGCTTGGGAGAAGATGGGAGAGCTGTAACCGGGAAAAAAAAAAATTTGCACCACCATCCATGATGAGAAGAGGCATATCTTCTCTGACACAGGGGAGTTCCTTCTCTGGCCAATCACTGAGGTGTGCTGCCATCCTTTTAGTCTTCATCCCAATCTTGGTTTAGTGTCGATGCCAGTCTTGTGAATACTTTTCTTTTATTCCTCCTTTTTCACTTGTATTCACATCCCTTCCAAAATTACATTGCCACGCTGGGGTATACTGGTTTGTGAGTGTAGGGATTTAATACACTTCAGATGAAATGGGCATCCTCCTGCCATTCCCTGCTCTGTTCTTGTAAGAGATTACTCCAGGGACTTTGATCGAGCAACAAGAATTCAAGCTGCATCTTCGTTGGCTCAGACCCTGTAAGCAGCACACAGCACGGGCAAGTGCACACACTGGGCTTAGTCATGCAAGCATGAAACTCTCTCTCACACACACACACACACAGCCATCTTACTGTAGCATGCTCAACTTAAACCATATTCTCCCCTTCTCCTCGGCAGTTCTTTTATTATAGTGCTCCCTTGTGGCATATCCTCTGCATTTGTTTTGTCACACTACATCACTTTCAGCCTACTTTCCCCTCACACACTGTGTCTATAGTGCGATATGAGATTCTTCTTCTTTTTTTTTTCCCCCCTCTGTGCGTCATTGATAAGTCCAATTTTATGCTGAAGTATATTGCAGCAACTGCTTGAATTGGATAATGAAAAAAACAATGTGCACTTCCTGGGGGATCCACATCTCAAAACCCATTTGATCAGTCTTTGAAAGACACACGCTGCGATCTGTTGACAATGATGTTTATGCTGTGGCTGCGTAGCAAATGGCTTGTTGTTTTATGTGAAAGTGAAAAAGACATGGGGCGATGACACAGACAGTCCCAATTCAATAACCCATGACATGTGGCAGGTCTGACTCTTTTCTTTTTTTTAAATGATTGGTACAACATAAATATTTTGCCCTTCATCGATTCCCAGTGTTGTTCTTCAAACCTTATGTTACTAAAACAAATTTTTTAACATTCCATTATATATATATAATATATACATTTATCATATTTATTTTAGTAAAATCAGTTGATTGTGGCTATTGATAGGTTGTATTATTGATACATTGGTTCAATATATCACCACAGTGTTAAACCCTTACAAAACTATTATTTAAAAGGGTTCACCTTTCTCAGCAACATTAATCACTATAGTCTTCTGCAATTGAATTCAGACTTTTAATTCAATTGTATTTGAGAATAGGGCACTCAGCAGATCAAGATGGTGCGATATTATGCACAAGCTCTTAATAGGAGCAAGACACCTGAGAGATGGTGACATGTATTTGGGAGCAAAATAGTGTTGTGTCGGTCAGGAGCGATTCGTTCAAAAGTACGAATCATTTGAGTGAACAAACTGACTGGGATCACTTCATGAACTGATTCGTTCCATCTTTAGTTCAGTTGAGCTCAGCAGCAAGCGTGGCGGTTTTGTTTTTGTTTGTTTTCTTGGCAGGAAATCATCCCAACTAGTGTTTTATTTCATTTAGATTTTGCTGAGAGTGACTTAATATGAAGGAAACACGGGCGAGAAAGTTATCTCAGTAGGAAGTCTTTTGCCGACATGTAGTTCACAAGACAGGGATCTTAATCATCGTCTCTGGGCAGATCTTCTCATCGAATCTGCATTCTCACACCTTGGGGAAACCGGAAGGACTTGAGCTAAGAGTCAGGCAGTGCCTCATCTCTGCCTTTCCCTCCCTCCTCAAGATCAAGATGGTGCGATATTATGCACAAGCTCTTAATAGGAGCAAGACACCTGAGAGATGGTGACATGTATTTGGGAGCAAAATAGTGTTGTGTCGGTCGGGAGTGATTCGTTCGAAAGTACGAATCATTTGAGTGAACGAACTGACTGGGATCACTTCATGAACTGATTCGTTCCATTTTTAGTTCAGTTGAGTTCAGCAGCGAGCGTGGCGGCCGTGAGTGGAACTGCCGGGTCCTGTGAATCACTCGTGAAGTCACTCGCCGACGCCGTCGCCGTCACTCACTCGAATGTGAATCTTCGGCAAACTACGCCAGCCAACGTGCGCCGAGCGGGGAGGGAGAGGGAGTGACTGTGAACTGTCTGCCCGGCCGAACTGAGAGACAGGGAGCAGGTGAACTGACGCTGAGGTACGAACTGACACACAGAGAACTGGTGTACTGACGCTGAGAGACGAACTGACACACAGAGAGCAGGTGAACTGACGCTGAGGGACGAACTGACACACAGAGAGCAGGTGAACTGATGCTGATGACATGAATCTCGTCCGCGCTGTCACTCACTCACTCTATGACCCGCGGCGCACACGTACTGCACTCAGGGAGGAGGTGAGTCACGTAGCGGGGCACCTGGCTCCTGCTTAGAACTGAACGATTCGGCGAACGAACCTTTTGAACGAATCATTTTAATGAACTGATTCAAGTGATTCAGTACACTCAAATGAACTGCTGATCCCATCACTAGAGCAAAACAAAGAGATAGAGGATAAGGATAGAAGCAAATATTAAGAAGTATAACTTGTCAAAGCACTATCACACTGGTTGTTATAATTACAATTTAGATAACATTACCCTTACATATGGTGATATTAATAATACACAGCAAGTAGAACCCATTAAATGTAATTATAATAGGCTCATAAACATGGGAGTTTGCTTCCATGTTTTTCTTTTTATTTGAACAGATTGTAATATTAATCTTGTGTTTAAATCCCCAACAATTACATCTTTTAAAAACATTGGCTTCACACATTGGAATCAGATATTCAACTTCACAGGGATTTGTTCCAACTGTTTTTTTTTTCCAAAAGCTGTCGGACTCTGCCCTTCACTGGTCTGATGTGACCACCATCGAGTAGTATTTTCCCCTTGGAGCCTCTCATGGATAAAGACAGTGTTGGTGGCTTTTCTTACAGAAAGTGAGCCTTTACCCCAGTATCTCAGCCACTGAACCACGACTAGCTGCTGGATGATCATAATTAGACTGTGTCATCTCCTGTATCTCTCCTGCCTCCCCCCTTACTGTAGCTGTCAGTGTGATAGACTTTGTTACTGTTTGTGATCTGCAGGTCAAGTGAACTTTTCCACCCTCCGCCAACAACCAAGTGTCTTGTGAGGACTGTGAGAGTAACACGGCCTCTGTATTTCTACGAGTACAGCCAGAGCCTCCCGATGCTACACGAGTTTCATTATGGCTTGAACAGCATGGAATATTATCACAACAACCTTTTAAACCTCATGCAAAAATAATTCTGCGCTGCAATACAGCACAAAACCATTGCTCCTTGAAATTGCAAAATCACGTAGGACATAGTCAAATAGAAAATATTGCACAAACAAGAAAGAGTAAAAGAAAATCAACAGTGTTTATTCAGCAGCGATGATGATGACTCTGTTTCTACGATGTGCACCCTGCTCAGACATATAGTGGACAGACGATAGTCCTTATTCTCCATTATTTTTCACAGTAAGGGGTTTATTTTTATTATCTTATTTGTTATGGATTTCGTTGCTGTAAGACAAATTAAAGCCACCTCGAGAAGCTGTGCGACAGCGTAAAACATCAGCAGCTTGATAAGTGGCTACACTTTAAGAATCAGCCCGTTAGAAAAAGGAGTCACCATTTTAATGGACTCCCCATAGTCCGCCTGTAAGAAGATTAGGCCCCCACTGACTGCAAGAGGGCTCACTGTCCTTCTACAGGATCAAAACAGAAAAAGTACTCATCTTTCCCAGGACCATTTCACTGCCGAACATCACATACAGTAGAGTCCACTGACCAATCCTTGCACTGTAAAACCTTCAGCAGGGTTGTTTACTACGGCAGTTTGAACATGTACATGCTGAATGTTGTGTACATCTGTACACTGTCCAACCTTGTTTTTCATCACGCCGCGTAATTTTTATGGCTACTCGGTCTGCTGTTAAGCGATGCCAAACAAAAATGTGCCCGCGGGGCTTAGTGAGGATTTTTACTTCTGTTTCGTTACCCACATTTAGAGATGCGTGTTAACAGTTAGCCGTGCCACACAAGCAGAATCGCACGCATAGACGGAACAAAGAACAATCAGAGCGCTGATATTGCATACATACTATTTATATCCTATAGCCTAAATATATACTGTATATATTGTATCAATTATCTTATGGAATACAATGGTATCCACTAACAACTAACATTCCAGATAAGGTCTATAAGCTGCACAACAGCAGCATCTGTATCATCGCTTAGTGTTTACAACCCAATGCAGTATGATATAGAAATTAAAACATAAAAAAACAAAACACCAGCAGTTTCTTCTGTCTCTTGTGCCATTTTTGAACATTCCTCTCAGGTTTTGATTTTACTGTTAGCCTAGAAAAGTTTCTTACGTTATCCCACACCCTTTCAAACTGAAAGATTTCCATTTTGTTATTGCACTGCAATGTAATGAGTTGTTATGAGGCTAGTGTTGACAGCTGAGTTAACACAGAAGTGCATTTGTTTTTATCACATGAATGGGAAAATACAGAAATGTGCCGTTAATAGACAGGGTGTTACAGTAATGGATCATATTCCTAAAAGCTTACAGGCATAAATAATCACCACCAGTGATTTTTTTTTATATATATCCTTTGTCACTATAGAGTGAAAGCTACAGTTCATAGAAACAGCAAAGTGAGAAAGGAGAATGTCGGTCTGAGATCAAGGCCATAGCTGGCGGGATTGTGTCTCCACTGGGGAAACATTGCAAAGGGCCTGGGCTGACTGTAGGGTACAGCTTTGCTGACGCAACAACAATAATGTCTAGATTGTGCTTAAGTTGTGCTCCTCTTTCCCCCAGAGTCCAGTGTTGGGTGGAATTCAGGATGTGGCTTAGCTGTTTGGATTTAAACATGATCCCCGACAGCAGTTACAGCAGTCAGTCGACGCATCGTGGCATGATCAGATGATAACATTCACATCGAAAAGACAGGTGTGACCACAGCTGCAGCTTAAAAAAAAGGCAGATGGTTTAGTCCCTATACACATGGCACTGTACAGCATAGACTCCATGGGAGCATGGGAAAACTGTCACCTCAGATTTAAAGTTATCTTTTCCATCACTATTTTAATACATGCTGTAACACATACACACACACACACCATCCACCATCCATCCATTATATATTATTATAATAATAATAATAATAATGCAAAATGGAGGACTTGCAAACATTTAACCATGAGTTCCCACACACACAAGTATATTTATAAACAATCTCCCGTTAAAGCAAGGACAGTTACGTATGTTTATGACTCAACCGTGTGCAGTGTAGCACTACAATATCAGCATGATACACTCAGTTCGCCACTCCGGTTAGTCAACATAATTACATTAAATATATGTTAAAGTCATTAAAAATTCCTGATATTACTTACTGGTTACAGTAAACAACCTTTATCCAGGAAATTCTTGAGAAACTCTCAGTGTCCTCTTCATTCAACACAGTATATGCTCTATATATATATATATATATATATATATATATATAGGCTGACCCTGCTTAGCAGCACATTTTAACTGGATATATGTAATGCAGAAGCTACTAGGCCTGAGGTCTTCAAGGATATCTGTAATTGACAGACCATTATGCAATAGAACTGTACCTAATCACCTTATTAGCACAAGTCATTATTCAAGAAAACAATGAAGGAGTACATGATGAACTGTACGGATGAACAGTGCAGTAATGGTTTGATAGGATCTTTGTGAGTCATTTTCAATCATTTCTGGGGGAGACCACATGAGATGATGACACGAGTTAATGGGGAACCTAATAAACTATTACAAACTTACTTATTGCCCTTTTCTTACACAGTGTGAGACCTTAGATGAGCTGAGTGACACCAGGCATCCAGTCTTCACCCGCCTCTCTCTGGCAATCTATTCTCCCCTAATTATTGTGGGGGGTGGGCTTGAGACCTGCCTTAATTTGCCGCTGTGCAGTGTGCAATTAATCAAGGCCCTTGCTAACTGACAGCCATAATGGATACACTCAGCTCCTCTGTGATTGTCTGCTGGCTGCCTGTTCCTTCAGTGCCTAGAGCTCAGACAAGCATATTCTTCAAAGAGCGGCTACACATACGAGGACACTTCCCCCTGAATTGAATGGTGGGGCAAAGTGCTGAATGAGTACATCCATCTTTGTGTATCCACACCCACATCTCAGTTGCACCAGGGCAATAACGGAGTTGAAATATCAGCCTTTGACGACAGACTCATACGAAACATTAGGGAAAAGGCAATCCAGATTGAGTTAAACTAATCCCAATGGTTTGCTCTGTTTTTTGTTTGTTTGAGAAGGCAAGAGATACAAAGGCAATCAAAGATGCTTCTAAGGTTTTCAACTCATCCTTGTAGTACTTGAAGACAGAGAGAGAGAGAAAGAGATAAATGCTTTGTACTCCATTGATAAAGATACGGCTACATCTACACCTGAGGAAGAAAAGAAAAGATTTTCAAGAGCTGGTCTCTTTTCTCCAGACATCTGACCTTTGTGAGGATGTGATGGAGTGTTCTACAAATCATTTGTTCTCAACTTGAGGTCAAAATTCAAGCACATTACACCCCCAGAGAGACATTTTTTTTTTATCTTGCATCTTAGTGTCAGACATTGGGAATGTAAGGCTCATTGTGGCACTTACAAATCACAACCATTAAGTAATGTCACTAAGTGCTATAAATCCATCGCATTTAAACACGACAATTTCCTCTGCCACTCTTGCTTCGGCCGTGTTTAAACAGGTAGCTGAAATAAACTCTAATTTTTGTTGAAGGGACTGACTGTTAAAACATAGGGTTCTTGTGAACATGCAGCCAACCAACGGCCTCTAATTCTAGTCTGCTTATCTGATTTAAACACTGTGTAAAACTACCAACAGCTGAGGCTCATCGCCCCTTTTTAAAGACCCGGTGTCCTGTTCAGTGAGTCAGTTTCCCTGTGAACTGACCCCAAGATGTGTCACATCCACCTTGCCTTTCTTTTCTTGCTTTACTGGATGCAAAGCCCCAAATCCCATATGATGCATGTGCTCACTTTGAAACACTGTTTCAGTCAGAATTTCTTCAAGGAAATATCCCTTTATGTGCCCTAACTCACAATGCTGTGAAGCAACATATAATCAATGGAAGCTGCCCACAACTATCATTGTCTATTTCCAAAATTGTTTCTGCTATGGCTCCACAGGTGACCAAGAACAGAAAATTACTGCATATGAATTACAATGGCAAGATTGTGGGAGAGAAAACTTCCGGTGTAGTCATGCAATCATGAATGCAGTGTGGAAAAAGGACAAGGCTCCTGAACGCAGCACCAATGACTTGAATTGAATGAATTGACTGAAATTGTCTGGAATCATTGGGAGTTAAGAGTTGTAGTGATGCAAATTATGATCACTTTGCAACAGGTAAATTAGAAGTATGGCAAACTGTCAAAATGATTATATGAGGAATGCTAAATGATCAAGTAAACAAACTTTGTAGAGAGTGTAGAAGACAAACATTTTCAAAATGATTCATGCTCCTGAAAATGTAGTCTTTGCATATATAAAAAAGAAAAAAAAAACCCTCAACATTTAATTTCCCCTTCATGTTCTGCCAAGAGCAGTCATTTGTGCTCTGCTGAATAGACATCCATGGATAGTAATTATGTGAAATCATGTGAATTATTCTTCAGGCTATTGAAATATCCAGCTACTGTGTCATTCTGTTATTGTTTTCCTGTTTATGAATAGAAAGTTTCCTGGCCATGAATACCTAATGAGAGTTTAGCCTTAGTGTTATTGTGCACTGCGGTGCTTGACCCATGGAAGAAATATGATTGCATGCCTATGGAGTATCTGCTTTTGCTGAAGGCTATTGATGTTTACTGTAATGACTCACGCATAACATGCTGTAGGAGACGTTTTCTAACATATAAGTGCTTTTCTTTTCTATTTACTTCCACGTGGTTGCTGCTCTTATGTTTTACAAACATCTGTAACGTGGCCTTTTTTTCACAGCCTTTTATTTTTGACATTTAATGACACAGGTAACCCACCCTAACCCTAACCAGGTATTAATGGTGGCAATACTGATGATGACTTGACTGAAACCAGCGTGCAGAACACCATAAACTAAATGAAATCCAGCAGTCATCAACAGTCATAATGGACCCAATATTTAAATAAATAAATAAAAATATTAATATGCACCAGATGGCACACGCTAAACCAACTGTGACAATATTGCTTGTGTTACCAGTGACCAGGAAAATTACAAAAAAAAAAAACAGTCTACCAACATTGTGTGCCTCGACCTTTTTGTGGTCTCTCATCCAGATGGAGAGTGTACATTGATGGAAAACCCCCAGGGTTGTGGTGATATGAATGGTCAAGCACTGACCTTTGACTCCTCGGCTCTTTACCCCCAACTGTGAATAAATGATTCTAAAGGCTCCGTCCCGGAGGATTAATGTGCACGGCGAGGCTTCAAGCTGTTTCACAGAGAGCAGACTGAGTGAAGAATGTGCCATCGACTCAGAACAGTAGAGTGTTAGTGACAGTAAATGTTGGAGCAGCTCTCTCAGGGATCCAGTCAGAAAATAGCTAAGGGCAGCGAGGTGAGATTAAACATAACGTGCAGAAATGTGATGCATATAATAAAACATATTAATGAAATCGGATAGGTGCTACCTGAACATTTAACTGAAACGTCTATTTATTTTTGTTTTACCCTTTTCAGTTAGACACAAAACTAGTCCTTAAGGCATATCTCTCAAAAAGCATTTAAATACCCAATAGAGTTTTCCATTTTTTATTTTTTCTCTGACAGGAAGGACTAGGTTTAATGTGTCATTCAGCTTAGCACCAGCACTGAGACAATCATGATAGGTTAACTGACTCTGTCTAAAAGGTATAAGAGAACCTGCATGTACCACAAACCATTTTCTTGAATTACAGTCAAAATAAGAAACTTTAGTGATCTCAAAATGAAATGTGGTTTCACCAACTGAAAGTGTGTGAAATACTAGCCTGTGCGAAATATGCACATTAAAATACACGGGGAAATGAGTCAAGAACATGTCAAGATGAATAATCTTATGTCAGAAATATATATACATTAATATCACTCAAGCAATACAATGTGAATACAATGTATTCACATTGTATTGGCATGAGGCAGCACACGCTAGTACCTTCTTTGTTGTTGACTGTGTTTACAATGCATTCAGTATTTTATTTCCATACAACAACTCTAAGCAGTGCTGCAGTTCAGGTAAAGGGCAGGTTAGCCTGAGAACACAACACAAAGCTCACATTGCATGGATGGGAAAACAATTGCAGCTTGTCTCCATTCGCTATTGTCTGTACATAAAAAAAAAAGACATTTGTATGTGTTAAATTGGAGATCTAAAAGACAACTTAAAGGTGATTCATCGGGCTAAATGGTTTATACTGCATGCGACTGCGCTGTCATCTCTGACCACCGTCGTTTCAAGGCACATCAAACTTCGATTGCTTCTTCACAAGTGAAATGTGAATAGCTGGGAGGAAACCGACCAGATATTAAACATGAAATAATTTCAGTGTGAAATTGCCATTTTCTGTCTCCTCCCGTATTTCGCCATCTATCATCTGCCCAATGCCTGCCTGTTATTGTCAGATTTGATTTCAAACAAAATGGATGCGGTTGATATGCTTTCATATTCTGATACATTTTTCAGCAGGAAGATAAATAGTCCAGATATGTTTGTGCTTGTACAAGCGTTTTGCAGGGCTAGCACATTTGTCAAGCACTGCTGACACCGTTGTGGAGGAGTCCTCATGGATCACTTGGTATCAAGGAAGAGTGTAACGGTTGGAACCGACAGAGGGAGTTGATTTAAATGGAGATGCCACTCTCATATGACTTTAAATAGAGCATCAGACCACCTGCTATGATGAAACAGAGAGAACATATGTGTGTGTGTGTTCCAGGTTTTCCTCATTTTGTTGGGACCGAAATCTGTTAGCGCAACTATGACATTTTAAGGGGAAGAACAGGTTATATGGTGGAATTATGGTTCAGGTTAGTGTTAGGCCAGTAGTAGTTACGATTCAGGTTAGAGTAAGGATATGAACGCAAGTCAGTGTAACGTCCTCAGAAGTCACGGAAACCAGACTGTGTGTGAAGAGAGAAAGGGGAGAGAGAGAGAGAGATGGTTTCCACCCACATATGGAGCCACAGAGCCAGGGGTGAATTATGGCATGTCAGCAGAGTTTTTTCTTACACTTTTATGTGAGTTGAATATGAATTTCCCTCCTCTACTCTCCTGCTCTGAATGCTGGGAAAGTGAGATCCTTAGAAGCTGCGAGCATTGTTTAACTATAGGGCCTAATTAAGCACGGGAGTATAACAAAAAATAAGAAAAGGAAAGAACAAAAAGGGAGTTTGTAGCAGGCAGGGATACCAGTAGAATAATGGGTTGTGTGTGAAGGGGGGGAAGCCTTGACCCATGGCACAGAGCATAATCCTGCTGTTGCTTTATATGCACCCGAGGCCGTGGCATGACAGACACCAGCTTGATATTTTGTTTCCCTTCAGCTTGAAGTCCTAGTTTGTATTTGTGTCCGCTTCCTGATCAGAGACCCCCAAAGGGTGATCCTGCAGTACGGCCGGCACTCGAGGAGTAAGGCTGGTTGAAGTTAATTAAATGTGAGCTAAGTGAAGCGGTAGCAATCTGTTTGTGTGTGTGTGGGTCGTGGATGGAGGGATGTTGATGGTCACCCATCTCTTGCTGGGGCTGTGGCATATACCCCGGCCGTCGAGAAAGCAGAAGTGTTGCACTGTGTTAGAACAGCACAGGCAAATAGTTAAGGAGGACAGAGGCAACATGCCGTTAAATTGAATGGGGAGATCTTTGAAGCAGGGCACAGCTCTCAGGCAGTGGCTAGAGCTGATCATTTCAACGTCTACTAATCACATAAAGGCCACTGAGTGCTAACAGCACCTGAAAATGATGTTTTCACAATTTTTTGTTATCTTTCTTCTCCTCTGCTTCCACAATCAATCATGGACTACTTAGTGATTACAAGAAAGAACAGTATTCGGATATAATGTGTGCAGGATATGGACAGTCATTCCCCCTAATAATATGTGAATAATTACTATGAACCATTTGAATTATATCAAAATGTCAACCGTACATTTGAGCTATTCCACTGTCTTTATGTTTATGATACAATATTTTTGTTCTCAGAACAACACTTTCCATTGGATCTCCTGTGTATAACTTGAAAACTCCAACTGGCAATTACAATCATTTGTTTTTTTCATTCTGCAGTGCTGCATTATTGCTACAGGGAAGTATGCTGGAAATAATACAGCTATTTTCATCCTAGCTGCAGCAGTAGCCAATGTGGAATCTGATACACCTCTGACAGTTGCTTTTGAGAGCATTCGCTGCAGCTCAGCTTCTGTCCTTATTGTCCTGATGAAAGCAGAGCAATGCATACATTTATAGCCACATGCATATTATACGCAAACGTGGAATTCATGTCTTTATTAAATGCATGCTGCAAGTGCTTTAAAGATTATCATAGATTTGTGCATAATAATTTACACATTCACTGTATCATCCTTATACAAAAAAAATGTCACTAGCAGGTTTAAAACAGCACGTACCCCTAAGCCCAACTGTATTATATAGGCTGCTTTTGGATCGACTGTGATCAGACAGTACTGGTGATTTTCATTTCATGCCACATTTTACATCCACCCGTTACCTGTAACAATCATCCATTGAGGTTTCACAGGTGGATCTGGAAGTTTTAGAAAAATGTCTGATGTGATGTTTGTGGACTTTTGCATTGTCACAGCCCTTTCAGGCAGGGAAATATCCAGGCTCTGCACAAAGGTAAACACTTATTTAGGGCATATATATATATATATATATATATATATATATATATATATATATATATATATATATATATATGTGCACTTTTTTGTGAAATGGGTCACCATAGTTTGTCATTTTTAAAATGTGGATCCCCTTATACAAAGGTTGAAAAACACTGAATTAGTGTCAAATGAATTGAAACACAGCCTACATTGTCTTTATACTGAAGGATGAGATTTGTTAGACAAACCCAACAGCTAGCACAGTCCATATCAGGTGGAAAACTAAAGCACTATATCCATTGTGCTCATGTGAAGCCCAGCACCAGTCTGTGAATTTTAATTACACAACTACACAACATTGAGGGCATTTGAGTTCCCCTATGTCCCGGCGTCCTATTGAGAGGGGTTACGTGAGTACAAGTACACCATTTGCTGCTGACCTATTCTCGTCTTTAGGAGTGAATAGGCACAGTGTTCCCTGCCACAGTTGATGAAATAACATCCAACAGGGCTACTAAGACGTGCAAATTGAGGCTCATGTATATGGGCTTATATCACACCGCGCTACGATCCCAAAATGATCGGGAGGATAAGAGAACTGGCATATGTGGCTCAATGTTAAGAATGGTGGAAAGTCTTTAAAGAAGGAGAGTAGCATGTTTTGTGTGTGCCCATGCACACATGATCAACTATTTCCATGTTTCTGCTTGGACTTGTAGTGCTAAATTTAGCTGTGCTTAGTTAAAAAAAAGTCCCATTGATCTATCGCCCAACCAAGAACACAAATGATATTCGAGAGGGTCTTTGTTTTTCCTGAACCTTTCCTGGAATGTTGCTCTTGCAAACCTGCACTGTAAATTTTACGGTTATTCATCATAAAGAGTTTGAGTTCATGTTCAAGAGTCAAAAAGGACTCGGAAGTTCTGATGTAGCACATATCATAAGGTTCTGCTGTTCCTCTGTTCATAAAAGGCTAAGAGATCATTTACATTCAAAGTGTTATAGTACTAAAATGGGCTGTAGATAACTGTCGCTTAAGGATAACTTTTCATTTGGAAAATGTGCTTTTTATTCTTGTACCATCAGCCCATGAGTCCCAGTTGGCGAATTAAGGAAAGAGTTCTTCGACGTTGCACTTTCATAATATTGTGAAAACAGTTTCAGTCCCTCATGTCGTCTGTGAGTCACCTTTTTACTCCCAAAGGATCTGCAAAAACAAAAAGCTGAGATTTACCTTTTAAACCTGGCAGTACTTATATGTTCACAATTTTTGGATCGTTGGAGTTTGCATGTTCTTCCTGAGTCTTCTCTGGATAGTCCAGCTTCCTCCAACAATCCCAAAATGTGCAGATTAGGTGGATTATGTTGATTGGAGACTAATATTTTCTCACACCCAATGTCACCTCGGATTGGCCCCCAGCTCCCCCCATCACCCCATCATGAATCGATTTCATGAGGTGGTTACATGAAATCCAGAGTGCAAATGTATCATTTTGTGTTTTCACAGGGATTCTAAATTTAAGATACTTCTGTTATTATGTATTTTTTTATTGTTGTTCCTTTTAAATGTGAAGTAGGTTTTACAATTTCTAGGCCAGAGCTTGATAAATAAGAACCAAAAATTGCTGTATTTGCCCTCCAGGATAGAGATGACAAATCTAATATCTGATATAACTGTTATTCAATTGGAGAACTATTAGGTTTAACACATCGGATGGTCTGATAAAGAGTTTGCTGGAGCTTTCGGATACAAAGTAAATGTATTTTGTTGATAATGTCCTTCTGGCGTAATAAACCTATTAGTATTATACTGCATTGCACAGATATAGGAAGCCTTCAGTGTCAAACAGGGGAACATACCTTTCAAAAGCCTGGGCATGATGATGTCTCAAAGGAAAGTATATACATCAAAGCAAAGGGGTTTAATTAAAAAGAGGAAATTTTAATTTCAGTTTTTCTTTGTTGGCTACAGGTTTAATCTGTAGTAGAATAGTTCATGTTTTTTATGTGCACAGTGTGTATGGCATATTAGCAGAAGGGCTGGGCAATCATATTATATAAATAGATATAATTGCAATATATCTTACTTTATTATGAATAGAACAGGTCCAACACATAAAGATTCTTAAACACAATTAACTGGTTTTCAATAGGGATCAAAACATGTTATATCAAGACAATTATCGACTGACTGGCCATATCTAGCAGCACTTAAAGGGAAGATAGTTTTGTCCTGATAATATACTCAAGAATTGACTTGTTATAAAACACACACACACATACATTTTCAGACAACAAGACAACATATATTGTTGCTTGTTTTGACGTTAGACAAATTAGAAAATCTAAATCTATCTAAGACAAAGATCTGCCATTTATGCAACTGATTAAAAATGGAGGGGGGGAGCTATATTCATTCAAGTTCTGTAACTGAAATGTGAGAACAATGACACTTCGACTGATTGTACTGTCACTCAACATGTAATGTGGTCATTAGAATAGCTCATTGAAATTACGCCACATGCAACACAAAACACACACAGATAATGAAAGACAATTGCAATTTCTTTTCATCATTTACTCATAATCTGAATACTTTATGAATACCCAAGGGGGGGGGAATGGAACAGTGTTGGAATAGTCCGGCAGACTATCGCCTGCAGTCAGAGCTACTAAAATGTCACGGACAATATTGAGATGAAAGGCCAGGGCATATATGTTCACACATTTTTCTGTCTTTTCTCTTCATCCCTGGCCTCTTCTTTCTGTGCGTAGGCACCATCATGTGTGCACTGTGGTTTGATTAAAAGCTCCCCGGGGTTTGGCAGAAGGAAGAGAATGTGTTTACTACAACACTTTTATGCTATATACAATGTTCAGTTTGTGGTCTTGATTGAGCCCAGTAGGCCTGTTGAGATCGCAGCCTGTGCTCCCTTCTAAACCTCTGGGGGTTAATTAACCAGACTAGGTAACTAGCTAGCAGCCCGCAGTAGTATTAGTACACAAACAGAGGTTTTGAATCTTGGGTCTGTCTTGCGCTCGTATTAGTTGGTGCAGAAAACGAAAGCTAATAAGGCGAGATTTACCCTCGGTGCATGAAGAATGTGCTGTAGTTCCCTGCACTTGTATTAACCTGGAGGGATTTGTTGTCTGACTTTGAGGAAAACACACAGGATTAATTTGAGGATTCTGCCCTTTGAGAGATTGTTTCCCTCTTTTTTTTGCCTGGGTTTGCTTGCTCTGCAGCACAACTGTATCAGTATAGGTGACTCTCTGAGAGACAGGTAAGCCACATTTACTTTGTATCCATACAAAATGGAGTATTTTCATGAGACATACATAAATAAATACATAAGTCAGTTGCAATATTAATATCAGCAAAATAGCTAGAATTGGTTATTTTTACTAATCAAGTGAAAGGAGGGAAAAGTCATACCTGCATTAATTCCTGTGTAATCCCATTATGCATCATTTATTTTTTGTTGTAAATACTTAATTTAGATGCTTGTTTCTGTATTTCCTTTCATCTAAATTGGGAAATTTAGTTTCTTCTACTCGCTTCCTGCAAACGAGTGCCTATAGAGACACCCCACACAGATGGGAGAAAATCTGCATTCTTAAAATCAGTGCCAGTGTCACCAAACTTTGCAGAGCCGTATGATGCCAGATGCCTTTTGTGGTAAATCAGAACAGCTTGCACATTTCTGAGTTGCCTCACTGAGCTGCATCTATCTGACAACAGAACTTTTGTGTATAACTACACAGCCTATTATCCTCTTACTCATCCGCTCCTGTGGAGCACATGAGTAAGAGGATGCTGCAGCACACCGGCACACTGAGAGGCGAACACATCGTTTCTACATAAATAACCAATTATAACACGAACACAAAGCTTTTAACCTGCAATTCATAGTAACTTTTTGGTCAGAATGGGACTATTTCACTTGCATGAAAAGAAGGAAAAAAAAGAATGCTCTCGTGGAGATTCAGGTAGGAGCTACGAGTCTTTGGGAATAAATATAACGTCACAGAAAAACACAGTTCTTTGCAGAGGCTCCTTACTTGTGCTTGTGCCAGAGATGTACTTCAGGCTTAATTTTCCTCTCCTAAAATGGAGTGGAAATTTGAGCCATTATTGTCTTCAGCAGTGAGGTGTATGTGTAATGAGCACACTATGCTAGTCTGAGAGCTTTCACCAAAGTGCTGAGGCTTAAGGAAAAGAGGAGCATGATTCATCTTGTTTGTAAGGCAGGTCTTTATTGGGGGCAGAGTAAGAAGAGGGCCTTGGTTGCAGCTCTTCCACCCCAAGCCTCTGTAATTGCTTTTGGCTGCACCTTGTGAATTTGATGAGTCAAGTCAAGATTTTTGTTTGAGTGACTGAACAAAAATAGGAGATCTTGCAGGGGAAGTGCATTGCCAGAGCAACTTACATGTGTGGGAAGACAAAATTAGATTGGTTTGAGCAAGCTCCAAGTTTTTGGATTGCGTTCATATGCATTCATGAAAGAAAAAAAAAACTGCCTGAGCGGGCAGTAAAGTACATAGCATTGTGCATGTGAGTCCATAGTGAATATTGTCCAGGCTGATGTCACATGCATTTTTAATGAGCTAAGGAGTGTCTTCATATACTCTGATAACCTGATATTCCATCGTCTGTCAAAGCTTATTGACGTGATTTTGCTTGCAACAATGTAAGAATTAAGATGCTTACAACATATAATTTCAGCTAAACATTCAGGGCAATGCGCTGTTTTGATGACATACCCTATTCTGCCCCAAATTACCCCCAAATTCATGAATGCATCGTTTTGAAAATTGAGTTTCAACAAAACAAATAACACTGTTATTCTGAGGCCACATGTTGATGCTCTTTTCACAACAGCAGACATGACTCAACGGTCCTTCTGATGAGTCATTAACATAACTCCAACACCCCCCCCCTACACAGAATGTACCACATCAAAGCAAATTACACTCACCACCGAACTGTAAAATTCCTTTATGTTTCGCCGTGGTTGCGTCCATAGATGGTTGTCCCATCTCTCACTTCTGACTCTGATCACACATGGCTTCATGATTGTGCCTTGGTGTGCTGTTTTTACTCGGTCGTCTTTAATTACATCTCATTTCCATAATGCCCCCTCCCTTGCTTCCTCCTCTTCCATTTCACTCTCGCTCTAAAAAAAAAAAAGCAGGAAACAAACTCCTCAACTTAAAGCATACTGTACTACTAACTTGAAAAACTAGCCCTCTGAACACAGAGACACAAGCAGCTCTCCTCTCTTATTAAAAGGGTTCTGTATCTGTCGAGAGAAGATAGGTTTGACGTGTTTTCACAAGGCTTCCTATAATGGGACCCATGGGTTTTGTCATACATGATATATATCAAATTAATTGTCACATGGAAAAAAATGGTGTCCAGTGTCCGAGACAAGCCCACACATCATTGTCATGTTGCCTTGAAAGGAAGTTACCCATTTCTTTCTACAGGGAAAGATAAAGCGTCCAGCCATTTGACCAATCAGGTCTGTTTTCTGCCCTCACTATCAAACAGCCTTCCCAGTAGAACCGATTTCAAATTACAACCAGGTTTTTCAAATTTCTCTCAAAGACGACAATTTTCTTGGCACAAACATTCAAATCCCCTAAACCTCAAAGCCACACGTGTGCCTTGAATTTGATATGGTGTGGTTGTGATTAATGGAACAGCCGATCATGTTATCACAGAAAGAGGGGCAACTCATCATGCCTATTAACAATGCACTCAAATATATATATTAATTTCCCCAAGAAGGATGCATTTTGCAAAAACAACCTCAAATGGTACAGTGGGTAACATTTGTTGGTGGAGTTGCATGTTGCAGCTAAATATCTCTCACCTCACCCTACCCTTCCAAATTCAACTCATGATATAAATATAAAAGGCTAATTTTGAGTTATTGAAAAACAAAAATCAATACAGTCAGGTGATTGGACAGGTTATTTTTTTAAATGTACAGTATATTTACGTCACCTAAGATGTCAAGGTATGTGAACAATCATAAAGTCGTAATAAGGTCAGATGATATGCTTTTTTGCTCTTTAGAGGGATGCTGACCATGTGTACAGGGATATTCAGTTGAATAAATTGTGGAAAGACTGATACCTATTCAGACCATTTGGACTATAATTAGGCCACAGTAGTGCCCTCCAGTCTAGAGTCACCATGAATCCTTTTCCTGCCACCAGAATGGAAGAAATAACCTTTTTCCCTTGAACTTTTCTCCCACTGTGACACAGTGTCCTCAGAAGGAATCCTAACGGGCACCTTGAAACAAGTAGAGCATTGTCATGCTGTTTTTGGCTGCAGTTTGTGTGGCTACTCTCCCTGAGACATTAATGGAAATGGTTGGATGGTGCACAGTAATAAAACCAACTACCATTCAGGACAATTATGTTTCGCTAGAAGTGGCCCCACATAAAATTGCCGTTCTGGTTAAAGAAGAGGCACAAACTATAGCGTATGTATGGGAATTGAATCCCAATATGACAATAATGTGAGAGAGAATGGTTGTTTGTCTCTGTATGTTGGCCCTGTGATGGACTGGTGACCTGTCCAGAGTGTCAGCTGGGGTTGGCTCCAGTGGCCCCCAAAAACCTTAAGTGGAGGAAAAAGTGGCAGATAATGAACGTACAAATGACAACACAAAGCTAACATTATGTGAGCTTCAAATTGTGGAGCCCGAGGTTTTACCCACAGCAACCCAACCCTGACTTTATTTTTTTTGGCATCCAGTAATTTATGTATTTTTTTTGGAGTAATAATTACAATAATGCTGCCAAATTAGATTGCTGTCCGATGCCTCTTGTGTCCATCAGTTTTGGTTCTGCACGCAGATTAAATCTGGGGAAGTTTTTGTTGAGCAATAATTCCATCATAACCTTTCAGCGTGATGTAAATCATGCAGAGAACACGACATCTGCACCTCCATCTCCGTTTCTAGTTGTGAGGAAATCTGACTCGAGAGGAAATTTTAATCACAATGCAGTTCAAAGGGAGAGCTCCTGTTGGCTATGTACAACATGTCCTGTGCTGTCATATGTCTTATGTTGTGTCAGATACCACTCTCAGTAGTAACTCTAATTATCAGACCTGTTATTTGCCTTGAATGATTTACCAATTTGACAGGATTTGGAAATATTTTCGGTAGCATTTCAAGAGAAAAATACTGCTGATACGCTAAACGAGCGAGAACCTGTCTTGTCTTCAGGAAGAGCAGCTCACAGTACTTGGCCTTTAAATTACAGAGTCAATTCATCTCTGTTTGCCCAGAGACACATTCCTGAGCTGTTTGGAGAGCTGCTAGATCTCTTCATAGGTCAGTATTTGAAGTAGCTGGTAAAGCAAACACTTGGCATGGTGTAAGAAATATCAAAATAACAGTAAAGCATGCCATGTCTCTATTACTTCAGAGTGTTTTTGAGCCCTTTGTGCTATGCAAATAAACAAGATGTAAATCAGTGTGACACTGATACATTCAGCAGACCTTTGCAGAAGTGCCATGCTATACACCGAGTGTTGGCCAGACGGAGGCTCAATAGGTGTGGTTGCCTTGTAAAACAGCTGAAATGGAAGATACGCTGAGGGGTCAAGATCCGTATTCCGCCACTGTAGCAGTTTATGCGTCATACGTTCCATCCTCTCCTTGAATCGAGTTGTTTTTCAAACCTTACTTTGCCAGAAAAATAGTCGGAAAACTATCATAAATAGCAGTGGTTTGAAGAATTCAGTGTGGACAGCAGTGTGACTGTCTGAGTGATATTACCGCGTTCCAAGAGGAGTGTAATGACATTTGAGGGGCAGTCCAGAGAGAAACAAATTAATCCAAAGATGAAAAAACACTATTAGTTGTTCCCTTCTCTAAGTGTTCCCCTCTCAGACTTTTTTTTTTAAACGATTACACACTTCCCAATCACTTACCTGGAAGCAGCAGAAAGTCAATACATAGACAGTGTCAGTCGTCAGGATGCTGAAATTGGTAAAGTGCCAAGAGAAATGGCCATGTTAATGATTTTCTTTGAGAGAAGGTCTTCCTGCAGTGGAGATTGTTTGAAGCCTTATCTTCAGCAAACAGGCCCTTAATGTAACCTCCCCTATTGCAGGTGACAACGAACTTTTAATGTGATGGGGAAGTGTTTATGAGAAACCAAAGGACCTCATCTACTGTATAAATACAGGATTGTGGAGAGGCTGCGTCTCAAAACTTGTTTACTTGACAAACTTACAGAATTGTTCTCTCCTTATCTATGAATTGTTATAACTCCCTTAATATAGATTTTTTTTTCCCCGCAGTAAAATAATAGAGTGGATTGTCTGAACAATATTTTGACATTTCTGTTCAGTAATGGCCAGTTAAAATCTAATTTGAACTTGAGTGAAAAGTTTGTGAGGTCATGAGATACGAGGATATGCATTGATATTCTTCCAATGTTTGAATGCTCTTTCAGAAATGGGGGATTGTTGCTGCATGTGTTGGGGGAGCTGGGTACAGAAAGTGAGTCAGGAAGTGTGTATTGCCTTGTCTTGATCAAGGATATAAATTGTGCATTCGCTTTTAACACCAACATATTATTTTGAAAAACATTGTTCAATTTAAGAAGCTGTTAAAATGTGTCTTCCTGTTCAATTATCTTTATCTATGTATCCAAATAAACAAGATGACATCCTACCAGAATCTACCGAACACATGATCACTTCAGCTACACGGTGCTACTCACCAAAGAGCTGCCCTTTCTCTGACACTGGCTCAAGTACCTTGAGACGTGGTCTGATTCTATTTTAATATGCATAGCTTTTATCTTTAATAACGCAATTTGTCTTGAAAGCCAGTGAAAAGCAGTTCAATTTTCTAATGCTGGTCCATTTTCTATTGGCCTGTTTTATACAAGCTCCTTGCAGAGATGTTGTAATGACCAAACAAAACAGTAGGGGCTGTGTTACTTTCTCTTACCACTATATGGCCACAATGACTGGATTTTCAGGTTATCATCGACTGATTGGCCCGAAAATAGAAGACAAAAAAAGAAAAAATAATAATAATAATAATAATAATAATAATAATAATAATAATAATAATAATAATAATAGAGATGGGGGCAAAAGCCTGATGCATGTTATTCCTGCAAACACACTTGTGGCCACTACCATGGTTGCCACAGTAACCCCCAGACAGATCAAAGGAAGGTGAGAATGATGGCAAGGCCCTCAAAAGTGCACCAGTCCATGCTCAGATCCCCAAAAAATAATCCATCAACTGCTTTGTTTACTACTGTGGTTCCATTCACTTCAGTAATTCAGTCTGAAATGGAATATTCTGTTCTCGACTGGATGACCTTGCATTAGATGACAAGCTATTGATTCTCTCTCACCATGTCTTGTTCACGTCACATGCATGTTTCAGGATTTTGATGAAAACAGCAAAGAAGGCATATATAGCACATCCTTTGGGAAAACTGCTGGCTTATTTGATATTGTGCAATTGGAGGTACAGTTATTCACATTTGACAATTTGAGACAGATGCACACAGTGTATATTCCAGTACATGCTGGTACCTATAGATCATATTGCAAACCCTCTACTCGTATATTACACACCAACCCTTCCCTAGTACTTAAACAATTTCCCCAGAGCTATTGTTTGCTACAATGCTGCTGTAGTTAGTCCCTCGATGCATCCAAATGATTATTCACCGCTCCTCCTTTTCTAAGCAATAGTTTTCAAGGAAACATGGAACACACTAAAGTGAATAAAAGCAAACTGACAGAAGGCCATTTTGCTCTGTTTAATATAGTGTAGCTTTACATCAACTGTGATGTTTTCAAGCAAGCTCTAAATGGAAATGAAAACATTCACATATTTCATAGGAGAAGTGTATTTTGTTGCATATTGGGTCAAGCGCAATTTAAGAATATACCACCACTAAATGATGAAAATCACTGACAACACAACTTTTGTTACTTGAACAGCAGAAACTACTGCACATGTATTGCCACGCTTTCCATGTTTTACTCGTGAAAAATGTGAAAATTCATTTTGGCTGCCATAACAAGAAAAAAAAAAAAAAAAAAAAAAAAAAAAAAGTGATCCCACAGGGATGAGTGTGGTTTAGTGATAAGCAACGAGGCTGTTCCCTTGCCTCAGTCACCTAAAACCCACGGGAGCCAATGAAGCAGGGAATGTGTTTCAGTTTGCCATAACAATGACAGCCACCTTAGGAAAATCATGTGTATCAAACTTGAGTTTAGATACTTTGAAACAGAAGTAACTCATAGTTGAGCGGTTTCATTTCTTTCCCTTTAGAACCTTTCCATGTTGAATATTTCAAAAGTAGCTTGAACTGTGTCTAGGCATCGTATTCCAGTGTTTGTACTGGAGGCAGTCTGCAATAGGGGGAATGCAATTTAATTAAACTTGAACATGTTTGTTTTTGATTAGATTCCAGCTACACTGTTGTGTACCGTTGTCAAAAGTCAACGTTGTTTAAACAGCGGCATTACCCGAACGGCCACCGGCAATGCAACTATCCTGCTCAAGTGACTGGAAGGTGCTTGTGGCTATTTGCCTTTGACATACAGTTTTGACAAGTGATTA
This sequence comes from Microchirus variegatus, assembly GCF_963457635.1. Classification (NCBI taxonomy): domain Eukaryota; kingdom Metazoa; phylum Chordata; class Actinopteri; order Pleuronectiformes; family Soleidae; genus Microchirus; species Microchirus variegatus. The sequence goes on along the minus strand of NC_139807.1, from coordinate 7,093,923 downwards.
AATAAAAAATGTAAAAAAAAAAATAATACAATTCTTTTTTTATTCTAACCACTTGCCTTTATAAAAAAAAAATATAGAATGAGTCATTCTTTGTGACAACCTTGTGCAATTATTGTGTAAAGAATCAAGTATTTGACGTTGAAGTAGCAGAGGTTGTATTGTCACTGGCAGTGGAAGCAAAATTTATACAACTATACAACTTTTTATACGACCTATTATGCAAGAAAACTGCACGTTATCTTTACAAAGATATCAGCTGTGTTATGTTATATGTCTTGACATATATTGATTATGAATCGTGGTGGAAAATGTGTAATCATCTTTCTTTCTTTTGAATGTAGTCAAACATAGTATATTGTATATACTGCTATTGTCGTGAAAGTACGGTCAATACGTTTGCGCTATAGGACAAATGACCATCTTAGGTTACTTAAGTAGCTGCTGAGAAGGGAAGAAGGGAAGGAGTGGGGGATTGGTCAACAACATAAAGTGCCGTAAATGCAATATTGACTGAGGCATTCAGCGCAGGATTGTCATTCTGAACATTATCTTTTGCCACCTGCGGTAACTTTTATTTTTATTTCATTGCCATCCCCCCCCACACTACAAGTGAATCATGTGACTTGATCGATATCCAATAAGGTTTTATGATCCCTGCGCGAACAGTAATCTCAAAGGAGACGCGTACTGGAAGGCTGATAACAGAGAGCTATAAAAACAGTCAAATCACTCAAACGCCAGCTTTGATTTGTCCCTCGAGCATTCATTAACCCTTTGTCTTCGGCCACAACTGCAGGCAGATTAGCCCGAGCGCATGAACTCCGCTGGGCAGTGATCATACTGTGAAGCCTGCAGGTGATGCTGCCTGTGTTTGTCTATGCGTTATTTATTTATTTTGTTTTACTTGGATCAGCACCAATGTATAATGTATTTGGTTATGCCCCTGCTGCTCAAGGTTTATTGATAGCTGCGGTATGCAATGGGCTGTAACGTGCAGCAATAACATTAGCATTAATAACATTATGATAGCGCATCTTACACCTACCGTAATGCATTTGCAATCATGGTCCATCATCTCAAACTTAAAGCATTAAAACGGAGGAGAGACAGAGAAACAAACAAAACATGATATAAACAGACGTCGAAGACATTTGCCTTTATTACCTCGGTTGATAAGATTGGATGTGATGTATCTTTACTCATCTTCCTTAAGGCGTTTAATGATTGCCATAAGTGATAGTCATACTCTAATACCATGAGCTCAGCTCAGAACAGCTTTAGGGCAGTCGAGTGGAATCATCTTTGTGACCATCGTTTTCAATTACCTATTCAAGTGTTTTGCAAGTGTAGAAGTGTAATAATAATTCCATAAACTTAAGATATTCGAATTACTATTGTGCATGACAAGAGGAAAAATAACCCTACCTTTGAGAAGGTGGAAATTATTATTATTTGTTATTTAGCCAATGACCTTCGCAGATCATATGATGCGTTTTAGTTGTGAAGATTATGTTTTGGGTGATAATCCTGTCAGAACACATATCCCGGATATTGAACTTAGAGGTAATTTCAGTTCTATTCAAAACAGCCTCAGCAGATATGTAACATACAGTACAGCACAATAATGAAACCTCTTACGCTTGGATCCTCATTTTGTTCAGGAAAAGCAACAGACAAAAGGATTGTTCCTCCAGGATGCACACAGCATGTAATACATGCTGTATATACTTGACAGAAGGGAAAAACACAATAAGAAAATCAAACAGAAAATTGATCGGAAGTAAACATAGGCAAAATAAACTGCGCTGGAATGAATTTGATGGCTCAAATTGAAACACAAATAGTTTAACACGTTGGTCAATATGCCATTCAATTGCACTCGACCTCATGAAATACCATTGTAAAGCTCCAGCACATATGTATCACATGTGTAGGAACATCATCCAAGCCACGATCTCAGGCTGATATTATGGGCTGCATATGGCCACACTGTCCTCTCTTTTGTGCCACGAGCTGCACAATTGAAAGGAGCGTAATGGCATTGAGCTGCAAGGTCAGAGGTCAGATCTCTTGATTAAGTGAGGAGAGAGAAAACCAAGAAGGAGGGCGAGCGTGGAAGACCGAGAGCGACAAGGAGGAAGAAGCATCATATGGGAAGAAAATAGCAGCATATGAGGATGAGCTTCAAAAGAGGAAGTTGTGAATGCATGCTTGCTGAGACAAAGGGATGGAGAGATGGCTTGGAGATATTTATTTTTCTGCCAAGTATACGGAAAAACAGTTGGGACATCATGGAGAGGCATGGGTATGTCACCGATGCATGTTCCTTTTAGCAAATGTCGTGAATAATATATGCTCCTTTTGAGAATACTATTTAAAATTTAAACACGTCTGTCTATTATTGTGGGCGCAGAATACATCTTGCCCAAAGATGTGTGTGTTAGTGCGTATGTGTGTGCTGAAGACAGCGTGCGCAGGTTGCAGAATCGTATTATGTCAACAGTGGTTGCTTCAAGAAGAAAGAAACATCAAGCTTTTGCAAAAATGCGACAAAACAAACAAATAAGGAGTCATTATGACCATGTTCCCATTGCCTCATTACAGTACTGAAAAGCATCATTTCAGCACAGTACTTGGTCTAAGCTGATGCACAGCAGTGGGAAGTGTGGCGCTTTCATTAAAGCCGTTTTAATACCGTTTGTTATTTTCCAAATTTTTGCTGCAGGCATTTATGGAGTCAGCAGAACATTTCTTCCCTTCATTGTAACACGTCTTCCTTTTGTTTTATGTTACTTTTTGTACAATGAAAATCAGGAAAGTGTTATTGGACGGAGTGAGGTGGGTGGATGGTTTTAACCATCTCTGGCTGAGTGATGGCACCAATGAAACAACCCCCTGACTCACACCTGATGTAGGCTGCCCAGACTCAGAGGGGTTGCGGTGGTTGCAAAGAAGCAAATCCCCCAGGGCTCTCACGAGCCCGCACAATGTGTTAACAGCTGCTGCAGATGCATTTTAATCAGTCCACACAGTTTATCTCAAAAGGCAAGGCAAGTCAAAGAGGAAGAAATTCACTTGGGAATCTGCTTACCCTTTCAAAAATGATTTTTAGACTTGAGGATGAATAGATATACAGAGTCCTGGTCAGTAAAAAAAAAAATGGATCAGTAAGAAAAGATTCAGCAAGTTTATGATGAAGTCATTAAAGGAATGAGAAGATTCAGGAAAAGGCTTAAAGGAGTTTTTTTTTTTCTTTCTTCATTTCCTGTCACTGGCAGCAGTCTACCATGATTTAGGGAGCACTTCTTTAAAACACCTGCTGCTCCCAGGTGTATGTTTTTGTTGGCACAAACTGCTAGTTGTACCCATGAGTAAAACCCTGCATCCCTCACACAGCTCCAGGGTTGCAGATGTGGTATAATCTGTGTGTGTGGGGGGGGGGGAGAATCCGTCTTGAATCTTTATTTTTGGTACTTGTAAACCGTAGCCTCATATACCCCATATTGTAGATCAGTCGCAATCACGCGGATGCTTTATTTTTACTTCAATAATATACATAAATGTCTATTTCATACTTGTATGGCAGATATTCTGGTCTCTGATATCCAATTCTTATTAGTGGTTCACTGTTATAGATTACATACTGTATCAGTAAAATTATGTGCTAGTTACTTAATGAGTGTGTCTGGTTGACCAGTTCTTACTGAAGTGGAATATGAATGTTGGATATGGGTATAAAGATATGGTAGCAATCTTTCCGCCACATCTATATTCAAATCAGATAGAGTATCTGCAAAATATCCTTTGGGCAATTTTCTCCTAGTTAAACTATTTGCCCTTGTAAATGTCCTGAATGTCCTGAAAGAACACAGACTTCTCTCTGGAGATCACCCTGACCTGCTTAAGTGTTGCTATAAACACAATAACACACTTTCAGGAGCAATATAATGGTAAATTAATGTGTATACTGAATGAGCCTAATGGAGGTGGGGAATAGGTGTCATTTTAAGTCTAAAATATACCCTGCAATATAAAGCAATATGTAGCACACTTTGTAATGTACGGACAAAATGGTTAATTTGTCACTCGATAAATATAATGGAATGACAACGTTTCATTCACCTGTACTCAGTTCTCTTGCCATTGTGTCTCTTATCCTCACACATTAAATTACCAAGTTGTGTTCACTTCTCTCCACACAGATTTTTTGATAGCTATTAAACACAGGATTATTTTCCCCCAGAATAATCAGTTTGATGCAACATTTCGACTCTTTCCCAAAAGCAAGGGTTATCATACGGAGCAAAGAGCAACTGATTCACACTGGCAAGTTTATCTTTAATTAGCACAGATTAATTGAGCTTTCACTTCGCTGTGCAAGCCAAGCAGAAGGGCAATTTGTGCATGAAAGCCCATTGTTGCCCCATAAGCCTTTCTATTTAGTGCTCTAGGTCTCAGAACCATTAATAAGGAGGTTAAGATCATGTTGTTGTTTACAGATAGGAATCATACTGTTTAAAACATAGATTTAGTTCATAAAATGGTTGTAAAAAAAGTAGAAGTACGAATAATTATTAGATTTTCTTCAACAGGATCTACATGTGTTTGGAGTAACAAAGGTTGCTGTTGTTTTCTTGTTGTACCTTGAGACAGGGGCATTGGTACGTGGGCAAGGCAGGAAATTCTGTTGGGCTCCAAGCAAAAGGGGCTTACTATGGAGTTACCTATAATAGTCCATAGCAAAGACAATTTTGTGAGATCCTCCTTAAATTCTCATTGAGTAAAAAAAACAAAAAAAAAACCTTAATGAGGCCCTATGCTACTTTGTCATTTAAGGGCAGTGACATATGAACCCATAAAGCACACATGTGCTTAAGGGAGTTACAGAACAACGGGGATGTGAAAGGAGGAGAAAAAAAGGTTGGTTTGGGTCAATGAAAAACCCCCCTGGGTCTGGACTTCTTTGAACTATTTGTACTAAAAAAAAACATTAATGGCAGCTTCTTTCTTTTCTTAAATCACATACAGGTCACATCCTGAGGAAGCATGTTGTTGTGTGAAAAGTCAGATTGACGATGGGTCATTAAAAGGAGAACAGTGTCACTTTGCATGTTGGCAGGCTCACATTAAAGCCTCACTGCCCTTTTCAGAGAACTTCTCAATAATGGATAAGGCAACAAAGCGCTGGAGTCTCTTTCCTCTCATTATGATCCCAATTACTGGCCAATGCTATTTTCAAAAGGTGGACTAATTGCACACTCCGACTATGAACCAACCTGCAAGTTAATAACATATTTCCTTCAGGGCAGCATCATTATAAGATATAAGCCTCATTAAGCCTAAATGGTGATTTAATAACTTCCCCTAGCAATGACCCTTGTGAGGATATAATGTTAGGGTTTTAGTTATCAGGGAAATTAAGACATTAAACACCACTTTTCATCGTCCTCTGTTTTCAGAAAGCTAAAATTCACCAGAATAACACTGTTGCTGTGATGTGTGTCTGGAGTACGTCAAAGTGGTGACATGGTTTCAAATGGATGTTAGGGATGAAGCCTGTCCCAGTGATGTGCGATGTTGGATGCTAATGTACAAAAGAGCTTGTTCTGTAACTGCTGCACCCAGTGTGCAACTCACTCACTCACTCTCCCTGCATGATTACACATAATGTTGCTTTTATTCCATAAACAGCCCCAGCCCTTCTGTGGCTTTGCTCGAGCTCAAAGTTAATTCTCCGCTTTCCCTCTGCCTTCCTAAGTGGTTCTTCCTCCAGAGCCATTTTTCTGAGTCAAAATATCAAAATTCGACACTTTGATTATGCTTAAGGGGTGTTGATAATTGCCGACTAGAGTAAGCAACTGTCTCCGGCAATCCACCATGAAGGCAGGAAGGCATTTTTTTTCTGTGTGAAGTGGAATCACATTATGTTCGATGATCAGTGCCTGGGGGCCACATCAAACACAGTCTGAAAACCTTTCCAGAAGAGATAGATGCAGGCCAATTTCACAAGTGGAGTTTTATTGGTTGATTGCACAGTGGCCAAGTTGTTATCTAAATCCTCAAACTACTTGGGCAACATAAGACGTGCCTTGTGAGCATCCGTGGTGTTCAAACTTAGACCTCAATAGGAAAGCCAGACCTAAATGTTTACAACCATTAGTTTGCCAGGATTACAGATTAAGAGACCAAGGGTAAACAGAATTTGGTCGATGCATTTGAGCAGTGACATACAGAGCAGCGTCATTGCTGGAGAGTCTAATAATATCAAGTTTGATTGTCATGTTTATACTTGGATTGATGGCTTATATAACCATTAAACAGATGAAAAGGCTTTTGCAGCCTGTATTCATATAAAAAAAAAAATCTGATCTAAAATTTAAATGTGGTTTTCCAAGATAATGACGTTAACATGCTTAAGTTGAGACATAATAGCCAAGAACGTGCTGCTGTCTAATAAGCTGACCCTCCTGTACATCAAGGTGCATGCTAGCATGATTCAATTCATCATTTTGCATAATTAAATTCCCTTCATATTGGAGCTGTGGGGCTAATTAGTTGGTAAATAAGATGAGATCAAACATGAGATGTGGGTGTCCACTCTGCCCAGCAGGGGGAGAGTCACTGATGAGCAAACTGACCCATGATTGCCTGATTCAATTTGCTCCGATTAAAACAAAATACTTTCTGTAGGGATGCTGGCTGCTGCAGCTCAGAGAGACCAACATAATGATGTGGTCTGCAGATGGATTGATTGAAAGCAATGAGTCTTATATTAAATTTGAAACGTCTTAATTTGTGGATAAGAAGATGAGAAAATATAAACTAAAAGTGGCCAATTTACTGAGGGATGTTTTCAATAGAATTATTGGATAAATACATGAATCGAATTACAAAAACATGATCACTATCATTCAATGAGCACTAAACCAAAAATGCAATCACAATAATGGCATTTGTTGCATTTCCTTTTTTTTTTTTTTTTGCCCTAGGGTGTATCCATAATTTTACAGGATTGAATATAAATCATTGTTATTTTTAACTCACTTTGTCTGGAACAAAGCACATACTTATAAGGAACAGCACAACGAATCGAATTAAATACTCGCCAAATGCTTCAAATGGATCAAATTCAATAGCGACTGAGTCAAAGATGGGGTTTCAGACAGAAGTGTAGCGATGCATATACAGTACCTCCACGTTCACCCCTCTCACCTGCCTGTGGTGTTTATTCACCGAGAAACCATGTCAAGAGCACAGGAGTCACAGACGCGCAAAACGAGCATCTCGGTCTGAGAAGAGCTGCACCAAATTAGCATGTATGTCATGCAATTATGTATGATAATTAAGATGAAGTGTAAGTTATTTTTATACGTGCAATGCAGCGTTGGGCGATGACGTGTTTGGTAGAGATCAGGACTACAAGTGCAGGCCTGTGTTTTTTTTGCTGCTGTGGGAAAGAGAGACAACATCTCTACTCATCCTCTTACACCTCAGCCTGGGGGGCTGTGTTGAAAAAACCCTGTGTTTTCAGTGATTGGAAATTAGTTTGCGATGAGAACAGAGAACGTCGTGTGTGCAAAATGTAAGAGATATAATATTTACTCATACCGTATTTGTCATAGTGGGGGTTGAGGAGGAAAAAAAAAAAAATCTAAAATTTCAGGAAAAGTGTTACATAAGTTTGAGCTTCATATATGAGGCCACTTGTGCACACTCATGATGGCATTGCGCGGGCGACCTCAGCACCCCAGTGAAATGGCTGTACACTGATTAATGCTGAGTCAGATACCATTAGCTGTTATCATCCCCCTCTCAGGATCCAACTCTGCACTAATGTGGGGCAGGGGCCACATTATAGAAACACCTTCGCTTTGCGGTCTTATTTCACTGTGCAGTGCAGGATTTCTACTGTCACAGGACTGGAAATGAAGGTCACAGGAAACCACCTGGATATTCTGAGAAAAATGTGAGGGGGTTGAATGCATTTCAGAGACTATTTTTAGACAAAGCCTCCCAACGTTTTTATTTACTCTGTACACAGCGATAACGTAATTGTAAATTGTGTTTTATGTAGTAGCTGCGATTTTAATTTAGCAAAAGTACCAAAACAACCATTAACAAGATGCTACCCATACAAGTTACTGGTTTATTGGTTTGTGTCATTTCAGTGTGAGCAAATTTTAGAATAGGATACATATTCTTTGCTTTTTCTATGCCAAATATTTTAATACAATTCCTTTGCTTATTGTGTCGTTTTTTTTTCCATGTAAAACATGACTCTATAGGTTAAATACATATTGTTCAGTGGAGTACAATCTCTGAAAAGCACTATGACCGATGTAATCTCACAGAACAAAGGTCCACGTAGAAGGATAATTAATGTTCTTTGACAAACAACTGATAAAAAAGGAGAGACTGTTTCATTGTGTAGAAGACGGTGCTCTTGCCTCGATACCATACATACATGGTACCAGTTGTCCATATATTAATCAAGGATAAATTAAAAAATGCAGGCTGCACTGCAAAAATGATTTTCTAACTTTACAGGGTCGATACATATCGGAATCTACATGTTTCTGCAGTTATTGAAGAAAATGGTTGATAAAATGTAGTGAACATTTCAACACCATCATGATTCCCATTCGAACAGAACACAAGGAAAATACAGCAGGCAGTGATGTGCATGTGTGCAGTATGTATAAATGAAGTCTCATTCAGTCAATTAGCATGTAAGCTGACATGTTGAGGGGTGGAGAATACTGACCAAACTGGGTTTAGCTTTTTTTCCCCCTTTTCTTCCTTTTATCAAATGAACTGTTAAGTTGTTTAAAGCTTCATGAGGCCAGCGGCAATGTTTTACAAGTCAGCTGCAATGAAGACCATATGGCATATAACAAAGCTTTGTAGCAAACTGAGGAAGGAAAACGGTTAATAAAAATGTTTATAAGAAATAAAAATGTGTATAAAAACTTCATCAATTACATCTAAATACATGTAAAGGGACTTGTGTAAAATGTCTTCCAATTTACATTGGATGCAATGAAGGATTCTTTTTTTGATATACAGATTGAATTTTTCGATGGTTTCACGTTTCTCTTAAAAATGTGTATGCCATATTATCTAGGCTTTTTTTGCATAATAATCTGCAAGCATATTAAGAGCCTGGAGGGGAATTAAGATCATTCCTCTCACTGTTTAAATTTAGCACATCCCATGACACGCCAAATGAAGCAAGGATGATTTGCAATCTCTCTAACCTGTCACCCCTTCTGTTTGTAGCAAGCAGTGCATTCATTTCGTATATATATCTGCTTTTGTGTGATATGACTTAATGAAAAAAACAACATTCCTTTATAGATGATATTCCTTTTACTGGATAGGGGTGTTTCCCCCCCCCCCCCCCCGAGCCTTGTTTAAATACATGAATGAGCAAGGTTATAGCTCTCACAATACAGTGGTGGATGTTTTCAAACATAATTTACAAGAATCAACAGACAGAATGTGTGTTACACAGTACGTCTACTGCAGAAGCAACATTTTCTGTGAATAAAAACAAGGGACTTTTCACTAGAGTTTGCTCTTCTGGCCTCAACTTGTTGGTAAATTTGCAATTTCAGAGCATCTCTCCCACCAAAGGAAATATATATATATTTGTTCCCTTTTTATATTATGATGTGCCTAGTGCAGAAGCATGGAACTAAATGTTGCTGGTCCATGCGAGACATTGGTTCATTCTCTATTTAGCTGCAAATAGTGGCTCCATATGCGTTATCTGCTGTATCTTATAATGCAAAGTGCACAGGAGTCAGCTTAAATTTACCAAGTATACTTGGTAGAGATTGTCATCATTAGTGAGCTGAAATATACATCAGTTTAAACACTTGATATGTTCACCCAAATCAAATTCTTAAGCTCTGGGATCACGGTTCGGGAACAAATGGGTCGTGTGGGATTTCAAAAATGTGGCAGTGAGAATAAACACAGCACAGCAACCCTCTAGTTGTATCAAAATGGTAGATAAACAAAAGAAAAAAGCTGGACCCAATACTAAAATTGAAACAGAACCCACATCGCATGACTCACAGGCCACAGTGCACATTGAAACAGAAAGGTGTTGACACAAACCAACAGAGCAGCTACTTCCCTTCCTCCTTATGTAGCCTCCCAGTTAACGCTGACTGCTCTCAGGTGTGGGAGTACACACATGCACCCAGTAGCTGTTGATTAGCAAGGAAATCTGTGACCTAGATTCTGCATCTCTGTCCCAAACACACTACACTTCCAGTAGATACAGGCCAGCAGCAGTTCTGAAAATACACACCTGGCAAGACTCAGACGTTTGTGTGGTGCAGTCCATTCAATGTGTTGTCATGTGGCAAATAAAAGGCATTTTCATCCACAGCAGACTTGAGTCCTGCCATGTTATTTGCAATATTAACTTACTTTACATAAACCAAGCTAGTGCTGGACTTTGATTAAAACATTTTTAGTTTCAAAACCAATTTTATAAAAATCTGTTTTATTATCAGCTCCATGATATTTGTACCAACTCAAATTATTTTCTTAAACAAACAATTTATATTAATACATAAATAAACACTCTCCAAAGAGTGTTTTGTCTGTTTCAATTATTATTGTTTTTTTCCAGTTGTATGTCTGAGTGTACCTTTGCATGTTTCCACATAAACAGGCAATTACAAAATAACATTTTGTGACTGCCCAGTGGCCCTTGTTTCACTTTTCCTGTCATGTTCCGCTTTCCGTCAATGCAAATGTTTTGTCATTTGATGTCCTAGCAGAGGCTGCAACTAACTATTATTTTCATAATCTGTACTTCTTCGATACTAATTGATACTTGTAAGGTTGTAAGGTTTGAAGGAGAGTTGTTAATCTGCTATTGTCTGAGTTTTTGAGTCTCTCAAGTGAAACAAATGACCTGCATATTTCAACATAACAAAACAGCACTGACATATTACTAACCACAGTAGTTACTGCTACAAGCTAGACAAATTTAAACTTTTGCTAAATGTTTGCTTTACCTGCAAACATCTTTGCGTCGCTGCTGTTTTCAGTAGATTTCTGAGTCAAGGGACTCCAGTAAAAGAGTGAAGAGTCTGCCGGCATGGTCGCCAACACATTCAAACACAGAGCAACTTTTTGTTCTAATGTTTATTCTGTGCACTGAAGATCTTCTTGACTGTCATTCATTAACCACTTTGTTTTCTCTTTGTCTTGCAGAACCGTGACAGAATGGTCGACTGTATGAGCAAAGTCATGCTGCACACGGTCATCTCATGCTGGCAACCATTGCTGGGGCTGGCCCTCGTGGCTGTCTTTGTGGGTTCCACCCTAGGATGTCCCTCTCGCTGCGAGTGTTCAGCGCAGAGCAAAGCAGTTGTCTGTCACCGCAAGCGCATGCCCACTATTCCGGATGGCATCCCAACAGAGACCAGGGTCCTGGACCTGAGCAAGAACAAACTGACAATGATCAACCCTGATGACTTCATTGTGTTTCCTGGGCTTGAGGAACTTGACCTCAGTGGAAATATTATCAGTTATGTTGAGCCTGGAGCTTTTAATTCTCTTTTTAACATGCACTCACTCAGTCTCAAGAGCAATCGTATCAAGCTCATTCCCCTGGGTGTCTTTGCAGGTTTAACGAATCTTACCCGACTGGATATAAGTGACAACAAAATTGTCATCCTCCTGGATTATATGTTTCAGGACTTGCACAATCTGAGGTTTTTGGAAGTGGGCGACAACGATCTGGTTTACATTTCTCACAGAGCATTCAGTGGACTTTTAAGCCTGGAAATACTAACCTTAGAAAGATGCAACCTTACAGTTGTGCCTACTGAAGCCCTTTCCCACCTGCATAACCTTGTCAGCCTCCATTTGCGTTACCTCGGCATCAGTACCTTGCACCCTTACTCATTCAAAAAGTTGTTCAGGCTCCGGGATTTAGAAATCGATAATTGGCCTGTGCTAGACCATGTGCCAGCCAATACATTGCATGGCCTCAACCTGACCAAGCTTTTCATTACAAACACCAACCTTTCCTCCTTCCCTTATCAAGCTATGAAGCACCTGCCCTATCTGACACACCTCAACCTGTCCTTCAACCGCATCAAGCACATTGAAGGGGGGATGTTAATGGAGCTTGTTCGTCTGCGAGAGCTTCATCTGGTTGGTGCTCAGTTAACCACGATTGAGCCGTATGCCTTTCAAGGCTTGCGTGGTCTTAAAGTTCTTAATGTCTCTCACAACCGACTGGATACACTGGAAAAGGGTGTTTTTCAGTCTCCAGAGGCTTTGGAGGTTCTTCTGATTGATAACAACCCATTAGTATGTGACTGTCGTCTAATGTGGATCCTACAGAAACGGCACTCCATTTACTTTGGGGATTCGCAACCGGAGTGCAGCACACCTGAAGGCATCCGAGGCAGGCCTTTTAGGGAGTTTAAGGAGACTCTACTGTCATACTACGTCACCTGCACCAAGCCAAAAATTCGTGAGAATAAAACACAAACGATCACTGTGGATGAAGGCCAGCAGGCAATGTTGCGCTGCAGTGCTGAGGGGACACCAAGACCCACTGTGTCCTGGCTGTCCCCTCGGCGACGAGTTCTGACAAGTAGGAGCCATGGTAGAGTGACCGTCCACAACAATGGTACGCTGGAGATCAAGTCAGCAGAGATACAAGACAGCGGAGTGTACCTTTGCCTTGCATCAAACACTGCCGGGAACGACACCCTGATGACTTCATTGGCAGTGAAAAGCCTGGGATCTCTGTATGCCAACAGGACCCAGTACTACACAGATCCCAGCAACACCACTGCCAATGCGACGACTGGTGGCACCCTTGGCTTAGACCTAAAGACTATTTTAGTGTCAACAGCTATGGGTTGTTTTACCTTCCTGGGAGTGGTCTTGTTTTGTTTCCTGCTCCTTTTTGTTTGGAGCAGAGGAAAAGGAAAACATAAAAACAACATAGATGTTGAATATGTGCCACGGTCAAAGTCTAATGGCACTAACGTGGACTCGGCCGAGGGACAAGCTGGTCCTCGTCGTTTTAATATGAAAATGATGTGACTTCTTTTGTGGAATCAAAATTCTGGATTGTGGGAATGCCCAAAGTACAATGTATTTTTTTGCAAATAGGACTATTGAACTTCCCAGTGTTACAGGGAGCGAGAAAGACTGTGAAAAGTGTTGGGCTCTCATAAGAAGTTGAGCAGTATCATAAATCCCTGGATCTTTCATGAACTGCAAGGAATTGTTGGACATAATGTTAAGCAACTGAGAGCATACTTCTTCAACATGGAAAAGAAGTGAAAACTATTGTCACCATGAGGACCTTAAGGGAGTAGGTGTCACTTATCAGCTTTTTGAAATTTATATGCCCAAAAAGAACCCTTCTGTTTTGGGTTGGAGCTACAGACTGCTGAACCATGTACAGTACAAATTTGTATCTGAGCTATTAACCTACTTTGTTTAGTCTTGCGCCATGCTTACTCACAGAACAAAAATCAATGAAACGGACCATAATTCCCTATGCTAAATACTTTGCATATGTGTACCTAATGCTTCATTATGTACATGTGCAAATTATTTCAAAAGAAATATTCATAGCAATATTCATGGGATACATTAGCCAAAATTGATATAACCCCATGTGTTCAGCAAGAACATTCTTCAGACTTTCAAAGCTACTATGGATTAAGGAAGGGCTTTTATGCGTGAGTATCTGTCCCTGCCTACCAATTGACTCACAGACATTAATACATATATATTATTTATCAATGAAAATAGTAGAAAAATATTTATGAAAAATGTGAAAGTATTTTACAAAAATCAGTCCTTAAACACTGTTCAAGATCTAACATAAAACTTGGATCAACATGAAGATGACCCGTTAGTGGTCAACGTACCTACATGAACCACCTTTTGTCCTCTTTTTGTCTCCTTTTATTCCTTTAAATGTACCTTTGCTGGTTGGCAAACTACATGTGTCAATTTTACTACAGTGACATTTGCATCATTTTCCGCAGTAGAAAATTTGGACTTTGTTGTGGTAGTTTCTCATTTTGTTGTTGAATCATTTAGAGTGTGAAAACTTTAAAAGTAAAAGTAAAAAAAAAAAAATGTATGTGAAATAAATGAAGATGTATTTGTAACATTGAGTTGACTATAAATGTTGTTACATAATGCAACCTGTTTCTCTTTAACTTCACTGATCACTCATAGTGTTCTTCGGAAAGAAGGCATTGATTACCTACAACACCTATGCATACATATTATTTCCTGTTTCCTTTGCAACATAAAAGGGATGAAGGGTAGCTCTAGGTTTTCTTTGCTCAAAACTTCTTTTATTTTAGGCATAAATCTGTTCACATTCACACTTCTCAGCCAAGTCCACCACCAAAATGTTTATCAACTGCCACCGATATTTCCTCTGCAATGTCCTCAATTAACATTGTTTTAACAGATGCCAGCTTGAGGTAAATTTGAAACAACCCATTCCCAAACAGCCTTCAATGACTTGTTTGTTGCTATTACTAATTTATGTTTGCAGATATATTCCCTAAATGGGAAAAATCGAAAATCCCTTTCTCTTTGCTTGCCTATTCTTTCTCACACTATTTCTCTTCCATATCTCTCTCTATATATCCTGTGTTGTCCCACATCTGCAGCAGCAAGAGCCACGTATTGTGTTTGGTTTCTGAGCCTGTGCTCCCTGGCTGCTTCAGAAACCAGAGCACCAGAGCTGCAGCTCCTCCAAAAATACAAAAGAAACAAGGTTAATTTTTTAGGTCAGTGGTGTCGACCATCACAGTGCTCATTTAGTTGAATTGTATTAAAATGCGTTTCCTTGTTGAACCTGCAAGTGCAATTTTGCATTCCTGTGAAAATGAGCCCTCTGTCCCGAGCCCCGGGTCCATGTGCCCAGTAGGTCCTAAATAACACTCAAATAATTAATTTGTCCACCATGTGGTACCTTTATCTGCTCAATAGATTTAAAGCACAAGTCACGTTCCCTTTTCTATGGTAGGAAATAAGTATAGTGATTTATGTTTGCATGAACACCTAATAAAACATGATATTTTCCAGCAATGGGCAGATATTCAGCCTGCTTCTACAGTCATCCATATATATTTCAAATGCACCTGACAGCTGGAACAGGCTGACATTATAATTGGGTATATGCAGGTATGTGTCCATGGTGACATGCAGAATAATCCTTTCGTGTGATACAGATTTCTTTATATATATACTGTATTACATTGCTTATACTCGGTGGGATCAGTGTACGTATTTGATTAGCTTTTGAAAAGTTGTACGAGCCGTGTGGCTCTTTGCCACCTCTTATGAGTAATTTATCGATCTAGCGACGCTTTTAGCGCAATTGATCAAGATAATGTTAAAAAAACCTGATGGTAGTCTGTCGATCTGAAAGGTGCAGTGTAGTTTCTGTTGAAATGATTTGTTTTCGTTTCACACTATACAGGGAAGACTACACACGCAATCACCCATAAAACTACTCACCACCTTTTATGTTTTCCTGCATATTTTTTTAAATGAATGACAAACAGAGTGGCAGACAGACCTCTTACCATAAAACTTGACATTTTGCTCAGGGTGTCATCCATTCCTCTTGATTGTCTTCTCGGTTCCTCTTCACCCTGATTGGAGTGGGAGCACCTGTGGCAAATCCATCTGATTAGGCACCTGCTCATTTAAGGTCTGGTAAGCTGATGATGCATGTCAGAGTGCTGAAGGCGTTGTAGTGTTCAGAGAGAGACAGGGCTGTGGTGAGACAAACAGCTTGGGCTGAGCTGAATAATACACCCATGGTTCCCGAGGACTGAGTTGCCTCTGTTGTTTTTTTGTTTTTTTTAAAACAGCTTAAGTGTGGAACCTCCAATAGCCTGGAGCCTCGTTCCTATGTAGCTTATATGTGTTACCAGGGCAAAGGGGAGAACTTCTTCTGATGTCAGACTTGCATGTAACATTGGGAGACTGGGTTGGATATAATTAACCCCATCATAAATATTCTTAATTTCAACTATTAACCTAATTGTATGTCATTAACTGTCTCATTTAACTCAGCAATTAAAAAAAAGATATATTCTGTATAACTCTCTAAAACATGACTGCACATACTCTCAGTTTTGAGAACCTCTTTTTTTTTTGTCCGCCCCATAGTATTACATGTGGAGACATTACCACAGATTTAAGGACACAAACTGTCAGAAAAAAAACACATTTCTGTGTAGTTCAAAACAGAACTTGCAGACGGTGTTTCTGCAAATGATTTAGAAGTAGTAGTAATCAAGAGTGCTATCTTCTGTGGCTGTAAATATAAGTTGGTTCTCCTGAAATGACTATCATCGTTATGGATGAGAGCGCACATTTTTATATCTGCACACATATCTGTAAAAAAACAACATTTGCACAGTGAAATCATGGTATTTTTTAAATTACAAACAACATTTCTGATAGATTCCTTAGCCCCACAGGCTGTGGAGCTCATGCAACACATAAAAGATCATGCAGACCTGCAACTGGAGCGACAGAAAGATAGCCTGGGAAATGGAGCTGGCTGTAGTTGAAGTACGGGGCAGATGTTAGCCGCCAGGTTTTGGCTGTGTGTGCTTTCATTAGGTTTAGCTTTCATACACTCCCCGGTGACGAGCCTGGGCTTCCAAATGACCTCCCATGTGAGCAGACTCGGTTCCAAACTGATGTCCAAAGAATGGCTGGCTGCAGAGGGGGAAGACACACATGTGCCACTGTGCATCGTTGATATACAGTACATACAAGCATTCCCTAACATAAAAAAACATGCAATGTTCAAATTTATATATGAAGCACTGCCTACACCATATTGCATCGTTGGTCTGTTGTTAAAGCAGCTTCGTTCGTCTCTGGTCACAAAACAAAGATTATGAGATTGAGAAAAGATTCTTCTCCTTCACTGCAAGGTGGCAGTGAAAAATGTCTCCAAGATATGGCAGAGGGTAAAACATTATTAGCAAAGACTCCTGTGCAATGCACACTGAATGTTTTACTGAAAGCCAACAGTCGATATTTTTCTGTTAGTGTGTCGCAGCATTCTGTAATTATGTGTTTGGCCTTTCTGGGAAGCACAGTCGTGAGGGAAGAAATGAGAGAAAGGGAATTTAATTGTTTGCCTATGTAATTGTTTCATGGTGAATGGTCTCATAAATGGGAGCAAAGAGATGGAAAATTTTACATTCCTCCCCTCCAGATGTGAAAGCAATAGTTCCATTCCCTGGCAACTTTATTCCCAAGTATGGATTTTCTATGAAGCACTTTATTACCAATAGTGAATTGTGATCATTCATGAAACACTCTGAACAGCACCTAAATATTTCAGCAAAAAAAACTTTAATTGGAACAGATGTGTTCAAGTGTGCGGTGTATTGGTGTCTTCCAGGTGTGATTTGGATTTTATTCGACACAGAAACACGTATTCTCGCCCATTAAATTCCTTAAACGCTTTGGTTTCACACACACGCATTTACAGAATGAGGTTTTTATTGGAAGGTGCAAGAGAAATGATGTTGTTTTAGCTCTTATGATACACCCAATCCACCTGAGAGGCATACCATGCTTTGAATACCTGCACTAGGATTTAATTTGAACATGTATTCAGCCAGACAGTCTCCAAGGTACTTGGTGGCCTTCATGTTTCATCATGAAGTCTTGGGGAATATCACACTGAGTAAGTAGAAATGGAAAAAACTGAATGATAAAACAACCTGTCTTGATAGAAGACATCTTCTCAAGCTAGAAGTCTCGCTGTGTAAAACTTAACATTACTCACAATCCTCATATTCAAGACACCTCGTTCAAATATATACAGGAGTTGTAGTTGTGCCCTACCTGACATGTAAACATTTACAAGTGGTGTGAGTTTATTCAGGATGGTGCAAAATCGATGGAAAAACTTTAATGAATCCAGTTCATTATTTTATGGAGTAAATAAAAATCTAGGTTTCCAGAGAGTTAAACAAACACTGCATTCCTGCCAACCACACACACTGTCTTGGCAGTTTGCAGAGCCAATACATATAGATTGCCCTTGTCTGTAAAAGTCTGAAAATTTACCCACTGAAAATTATCTGAATTCACCAAATGACCACATACAATTGAAAGAGATTTGTAAATGACCCACCGACAGCAGTTTGAGACGAAATGTCGCAGAATTTCAGCCAAATCACAAAAAAAGCAGGTAAAAGGCCATGTTCATGTGTGAATAAATATACATTTTTGGTCCATAACTGTGAGCTCTCACATATCAGTGGTTTGCAGAAACATGCAAGTGCAACAGGATGATAACAGTGTGAGTCTGGATTGTAAATGAATGGGTAGTAACAACATGTATTATTTGTTTAATTTTAACACACAACACTCCATAAATGTTGTAAAAATATTTTCAGACAAAGGTGATCCAGTTCAAGCACAATTTCTGTCCTCCATTTACCTTCCTGCCTTTTTTTTTTTTTTTTTCTGCCCACATCATCTTCCCTTTGTAAACCCATTGTCCTTATTCTCTGTCACATACAGCACACTTTCAAGCTCTGACTCCCCATGGTGCTACTTCTCTCAATGGATCTTGTCACACTGTGCAGCTGCTTTGTCCTTGCTGAGCAGATGCTAGACCATTAGATACTCTCCAACCTTGAAGAATCCACCAACACTCTGAGCAACAAAACACTGAGTTAAACAGTCATTCTCAAAAGAGACACCACAGCACCACTCTGGTCTGCGTCAAGAATCTCTTGACATATAAGTCATGAACAGTACTTTGTTCCCGTCCCACACACTCTGCTTTCACGTGGCAAAAATGATGCCATCAGTTGCCCAGCAATCTTTCAGGATCTACGAATTGTACTGTGAAAGAGAACAATGTTTTTCAGTCGCATTCAACTGCACCTTTTTTCTACATGGTGATTCAACTCGCAAGGGACAGAAACAAAAGCATGTTGCCTCCCAGGGAGTGTTTAAGGAAACACACATGGCTTAAGTGCAAAAAAACACCCACAGTGGCAAGTGCAGTGACCCTGCTATTCTGACTTCAGCCTGGAGTTCATTCGACCCAACGGGGAGAAGATCCTTGACCGAGATGGATGAGTGACCACAGGGTCTGTGTGTAATGGGTCATCATCCAAAGGCAGATGGGCAGTGGTTCAGCTAGAGTGCAGAGTTTGACTGTGGCTTAGAGGCGAGGGGCAACACCATGGATGTATTATATGAACTGGATAGAGCACCGCCCCTTCGATTCCGTTCATTCCTATGAAGCTGCTCACCCAGCGCATATGCCAAAAAAGTTTTTTGACTTTTATTTCCGGGTTATGGGGCCCATAGAGCATGCGCAGTAGTGTCACTACCATATAAAGATCTATAAAACCCTGTGTCCTGTGGACACTTTTACAGGCGTCTCTTTTACTATTGCGGTCAATGGGAAAATTGCTTTTTGGGCTTTTGTGCTTTTATGGGGTTTCCTGTTGCAATACCCACAGTGGCCACCATGTAAAAATTGTCTTCAAGGCAGAGGGGGCGGTGCTCTATCCAGTTCATATTATACATCCATGGGCAACACTTCCCCTCATTTCCTATCGCAAACTGCAACAAGTTGTTAATGTAGCTGCGTCAGAGAAATTGTATTTGCCACTAAAACTATCTGGAGGTCTAGTCGCACACGCGGGGGCTCAGATATGGATTTGCAGTAACATGCTCTAGGTGGGAGATGACAAGTACCTGCTGAGTCACTTCCTGAAAAACGAACAGGCCGATTATCCAGGGGTCGTATATGCATGAAAACCATGGACGCACCATTTACCATGCATTAACTGCTAGAAAAGCAGTGCTAATGCTGCTGTTTGGTGAACAACTGCTTGTCACAAAGTGTTATACTCAGATTCCCTGCTACAATCTAACTGAACTGCATTTTCTCCCTGATTACATTTATTTTGACAAATCACAATAGAGGCATAGTTCACATATTTAAGTCAACATTCGTACTCTGGAGATTGAATATTCAGGAATGGTGACAAAGTGAGCGACAGCGAGACATCACTAAGCACCAAGTCTCAGATCTAACGTTGTGTATTGCAATGCTGTTAAGTAACACATAATCTGCAGCAGTTAGAATGATAAAAAAAAAGAAAAAAAGTCTGACAAAAACTAAAATGTTGATTATGATATTTAAAAAGGTAAGAGTTCAAGATGAATCAAAGACATTCAACCAATATCGTTGTATTTATTATCTTTGAAAACACCACAACATCATTGGTCACACAATGACTCACTCACTTGCTGTATTCTTGCAGTTGGTGAGTCAATAGTAACTATGAAGCATAACCTGAGGCAACACACACACACACACAAAGATATCAGCTGGGGAACCATACTGTTTTTCTCCCTCATTCTCTCCCTAACACACAACACAACTACACACCACATAGAGACTGCCACAAGAGGCAACTCAGATGATTCTTAAGCAAACAACTGAATAACAACTGTACACACAAATGAACAATGTATACTCGAGTGTTTAGTTTAAAAATTAGATGTGGAAAGGATGCTCAAGCTATCTGCCTCTACTATTAGAACACATCAATTAGGTTATGTCCTGTTATTGATGAATGAGTAGTGTCTTCATAGCTCAAAACTCAACCCACCACAGGGCCAACATTCATTATCACATTCACACCACCTACTGAACCGTTACCTTTGGTAGTAGCCCCCAGTTTCTCCCTCTTTCTGGAGCATATTAAAGTAAAAAAAAAAACTATGATTGATGGCTGAGGGAGAAGAGTTGGGTTGGAAGGTACAGGTCAATCCATTTATGTTGGTCTTGCAGCTGCTTTGTAGTCAATTCTACTACAAGGCTGCTGAGGGTAGTGAGCATCACAGTGCTTTGCCCAGAGGAAGGCAATCAAGGAACTGAAAAAAAAAAATGAGTCACTGGCTGTGGTCAGTCCAGTATTGGAGACTAAAAAGTGGCCAAATGACCACTTAGTCCGCAGCTCTGATCAGCCTATTGTGGACCTACCTTGGTTTAGAGATTCTTATGATAAAAGGTGGAAAAGCCCAGTGAGGCTGGGGTACACAACTGATGTCATGCAGTACCAATGTGAACATCCCTAAGTGGTCATCAATGTCACTGTAACAATAACACCAACCTCAAAGCACAGAGTGTAATTGTAACACTAAGTACAATTAAATAATCAGCAATCACTGTAACTACACTGGGTAACAGGAGTGCTGTGGTCTCTTACTTCTCTCGTGCACCCTCTTACCAAAATGCAGATTAAGTGTTGATTGCTATACATTTTTACCTCCTTTTACACTGAGGAATGGGAACAAAAACCTGGTATTAAACGGGCTCTAAATCTTTAAATGCTGTAGTAATATTAAACACCGACATCAACGGTGCTGTTAACAGTACTGGAAGCGATCATGATTGGGAACAGTGAAAATCCGTCGCCCACAGTCTGAGGAGAGATCTGTGTCTGTCTCTCACCCTGTCACTCACACACACACACACACCCACAGAAACAGACCCCAGAGTCACAGGGGAGAAAGTTAAACATTCAAAACTCTGGTTATGTTTCACTCAAACTGATGCTGATATTAGTCGTCGCTTCAAGTGCAACAATTATTTTTGCTTGTGTTAACTTTCCTGCTTTCCTGACCACATACATTTGGACATGTATTTCTTCCAACACGTATAGAACGTTTCACATTAGTGCCTTTTTTGTCTCAGCTAACGTTAACCAAGCCCTGGTCACCATCACGACTGACACTCAACACACACGCAGCTCCTAAAGGCACTACAGAGAGTCGAATTGAGACAGTGAAAGGTGTTTCACAGTGCAGCTCGTACCAAGTCTCCTGTGTCCCCCTTCAAACACGAGTTAATGGAAACAATTAATTAGTTAATTCTCTCTGAAATTGTTCAATCAATTGTTATTCATAGAATAAATATGTATTAATTAATTGAGTCTGGGACACTCTAAATTGACCATAGGTGTGAGTGTGAGATGGATAGTTGTTTGTCTCTCTATTAGTGGAGCAGATTGCTGAAACAAACGTTCACTTAGTGATACAAGCACCATATTTAGCACACGGGTGCTTCAGAACCTACTGCCTTAGAAAAGTACATTATCCAATTCTGCATTTAGAAAATCAAAATGACTGAATATCATGATGATTCAATGGGGATTACACTTTGCTGATATATAGGGTAATGTTAAAGGGGAAATAAGTAGTTTATAGTGCCATCTAGAGGAGAAGCTGAAATTTACAACAAAGACCTGCTGCTCTGCTCACCCCCTCCCTTCCCTGAGCTCTACGGTATCCGCAGCCGGTCAAATGTCGTCCTCGTCGTCTTTCTCCGTGTCAGCAGATGAGGTTCGTGAGGCGAGGGAGAGGGCGAGCTACCGCGGCCGTAGCAGACGAAGCGAGAGAGTGGAGGCGGGACTTCCGCTACAAGTAAAGAGACGCTTGTTTTGTTCTCTCGCGTTTGTCCTTACAGGCTCCGGTAGAAACATGGCGTCTCGCTGCTAACAGTGGCTATGTAACCGCGGCCCGCGACCATGTTATTTTACATGACTTTTTGAAACACTACGAAAATGAAACTAAAACTATTATACAGCGACTAGACAATGCAGGAGCACATAATATGTATAAAAAAGTGGATTTTGGGTTATATAAACCCATAAATACTACACATTGTCCCTTTAAGATAAGATAACATAGTCCTGCAGTGGGGAAATTTACAAACTTAACTTTGATTCTGTGTTTTACAAACAAACTTGAAAAAATTAACTAATCGACTTGTGTGTTGTTTGAGTCGGGGAAACTATTATTAACTTCTATTCAAGTTCTATTTCCATCGGGCTTCCATTTTGAAAACTGGCAGCCATTTTGCATTTTCAGCTGGATAATGTACTTCTCTAAAAAGTACATCATGTGTGCCAAATTGGTGCTGGTATCACCAAGTGAAAGATACTTATGGACTATTGTCTTAATCAGCCCCACTATAAGTGGCCCTGTGATAGACTGACCTGTCCGGGGTACGACTTTGCCTTTCGCCTTACGTCAGCTGAGATTGGCACCAGTGCCCCATGCGACCCTCATGTGTAGGATAAGATTAGTATATACTTTACTTTAAAAAAAACCTTTACTGACGTGTGTGGTGTGTCAACAGCAGTAGATGTGTGTCATATGTGCTAGGTGACAGGAATTCACAGCTTGACATAATATCCAACCTGCAGAAAAACAAATGAGACTGAATGTTCCAACTGTGGAAAATAAACCAGAGCTTCAGCTGATATTTTGAGTTGATTGCAATGAAAATGAGCTGACCCTGCCAGTGCTGTAGAGAGGTAAGAGATTTACAATGCACGAAGGTCTCAGTCAGCAGCACGTGGCTCTTTTCCCCATGTAAAATGTGTGCAATGTCAGGGAAGAATAGCACTTTCATTCACTTGTTACATCTCCTTCCTTTTTCCAGTTTTGAGTAAGAGCTCCTCATTTAATTTGTGAGATTATTTATTTTATTAATGTTTTTTCAATGCTATTGTGTGAAAGGCCACCTGAGTTCAGATGTGCTGAAACAGCGGATGTCACAATTCTCCGGCAAGAAAAGATCAAAGCCACACCTCTGGGCTTTTCTTACATATCGAGTTCACTTCCAACACTCGAACTTTCTTACCTCAGCTGAGAAAAAAAAAAGTCGAATTAAACTTGACTTGTGTCATCGTGAAATCCATCTTCATTTTTGAACGAGTCAGGACTAGTTGGTCTCGCCACTGCTTCTACTCAAACCAGGAAACACAGCTTGTTTCATGGATTGTTATGCCACATTGAGTGTTGCTTGGACTTGACATCACTTCCTTTGCTGTGATCATGCCTTTTCTTTTAGGTCAGAGTATTACCTTACGCAAGGACTTTGTTTTCATCAGTTTGTGTTTATCTCTCTTTGTCTGTCCTTCTGTTAGCAAAACCTGATCAATCAAATGTCAAAAGTCTTTTGTGGTTGGTAGAAAACAATGTTTATTCCTTCTTTAAAGGGACAATATGTAGTATTTATGGGTTTATATGACCCAAAATCCACTTTTGTATACATATTATGTGCTCCTGCATTGTCTAGTCGCTGTATAATATTCTTTGTTTCATTTTCGTAGTGTTTCAAAAAGTCATTTAAAATAACATGGTCGCGGGCCGCGGTCGCATAGCCACTGTTAGCAGCGAGACGCCATGTTTCTACCGGAGCCTGTAAGGACAAACGCGAGAGAACAAATCAAGCGTCTCTTTACTTGTAGCGGAAGTCCCGCCTCCTCTCTCTCCGCTTCGTCTGCTACGGCCGCGGTAGCTCGCCCTCTCCCTCGCCTCACAAACCTCATCTGCTGACACGGAGAAAGACGACGAGGACGACATTTGACTGGCTGCGGATACCGTAGCGCTCAGGGAAGGGAGGGGGTGAGCAGAGCAGCAGTTCTTGTTGTAAATTTCAGCCTCTCCTCTAGATGTCACTATAAACTACTTACTTCCCCTTTAAATTAGCAACTTGCATTCCTAAGCACAAGCCTAACAACTCAGTATAAACCAGATGAAACTGGCAAATTACAAAGGCCTCTGTGTAACCCTGGCCCCCATAATTTGTCTACAGAGTATTTCTCATTATATCTTTGCTGAACCTAACCAAACTGGGGCGAAGGACGATAACTCGACTATGCAGTCCTCCCCGAGGTTGACTCTAGGTATCAGCAGAGGAAGGCGCCAGACATCTTGACCTGAGGCCTCTCCTCTCTCCTACTCTCCTCCAAGCCAAAGATATACCTTAACTCCGAGATTCACAGGCAGAATGAGAGAGGATGCCCAACTGTTAACATCTCGTTGTTCATGTTCGGCAT
Organism: Microchirus variegatus; assembly: GCF_963457635.1. Lineage (NCBI taxonomy): Eukaryota > Metazoa > Chordata > Actinopteri > Pleuronectiformes > Soleidae > Microchirus > Microchirus variegatus. Next base: position 7,068,970 of record NC_139807.1, on the reverse strand, counting down.
TGTCCCAGTTCTCGGATCTGATCCAGATTACAGCATTTTTGGGCAATTTAAATGTAACATTGGAAGAAGTTCAGAGTTGTATATCTCAGTAATATCTTGAATTTTGTCATTGTTATCTAAGACGGTGATAGTTAAGCAGGTAAAGTTCGATACAGATACAGAAATTCTTCGGACTCCAGTGGCTTGAATTAAAAAAATGCAGGTGTTTAAGCATTGACGGAGGTCTGCACTCACAGAGTGTTCTTGTTACCTAAATATTATACAGTTCATACCGTTTGCTCACCTTCCTTTTTGAATAAATTAGGTCCCCTGACATAAAAACAGAGACAAAGAGCCCACATGCAACAGAATGATAAATGACAATCCAGCCAAAATGCATAGTAGTATCAGGGACGGGCATGCAATTTTTGCTTCTGACAAGTTTACACCTCATTATGTCATAGAAAGAATACACGTCTTTAAGCTTTCAATATCATTATGCAAAAGAAATGCATTTAAAATGGGACCTTTTAATGTGAAGCAGCTGTCGAACAGCTTTATCAAAACAATTTAAATGTGAATTTTATGTGTTGACAGTAAATAATTATTTAATGAGTCTACATGAAACCTTGCGGATCGATGCTAATGTTTAAGCTGCAATTGATATCACTTATGACAATATGACACTCCAAAGGATGAGAGGGATGTAAAGGAATCCGTATAATAACGCATGTATTATTAAAAGAGAAATCACGTAAATAGACTCAGCTGTGTGTGTAATTTACGATACCGAGAGGATGACAGGCCGAGTCAGACACGGTTAATATCAAAAGGTGATTCATTTAACATCCTGAGGTGGTGTGTGATGGAGGTGATTGCTTGAGCGACGCACACACTAATTTATCCTTGAAATCTGTTTGGGTTTCTAAAAGGTAAAAAAAAAGTCTTGTAATCATCACGCAGTTCACCCCTTTGATTAATGGTGTCACATTTGAAACAATCCATCATATAAAAGTCAGAGGGATTTAGAGATACTGTTTAGTGTTAACCTTGTCAATCAAAAACTTAAATTATATACGCATTACTTTTTTTTTTAAATATTAAACTGCAGCCAAATTAGTGACACTACAAGTTGATTTTGAGGCGGTAACAAATCAATTTAACTTAAAGTTAAGATGTTAATGCAGTGAGGACAAAATAAAAATCAGGCACATAGTCTAACCTTTAAAGTTGCTTGTTGTTTAAGTCAATTTATTTGATCACAGAACAAACATTAATTACACGTTTTATTTTCTGGTTGTTTTACACATAAGGTTTGAAAATGATATGTCGAACTGGTGAAGAAAAAACTATATGAGAAACATTTTCAATCCCTTTTCTACTCTGTTTCTTCCTTCATTTATTTGGCTGTGTTTATCCAGTGTTGACTGGCTTTCGAATAATATATTGTCCCAGGTCTCTGAAAGTGCACTGCATCATTTTGTTTTTGAATTTTTACGATTTTCCCTGTCGGAGATTGATGTCTGCATTGCTCCCAACACGACTTGACCACTGTCATTTAACCCATATTTGTTTGGGAGACATGAAAGACACTTAGTGCTTTATACTACATTATATTTATATGCCCAAGACCTGTGAGTGTATATTTTCATTTCAAAAATAGGTCATGGATTGTGTCGCACCTAATTTCTACAGTGGTGCAAAAGAACAAATCAGGCAGCAAAATCAGTATAAGAATGATTTTATTTCTGGTAAGCAGGCAACTGTATACTTCCCTGATGCACTTGGGAATTTGAGGAGAGAGAGCAGTGGAGTCCTACATGTGTTGCAGTCTGCAACCTCAACATGAGATGTCACTAAGTCTTACACACTCGACCTTAAATTTGTAATTCACAAGTCCCATCTATCCGTCTTCAGACCGACCTATTTCATCACACGCCGAGAGTCGCATTCAACCAGAACAGACGCGTCACCGGTCTATCACAGTGGTAACGCGCAGTGACAGATAAACACATTCAAACCTACAGGCAATTTGTATGTCTCCATTTCACTTAACCTGCGTGTCATTGGACTGTGGGAGGAAACCCACACAGACACGGGGAGAACATGAAACCTTGTGGGGGTGAAGTGACAGGGCTAACCAATGAACACCGACATTTCACCTGAACTGTTCTTGCTAAAAGCAAATGTATCTTTCCACCTCCCCAATCTTAACTCCCCAGTCCCACTTTCCCCTGCACCATTTCATTGTCAAACTGCAGCCCAGCGCTATTTGTCTCCTGTGTATTGCACCCTTTGTGGAACACTTCTCTCTGTAGTATTTTCTTCTGTATCCAAAATAGCAGGAATCTCTATTGATTTGAGCCAACATTAATTGTGTACTGTTATCATGTTCTGTTCCATTTTGTATCAGCTGGTGATGAGTGTAAAGCTCTGATGCTGTAAATTATACATATGCATGATAAGTCACTCAAAGTGAGAGAGAAGCCCTAATAGTAAATGGCAGCTCTTTAAAAGATGTCATATGAAAGGTTAAATTTCAACAGTATTAAGGTGTTTTTTTTAAATATATATATATATATATATATATATAAACAGAGTTTTACTGTTAATATTACAGAACATCAGTGAAATTACAGCTCATTTACTGTTTTTTAACAGACCTCTAATGTATTCCTATTATACAGCACTTTACAGTTAAAGTGTATTAGATAACAGTATCATGCATTATTTTTGGCATTCTGGGAAGAGCATTGCTTGAGCTATTTGGTGAGTAGCAACTTTATTGATTCATATTACATATAATGTTATTGTTTGATTCGATTAGTTTTGTTTTACATTGATGATTACAGCATATGCACAGTACAGTACTTTGACAGTGAGCTGACTTTCTTCTCAAAAACAAAAAGTATCTCGGAATGACTTGAAATTTACCATCATAATAGTCGGCATCGCCCTGAACAAGGATCCATTGAAAATATTTGCAAACCTCTTAAGGAATAATTTTAATGAATTTTTGAGATTCAGGCAATGATCCATTAGCCCTGATGTACTTTGACAGTGAGCTGACTTTCTTCAAGAAAACAAAAAGTATCTCGGAATGACTTGAAATTTACCATCATAATAGTCGATATCGCCCTGAACAAGGATCTGTCGAAAATATTTGCAAACCTTTTAAGGAATAATTTTAATGAATTTTTGAAACTCAGTAAATGATCCTTTTGCCCCGATGCACTTTGACAGTGAGCTGACTTTCTTCAAGAAAACAAAAAGTATCTCGGAATTACTTGAAATTTACCATCATAATAGTTGGCATCGCCCTTAACAAGGATCTGTCGAAAATATTTGCAAACCTCTTAAGGAATAATTTTAATGAATTTTTGAAATTCAGGAAATTATCCATTTGTCCTGATGCAGTTTGACAGTGAGCTGACTTTCTTCTCAAAAACAAAAAGTATCTCGAAATGACTTGAAATTTACCATCATTATAGTCGACATCGCCCTGAACAAGGATCCGTTGAAAATATTTGCAAACCTTTTAAGGAATAATTTTAATGAATTTTTGAAATTCAGGAAATGATCCATTTGTCCTGATTCACTATGACAGTGAGCTGACTTTCTTCAAGAAAACAAAAAGTATCTCAGAATGACTTGAAATTTACCATCATAATAGTCGACATCACCCTGAACAAGGATACGTTGAAAATATTTGCAAACCTTTTAAGGAATAATTTTAATGAATTTTTGAAAATCAGGAAATGATCCATTTGCCCTGATGCACTTTGACAGTGAGCTGACTTTCTTCTCAAAAACAAAAAGTATCTCGGAATGACTTGAAATCTACCATCATAATAGTCGGCATCACCCTGAACAAGGGTACGTTGAAAATATTTGCAAACCTTTTAAGGAATAATTTTAATGAATTTTTGAAAATCAGTAAATGATCCTTTTGCCCCGATGCACTTTGACAGTGAGCTGACTTTCTTCAAGAAAACAAAAAGTATCTCGGAATTACTTGAAATTTACCATCATAATAGTTGGCATCGCCCTTAACAAGGATCTGTCGACAATATTTGCAAACCTTTTAAGGAATAATTTTAATGAATTTTTGAAATTCAGGAAATGATCCATTTGTCCTGATGCACTTTGACAGTGAGCTGACTTTCTTCAAGAAAACAAAAAGTATCTCAGAATGACTTGAAATTTACCATCATAATAGTCGGCATCACCCTGAACAAGGATACGTTGAAAATATTTGCAAACCTTTTAAGGAATAATTTTAATGAATTTTTGAAAATCAGGAAATGATCCATTTGCCCTGATGCACTTTGACAGTGAGCTGACTTTCTTCTCGAAAACAAAAAGTATCTCGAAATGACTTGAAATTTACCATCATTATAGTCGACATCGCCCTGAACAAGGATCCGTTGAAAATATTTGCAAACCTTTTAAGGAATAATTTTAATGAATTTTTGAAATTCAGGAAATGATCCATTTGTCCTGATTCACTATGACAGTGAGCGCTGACTTTCTTCAAGAAAACAAAAAGTATCTCAGAATGACTTGAAATTTACCATCATAATAGTCGACATCACCCTGAACAAGGATACGTTGAAAATATTTGCAAACCTTTTAAGGAATAATTTTAATGAATTTTTGAAAATCAGGAAATGATCCATTTGCCCTGATGCACTTTGACAGTGAGCTGACTTTCTTCTCAAAAACAAAAAGTATCTCGGAATGACTTGAAATCTACCATCATAATAGTCGGCATCACCCTGAACAAGGGTACGTTGAAAATATTTGCAAACCTTTTAAGGAATAATTTTAATGAATTTTTGAAAATCAGGAAATGATCCTTTTGCCCCGATGCACTTTGACAGTGAGCTGACTTTCTTCAAGAAAACAAAAAGTATCTCGGAATGACTTGAAATTTACCATCATAATAGTCGATATCGCCCTGAACAAGGATCTGTCGAAAATATTTGCAAACCTTTTAAGGAATAATTTTAATGAATTTTTGAAACTCAGTAAATGATCCTTTTGCCCCGATGCACTTTGACAGTGAGCTGACTTTCTTCAAGAAAACAAAAAGTATCTCGGAATTACTTGAAATTTACCATCATAAAAGTTGGCATCGCCCTTAACAAGGATCTGTCGACAATATTTGCAAACCTTTTAAGGAATAATTTTAATGAATTTTTGAAATTCAGGAAATTATCCATTTGTCCTGATGCAGTTTGACAGTGAGCTGACTTTCTTCTCAAAAACAAAAAGTATCTCGAAATGACTTGAAATTTACCATCATTATAGTCGACATCGCCCTGAACAAGGATCCGTTGAAAATATTTGCAAACCTTTTAAGGAATAATTTTAATGAATTTTTGAAATTCAGGAAATGATCCATTTGTCCTGATTCACTATGACAGTGAGCTGACTTTCTTCAAGAAAACAAAAAGTATCTCAGAATGACTTGAAATTTACCATCATAATAGTCGGCATCACCCTGAACAAGGATACGTTGAAAATATTTGCAAACCTTTTAAGGAATAATTTTAATGAATTTTTGAAAATCAGGAAATGATCCATTTGCCCTGATGCACTTTGACAGTGAGCTGACTTTCTTCTCGAAAACAAAAAGTATCTCGGAATGACTTGAAATTTACCATCATAATAGTCGGCATCGCCCTGAACAAGGATCCGTTGAAAATATTTGCAAAGCTTTTAAGGAATAATTTTAATGAATATTTGAAACCCAGGAAATGAACCTTTTGCCCCGATGCAGTTTGACAGTGAGCTGACTTTCTTCAAGAAAACAAAAAGTATCTCGGAATGACTTGAAATTTACCATCATTATAGTCGATATCGCCCTGAACAAGGATCTGTCGAAAATATTTGCAAACCTTTTAAGGAATAATTTTAATGAATTTTTGAAACTCAGTAAATGATCCTTTTGCCCCGATGCACTTTGACAGTGAGCTGACTTTCTTCAAGAAAACAAAAAGTATCTCGGAATTACTTGAAATTTACCATCATAATAGTTGGCATCGCCCTTAACAAGGATCTGTCGACAATATTTGCAAACCTTTCAAGGAATAATTTTAATGAATTTTTGAAATTCAGGGAATTAGCCATTTGTCCTGATGCAGTTTGACAGTGAGCTGACTTTCTTCTCAAAAACAAAAAGTATCTCGAAATGACTTGAAATTTACCATCATTATAGTCGACATCGCCCTGAACAAGGATCCGTTGAAAATATTTGCAAACCTTTTAAGGAATAATTTTAATGAATTTTTGAAATTCAGGAAATGATCCATTTGTCCTGATTCACTATGACAGTGAGCTGACTTTCTTCAAGAAAACAAAAAGTATCTCAGAATGACTTGAAATTTACCATCATAATAGTCGGCATCACCCTGAACAAGGATACGTTGAAAATATTTGCAAACCTTTTAAGGAATAATTTTAATGAATTTTTGAAAATCAGGAAATGATCCATTTGCCCTGATGCACTTTGACAGTGAGCTGACTTTCTTCTCGAAAACAAAAAGTATCTCGGAATGACTTGAAATTTACCATCATAATAGTCGGCATCGCCCTGAACAAGGATCCGTTGAAAATATTTGCAAAGCTTTTAAGGAATAATTTTAATGAATTTTTGAAACCCAGGAAATGAACCTTTTGCCCCGATGCAGTTTGACAGTGAGCTGACTTTCTTCCAGAAAAGAAAAAGTATCTCGGAATTACTTGAAATTTACCATCATAATAGTTGGCATCGCCCTTAACAAGGATCTGTCGAAAATATTTGCAAACCTCTTAAGGAATAATTTTAATGAATTTTTGAAATTCAGGAAATGATCCATTTGCCCTGATGCACTTTGACAGTGAGCTGACTTTCTTAAAGAAAACAAAAAGTACCTCAGAATGACTTGAAATTTACCATCATAATAGTCGACATCACCCTGAACAAGGATACGTTGAAAATATTTGCAAACCTTTTAAGGAATAATTTTAATGAATTTTTGAAATTCAGGAAATGATCCATATGCCCTGATGCACTTTGACAGTGAGCTGACTTTCTTCTCGTAAACAAAAAGTATCTCAGAATGACTTGAAATTTACCATCATAATAGTCGGCATCACCCTGAACAAGGATACGTTGAAAATATTTGCAAACCTTTTAAGGAATAATTTTAATGAATTTTTGAAAATCAGGAAATGATCCATTTGCCCTGATGCACTTTGACAGTGAGCTGACTTTCTTCTCGAAAACAAAAAGTATCTCGGAATGACTTGAAATTTACCATCATAATAGTCGGCATCGCCCTGAACAAGGATCCGTTGAAAATATTTGCAAAGCTTTTAAGGAATAATTTTAATGAATTTTTGAAACCCAGGAAATGAACCTTTTGCCCCGATGCAGTTTGACAGTGAGCTGACTTTCTTCAAGAAAACAAAAAGTATCTCGGAATGACTTGAAATTTACCATCATAATAGTCGATATCGCCCTGAACAAGGATCTGTCGAAAATATTTGCAAACCTTTTAAGGAATAATTTTAATGAATTTTTGAAACTCAGTAAATGATCCTTTTGCCCCGATGCACTTTGACAGTGAGCTGACTTTCTTCAAGAAAACAAAAAGTATCTCGGAATTACTTGAAATTTACCATCATAATAGTTGGCATCGCCCTTAACAAGGATCTGTCGACAATATTTGCAAACCTTTCAAGGAATAATTTTAATGAATTTTTGAAATTCAGGGAGTTATCCATTTGTCCTGATGCAGTTTGACAGTGAGCTGACTTTCTTCTCAAAAACAAAAAGTATCTCGAAATGACTTGAAATTTACCATCATTATAGTCGACATCGCCCTGAACAAGGATCCGTTGAAAATATTTGCAAACCTTTTAAGGAATAATTTTAATGAATTTTTGAAATTCAGGAAATGATCCATTTGTCCTGATTCACTATGACAGTGAGCTGACTTTCTTCAAGAAAACAAAAAGTATCTCAGAATGACTTGAAATTTACCATCATAATAGTCGGCATCACCCTGAACAAGGATACGTTGAAAATATTTGCAAACCTTTTAAGGAATAATTTTAATGAATTTTTGAAAATCAGGAAATGATCCATTTGCCCTGATGCACTTTGACAGTGAGCTGACTTTCTTCTCGAAAACAAAAAGTATCTCGGAATGACTTGAAATTTACCATCATAATAGTCGGCATCGCCCTGAACAAGGATCCGTTGAAAATATTTGCAAAGCTTTTAAGGAATAATTTTAATGAATATTTGAAACCCAGGAAATGAACCTTTTGCCCCGATGCAGTTTGACAGTGAGCTGACTTTCTTCAAGAAAACAAAAAGTATCTCGGAATGACTTGAAATTTACCATCATTATAGTCGATATCGCCCTGAACAAGGATCTGTCGAAAATATTTGCAAACCTTTTAAGGAATAATTTTAATGAATTTTTGAAACTCAGTAAATGATCCTTTTGCCCCGATGCACTTTGACAGTGAGCTGACTTTCTTCTAGAAAACAAAAAGTATCTCGGAATTACTTGAAATTTACCATCATAATAGTTGGCATCGCCCTTAACAAGGATCTGTCGAAAATATTTGCAAACCTCTTAAGGAATAATTTTAATGAATTTTTGAAATTCAGGAAATTATCCATTTGTCCTGATGCAGTTTGACAGTGAGCTGACTTTCTTCTCAAAAACAAAAAGTATCTCGGAATGACTTGAAATTTACCATCATAATAGTCGGCATCGCCCTGAACAAGGATCCGTTGAAAATATTTGCAAAGCTTTTAAGGAATAATTTTAATGAATTTTTGAAACCCAGGAAATGAACCTTTTGCCCCGATGCAGTTTGACAGTGAGCTGACTTTCTTCCAGAAAACAAAAAGTATCTCGGAATTACTTGAAATTTACCATCATAATAGTTGGCATCGCCCTTAACAAGGATCTGTCGAAAATATTTGCAAACCTCTTAAGGAATAATTTTAATGAATTTTTGAAATTCAGGAAATGATCCATTTGCCCTGATGCACTTTGACAGTGAGCTGACTTTCTTCAAGAAAACAAAAAGTACCTCAGAATGACTTGAAATTTACCATCATAATAGTCGACATCACCCTGAACAAGGATACGTTGAAAATATTTGCAAACCTTTTAAGGAATAATTTTAATGAATTTTTGAAATTCAGGAAATGATCCATTTGCCCTGATGCACTTTGACAGTGAGCTGACTTTCTTCTCGTAAACAAAAAGTATCTCGGAATGACTTGAAATTTACCATCATAATAGTCGACATCGCCCTGAACAAGGATCTGTCGAAAATATTTGCAAACCTTTTAAGGAATAATTTTAATGAATTTTTGAAAATCAGGAAATGATCCTTTTGCCCCGATGCAGTTTGACAGTGAGCTGACTTTCTTCAAGAAAACAAAAAGTATCTCGGAATTACTTGAAATTTACCATCATAATAGTTGGCATCGTCCTTAACAAGGATCTGTCGAAAATATTTGCAAACCTTTTGAGGAATAATTTTAATGAATTTTTGAAATTCAGGAAATGATCCATTTGTCCTGATGCACTTTGACAGTGAGCTGACTTTCTTCTCAAAAACAAAAAGTATCTCGAAATGACTTGAAATTTACCATCATTATAGTCGACATCGCCCTGAACAAGGATCCGTTGAAAATATTTGCAAACCTTTTAAGGAATAATTTTAATGAATTTTTGAAAATCAGGAAATGATCCATTTGCCCTGATGCACTTTGACAGTGAGCTGACTTTCTTCTCAAAAACAAAAAGTATCTCGGAATGACTTGAAATCTACCATCATAATAGTCGGCATCACCCTGAACAAGGATACGTTGAAAATATTTGCAAACCTTTTAAGGAATAATTTTAATGAATTTTTGAAAATCAGGAAATTATCCTTTTGCCCCGATGCACTTTGACAGTGAGCTGACTTTCTTCAAGAAAACAAAAAGTATCTCGGAATGACTTGAAATTTACCATCATAATAGTCTATATCGCCCTGAACAAGGATCTGTCGAAAATATTTGCAAACCTTTTAAGGAATAATTTTAATGAATTTTTGAAACTCAGTAAATGATCCTTTTGCCCCGATGCACTTTGACAGTGAGCTGACTTTCTTCAAGAAAACAAAAAGTATCTCGGAATTACTTGAAATTTACCATCATAATAGTTGGCATCGCCCTTAACAAGGATCTGTCGAAAATATTTGCAAACCTCTTAAGGAATAATTTTAATGAATTTTTGAAATTCAGGAAATGATCCATTTGCCCTGATGCACTTTGACAGTGAGCTGACTTTCTTAAAGAAAACAAAAAGTACCTCAGAATGACTTGAAATTTACCATCATAATAGTCGACATCACCCTGAACAAGGATACGTTGAAAATATTTGCAAACCTTTTAAGGAATAATTTTAATGAATTTTTGAAATTCAGGAAATGATCCATATGCCCTGATGCACTTTGACAGTGAGCTGACTTTCTTCTCGTAAACAAAAAGTATCTCAGAATGACTTGAAATTTACCATCATAATAGTCGGCATCACCCTGAACAAGGATACGTTGAAAATATTTGCAAACCTTTTAAGGAATAATTTTAATGAATTTTTGAAAATCAGGAAATGATCCATTTGCCCTGATGCACTTTGACAGTGAGCTGACTTTCTTCTCGAAAACAAAAAGTATCTCGGAATGACTTGAAATTTACCATCATAATAGTCGGCATCGCCCTGAACAAGGATCCGTTGAAAATATTTGCAAAGCTTTTAAGGAATAATTTTAATGAATTTTTGAAACCCAGGAAATGAACCTTTTGCCCCGATGCAGTTTGACAGTGAGCTGACTTTCTTCAAGAAAACAAAAAGTATCTCGGAATGACTTGAAATTTACCATCATAATAGTCGATATCGCCCTGAACAAGGATCTGTCGAAAATATTTGCAAACCTTTTAAGGAATAATTTTAATGAATTTTTGAAACTCAGTAAATGATCCTTTTGCCCCGATGCACTTTGACAGTGAGCTGACTTTCTTCAAGAAAACAAAAAGTATCTCGGAATTACTTGAAATTTACCATCATAATAGTTGGCATCGCCCTTAACAAGGATCTGTCGACAATATTTGCAAACCTTTCAAGGAATAATTTTAATGAATTTTTGAAATTCAGGGAGTTATCCATTTGTCCTGATGCAGTTTGACAGTGAGCTGACTTTCTTCTCAAAAACAAAAAGTATCTCGAAATGACTTGAAATTTACCATCATTATAGTCGACATCGCCCTGAACAAGGATCCGTTGAAAATATTTGCAAACCTTTTAAGGAATAATTTTAATGAATTTTTGAAATTCAGGAAATGATCCATTTGTCCTGATTCACTATGACAGTGAGCTGACTTTCTTCAAGAAAACAAAAAGTATCTCAGAATGACTTGAAATTTACCATCATAATAGTCGGCATCACCCTGAACAAGGATACGTTGAAAATATTTGCAAACCTTTTAAGGAATAATTTTAATGAATTTTTGAAAATCAGGAAATGATCCATTTGCCCTGATGCACTTTGACAGTGAGCTGACTTTCTTCTCGAAAACAAAAAGTATCTCGGAATGACTTGAAATTTACCATCATAATAGTCGGCATCGCCCTGAACAAGGATCCGTTGAAAATATTTGCAAAGCTTTTAAGGAATAATTTTAATGAATATTTGAAACCCAGGAAATGAACCTTTTGCCCCGATGCAGTTTGACAGTGAGCTGACTTTCTTCAAGAAAACAAAAAGTATCTCGGAATGACTTGAAATTTACCATCATTATAGTCGATATCGCCCTGAACAAGGATCTGTCGAAAATATTTGCAAACCTTTTAAGGAATAATTTTAATGAATTTTTGAAACTCAGTAAATGATCCTTTTGCCCCGATGCACTTTGACAGTGAGCTGACTTTCTTCTAGAAAACAAAAAGTATCTCGGAATTACTTGAAATTTACCATCATAATAGTTGGCATCGCCCTTAACAAGGATCTGTCGAAAATATTTGCAAACCTCTTAAGGAATAATTTTAATGAATTTTTGAAATTCAGGAAATTATCCATTTGTCCTGATGCAGTTTGACAGTGAGCTGACTTTCTTCTCAAAAACAAAAAGTATCTCGGAATGACTTGAAATTTACCATCATAATAGTCGGCATCGCCCTGAACAAGGATCCGTTGAAAATATTTGCAAAGCTTTTAAGGAATAATTTTAATGAATTTTTGAAACCCAGGAAATGAACCTTTTGCCCCGATGCAGTTTGACAGTGAGCTGACTTTCTTCCAGAAAACAAAAAGTATCTCGGAATTACTTGAAATTTACCATCATAATAGTTGGCATCGCCCTTAACAAGGATCTGTCGAAAATATTTGCAAACCTCTTAAGGAATAATTTTAATGAATTTTTGAAATTCAGGAAATGATCCATTTGCCCTGATGCACTTTGACAGTGAGCTGACTTTCTTCAAGAAAACAAAAAGTACCTCAGAATGACTTGAAATTTACCATCATAATAGTCGACATCACCCTGAACAAGGATACGTTGAAAATATTTGCAAACCTTTTAAGGAATAATTTTAATGAATTTTTGAAATTCAGGAAATGATCCATTTGCCCTGATGCACTTTGACAGTGAGCTGACTTTCTTCTCGTAAACAAAAAGTATCTCGGAATGACTTGAAATTTACCATCATAATAGTCGACATCGCCCTGAACAAGGATCTGTCGAAAATATTTGCAAACCTTTTAAGGAATAATTTTAATGAATTTTTGAAAATCAGGAAATGATCCATTTGCCCTGATGCACTTTGACAGTGAGCTGACTTTCTTCTCGAAAACAAAAAGTATCTCGGAATGACTTGAAATTTACCATCATAATAGTCGGCATCGCCCTGAACAAGGATCCGTTGAAAATATTTGCAAAGCTTTTAAGGAATAATTTTAATGAATTTTTGAAAATCAGGAAATTATCCTTTTGCCCCGATGCACTTTGACAGTGAGCTGACTTTCTTCAAGAAAACAAAAAGTATCTCGGAATGACTTGAAATTTACCATCATAATAGTTGGCATCGTCCTTAACAAGGATCTGTCGAAAATATTTGCAAACCTTTTGAGGAATAATTTTAATGAATTTTTGAAATTCAGGAAATGATCCATTTGTCCTGATGCACTTTGACAGTGAGCTGACTTTCTTCTCAAAAACAAAAAGTATCTCGAAATGACTTGAAATTTACCATCATTATAGTCGACATCGCCCTGAACAAGGATCCGTTGAAAATATTTGCAAACCTTTTAAGGAATAATTTTAATGAATTTTTGAAAATCAGGAAATGATCCATTTGCCCTGATGCACTTTGACAGTGAGCTGACTTTCTTCTCAAAAACAAAAAGTATCTCGGAATGACTTGAAATCTACCATCATAATAGTCGGCATCACCCTGAACAAGGATACGTTGAAAATATTTGCAAACCTTTTAAGGAATAATTTTAATGAATTTTTGAAAATCAGGAAATTATCCTTTTGCCCCGATGCACTTTGACAGTGAGCTGACTTTCTTCAAGAAAACAAAAAGTATCTCGGAATGACTTGAAATTTACCATCATAATAGTCTATATCGCCCTGAACAAGGATCTGTCGAAAATATTTGCAAACCTTTTAAGGAATAATTTTAATGAATTTTTGAAACTCAGTAAATGATCCTTTTGCCCCGATGCACTTTGACAGTGAGCTGACTTTCTTCAAGAAAACAAAAAGTATCTCGGAATTACTTGAAATTTACCATCATAATAGTTGGCATCGCCCTTAACAAGGATCTGTCGAAAATATTTGCAAACCTCTTAAGGAATAATTTTAATGAATTTTTGAAATTCAGGAAATTATCCATTTGTCCTGATGCAGTTTGACAGTGAGCTGACTTTCTTCTCAAAAACAAAAAGTATCTCGAAATGACTTGAAATTTACCATCATCATAGTCGACATCGCCCTGAACAAGGATCCGTTGAAAATATTTGCAAACCTTTTAAGGAATAATTTTAATGAATTTTTGAAAATCAGGAAATTAACCTTTTGCCCTGATGCACTTTGACAGTGAGCTGACTTTCTTCTCGAAAACAAAAAGTATCTCGGAATGACTTGAAATCTACCATCATAATAGTCGGCATCACCCTGAACAAGGATACGTTGAAAATATTTGCAAACCTTTTAAGGAATAATTTTAATGAATTTTTGAAACTCAGTAAATGATCCTTTTGCCCCGATGCAGTTTGACAGTGAGCTGACTTTCTTCAAGAAAACAAAAAGTATCTCGGAATTACTTTAAATTTACCATCATAATAGTTGGCATCGCCCTTAACAAGGATCTGTCGACAATATTTGCAAACCTTTTAAGGAATAATTTTAATGAATTTTTGAAAATCAGGAAATGATCCTTTTGTCCTGATGCAGTTTGACAGTGAGCTGACTTTCTTCTCAAAAACAAAAAGTATCTCGAAATGACTTGAAATTTACCATCATTATAGTCGACATCGCCCTGAACAAGGATCCGTTGAAAATATTTGCAAACCTTTTAAGGAATAATTTTAATGAATTTTTGAAAATCAGGAAATGATCCATTTGCCCTGATGCACTTTGACAGTGAGCTGACTTTCTTCTCAAAAACAATAAGTATCTCGGAATGACTTGAAATCTACCATCATAATAGTCGGCATCACCCTGAACAAGGATCCGTTGAAAATATTTGCAAACCTTTTAAGGAATAATTTTAATGAATTTTTGAAAATCAGGAAATGATCCTTTTGCCCCGATGCACTTTGACAGTGAGCTGACTTTCTTCAAGAAAACAAAAAGTATCTCGGAATGACTTAAAATTTACCATCATAATAGTCGGCATCACCCTGAACAAGGATACGTTGAAAATATTTGCAAACCTTTTAAGGAATAATTTTAATGAATTTTTGAAAATCAGGAAATGATCCATTTGCCCTGATGCACTTTGACAGTGAGCTGACTTTCTTCTCAAAAACAAAAAGTATCTCGGAATGACTTGAAATCTACCATCATAATAGTCGGCATCACCCTGAACAAGGATACGTTGAAAATATTTGCAAACCTTTTAAGGAATAATTTTAATGAATTTTTGAAAATCAGGAAATGATCCTTTTGCCCCGATGCACTTTGACAGTGAGCTGACTTTCTTCAAGAAAACAAAAAGTATCTCGGAATGACTTGAAATTTACCATCATAATAGTCGATATCGCCCTGAACAAGGATCTGTCGAAAATATTTGCAAACCTTTTAAGGAATAATTTTAATGAATTTTTGAAACTCAGTAAATGATCCTTTTGCCCCGATGCAGTTTGACAGTGAGCGGACTTTCTTCAAGAAAACAAAAAGTACCTGGAATTACTTGAAATTTACCATCATAATAGTTGGCATCGCCCTTAACAAGGATCTGTCGAAAATATTTGCAAACCTCTTAAGGAATAATTTTAATGAATTTTTGAAATTCAGGAAATTATCCATTTGTCCTGATGCAGTTTGACAGTGAGCTGACTTTCTTCTCAAAAACAAAAAGTATCTCGAAATGACTTGAAATTTACCATCATTATAGTCGACATCGCCCTGAACAAGGATCCGTTGAAAATATTTGCAAACCTTTTAAGGAATAATTTTAATGAATTTTTGAAATTCAGGAAATGATCCATTTGTCCTGATTCACTATGACAGTGAGCTGACTTTCTTCAAGAAAACAAAAAGTATCTCGGAATTACTTGAAATTTACCATCATAATAGTTGGCATCGCCCTTAACAAGGATCTGTCGAAAATATTTGCAAACCTCTTAAGGAATAATTTTAATGAATTTTTGAAATTCAGGAAATTATCCATTTGTCCTGATGCAGTTTGACAGTGAGCTGACTTTCTTCTCAAAAACAAAAAGTATCTCGAAATGACTTGAAATTTACCATCATTATAGTCGACATCGCCCTGAACAAGGATCCGTTGAAAATATTTGCAAACCTTTTAAGGAATAATTTTAATGAATTTTTGAAAATCAGGAAATTAACCTTTTGCCCTGATGCACTTTGACAGTGAGCTGACTTTCTTCTCGAAAACAAAAAGTATCTCGGAATGACTTGAAATCTACCATCATAATAGTCGGCATCACCCTGAACAAGGATACGTTGAAAATATTTGCAAACCTTTTAAGGAATAATTTTAATGAATTTTTGAAACTCAGTAAATGATCCTTTTGCCCCGATGCAGTTTGACAGTGAGCTGACTTTCTTCAAGAAAACAAAAAGTATCTCGGAATTACTTTAAATTTACCATCATAATAGTTGGCATCGCCCTTAACAAGGATCTGTCGAAAATATTTGCAAACCTCTTAAGGAATAATTTTAATGAATTTTTGAAATTCAGGAAATTATCCATTTGTCCTGATGCAGTTTGACAGTGAGCTGACTTTCTTCTCAAAAACAAAAAGTATCTCGAAATGACTTGAAATTTACCATCATTATAGTCGACATCGCCCTGAACAAGGATCCGTTGAAAATATTTGCAAACCTCTTGAGGAATAATTTTAATGAATTTTTGAAATTCAGGAAATTATCCATTTGTCCTGATGCAGTTTGACAGTGAGCTGACTTTCTTCTCAAAAACAAAAAGTATCTCGAAATGACTTGAAATTTACCATCATTATAGTCGACATCGCCCTGAACAAGGATCCGTTGAAAATATTTGCAAACCTCTTGAGGAATGATTTTAATGAATTTTTGAAATTCAGGAAATTATCCATTTGTCCTGATGCACTTTGACAGTGAGCTGACTTTCTTCTCAAAAACAAAAAGTATCTCGAAATGACTTGAAATTTACCATCATTATAGTCGACATCGCCCTGAACAAGGATCCGTTGAAAATATTTGCAAACCTTTTAAGGAATAATTTTAATGAATTTTTGAAAATCAGGAAATGATCCATTTGCCCTGATGCACTTTGACAGTGAGCTGACTTTCTTCTCAAAAACAAAAAGTATCTCGGAATGACTTGAAATCTACCATCATAATAGTCGGCATCACCCTGAACAAGGATCCGTTGAAAATATTTGCAAACCTTTTAAGGAATAATTTTAATGAATTTTTGAAAATCAGGAAATGATCCTTTTGCCCCGATGCACTTTGACAGTGAGCTGACTTTCTTCAAGAAAACAAAAAGTATCTCGGAATGACTTAAAATTTACCATCATAATAGTCGGCATCACCCTGAACAAGGATACGTTGAAAATATTTGCAAACCTTTTAAGGAATAATTTTAATGAATTTTTGAAAATCAGGAAATGATCCTTTTGCCCCGATGCACTTTGACAGTGAGCTGACTTTCTTCAAGAAAACAAAAAGTATCTCGGAATGACTTGAAATTTACCATCATAATAGTCGATATCGCCCTGAACAAGGATCTGTCGAAAATATTTGCAAACCTTTTAAGGAATAATTTTAATGAATTTTTGAAACTCAGTAAATGATCCTTTTGCCCCGATGCAGTTTGACAGTGAGCGGACTTTCTTCAAGAAAACAAAAAGTACCTGGAATTACTTGAAATTTACCATCATAATAGTTGGCATCGCCCTTAACAAGGATCTGTCGAAAATATTTGCAAACCTCTTAAGGAATAATTTTAATGAATTTTTGAAATTCAGGAAATTATCCATTTGTCCTGATGCAGTTTGACAGTGAGCTGACTTTCTTCTTAAAAACAAAAAGTATCTCGAAATGACTTGAAATTTACCATCATTATAGTCGACATCGCCCTGAACAAGGATCCGTTGAAAATATTTGCAAACCTTTTAAGGAATAATTTTAATGAATTTTTGAAATTCAGGAAATGATCCATTTGTCCTGATTCACTATGACAGTGAGCTGACTTTCTTCTCAAAAACAAAAAGTATCTCGGAATGACTTGAAATCTACCATCATAATAGTCGGCATCGCCCTGAACAAGGATACGTTGAAAATATTTGCAAACCTTTTAAGGAATAATTTTAATGAATTTTTGAAAATCAGGAAATGATCCTTTTGCCCCGATGCACTTTGACAGTGAGCTGACTTTCTTCAAGAAAACAAAAAGTATCTCGGAATTACTTGAAATTTACCATCATAATAGTTGGCATCGCCCTTAACAAGGATCTGTCGAAAATATTTGCAAACCTTTTAAGGAATAATTTTAATGAATTTTTGAAAATCAGGAAATGATCTTTTTCATTTCTTTGCACTTTGACAGTGAGCTGACTTTCTTCTCAAAAACAGAAGTATCTCGGAATGACTTGAAATGTATCATCATAATAGTCGGCATCGCCCTGAAGAAGGAACCATTGAAAATATTTGCAAACCTCTTAAGGAATAATTTTAATGAATTTTTGAAATTCAGGAAATTATCCATTAGCCCTGATGCACGTTAACAGTGAGCTGACTTAATTCTCAAAAACAAAAAGTATCTCGGAATGACTTGAAATTTACCATCATAATAGTCGGCATCGCCCTGAACAAGGATCCATTGAAATATTTGCAAACCTCTTAAGGAATCATTTTAATGAATTTTTGAGATTCAGGAAATTATCCATTTGCCCTGATGCACTTTGACAGTGAGCTGACTGAAACTGACTTGAAATTTACCATCATAATAGTTGGCATATGTTCGTAATACTGTTAATATATGTAATAT
This sequence comes from Microchirus variegatus, assembly GCF_963457635.1. Lineage (NCBI taxonomy): Eukaryota > Metazoa > Chordata > Actinopteri > Pleuronectiformes > Soleidae > Microchirus > Microchirus variegatus. Next base: position 7,050,200 of record NC_139807.1, on the reverse strand, counting down.
ATGTATGTTCGTAATACCGTTTTTAACATGCAATTTGTTCAGCATGTGAAGTTTTTGGATGTAATTTTTACATTCAAATAAAAATAAAATTCAGAAGCTGCTTTTTCTCTTACATTTTAATCACATGATTTAAAAATCAGTAGGTTAATTTTATTATGGTTTGCCTTCTGTGCTTGTGGCCAGGTTCAAACAGAGATTTTGTGAAACCTAAAGTCAATGACATGTAACATGTTTTTCTCAACAAAAGTGCCTTTAACTCTGTGCAATCATATCTTTTTAATATATTATTGAAATGTACAAATAATACAAGCTAAATAGTCATTTAATTGTAAAATACAGTGGAAGTAATTTTAAATATCAGTTTACACTGCATGTTTCATTTACAGGGCAAAACTGTACATTTCACTGACAGTAAAAAGATGTTAATTTTACAGTAACATAATGGCAACCCAGCTGCCAGTTCTTTACTGTTTTTTACAGGAAACTTTCTAATAGTGTATACAACTGTATTTGCATAATGATTATTTTTGAAGCTGTATGACGAGACCACATTACGTGACCTATTGAAACACTGAGGCACTTTAGTCTTCAAAATAATGATGGCTCAATAAATAAAGCATTAAAAATAACATGAAAAAATAATAAAAATGAATGAATTTACTTTTTGTTATGTCAAACAAACAAAACATTGTCTCATTACTGCTGAAATCTATTCCTCTTCCCCCTCTCGAGGTGCACCCATGTGTTTTAAATAACCTTTCATCAGACAGCAGAGCTTCATCACTTTTCCCAAACATAAAATAGGAGAATAATATAATTCCACAGACAAGGGCACAATTTATATTAGTATCAATAACAGCAAACTTTAAACAGAATTTCAAATGAGCTCCAACTTTTGTGGCCCCGACTTATCATTGCAAAACAATTATCCAATTCTACTTAAATGGAATGAATGTCCCATAATTTGCCATGTTCTTTGTCAACTACAAGTGCATGTTATCCCTTTAGTGTCATTCCAGAACATGTGGCTTAAGATTCCAAGTAATTTGTATCTATGCTGGGATTCCAATGTTTACATGATTAATTCTCACACCCACAGTTTATAAATAATGAATCTTATATTTGCAGTACCTGCACTGGCAACAGCCCCCGCTATACATACATACACACACACACACACACTCCATATGCAGTATATTAGTGTGTTGATTTCTCTCTGTTCATGCTGTTAATCCTGTTTTTAACACCCAATGCAATGATTCCCAAAGTATGATTTGTGGCCCATGTTGGGTCATGTAGGAGCATAAGAGTTCAATAAATACAAATAAACAAGAAGTTAAAAACGAAGGATGAAGTGACAATAGATTTTTTTTGGACTCTTCACACTGAAGAAAGGAAAATATCTTTTGATATTTGGTGACATCATTCAAAGAACACTAATTATGTGCTGCCTGAGTCAGGCATAATAGAGTTTTGTCTTTTGGGATGAATAAGAACATTCTGTGTGCTAATCAGATTTATGAATAAAGGTTGAAAGAATTGGACTTTGTTGTTATAAAATTGAAAATGGCAGACTTAGTGCATTTACATATAGCCCTCAGTGATTTATATGTGCATTTTACTACTGTAATTTGCTACTGTGTGGGCAAACGGTCAAATGCTGAACATTGTGCTGTCTCAGTACAAAACTGCAGAAATTAGGAAGCCCTAGGATTTTGACCCCAACAAATAATACATATCTGGTCAGCAGAGTCACGCATTACCAAGAGCTTCACCTCTTCAAATTCCCTCCTGTATTTAACAGTATATCCCATGTTAAACATTTAGTTGACCGCCCTCTTGACTAAATGCAAAGGCCTTGGTGTTTAGCAGCACAATGTGCATACGTACAACCTGTAAGAGTGCTGAGCACTGAGGCAGAGCACTCCATTGTAATATTCAACGAGGCTGGTGCACAGTGAAGTGATTCATGAGGAGCAGTTAAATTCATCTATGTCAAGTTACCCGCCCTGTGCTGTAAAACCCAGCGATGTTATCCATGGGCTTTTATCAGGGGCAGAGCAGTTCATTCAATAAAGGGGGGGATAAATTATGAGATCAGCCATTTTTCAAAATGAGTTTTCACCCATATTTCATCAAAGTGGTTTGACCCAAGGATTTATGGGAACATGTACCATTTTAAGGGTGCAGGGTTCTCATTGATTTTCCTCTAGAGGATGCTTATTAACCTGGGTTTGTGTCTTTGTGTGTGTGTGTGTGTGTGTTCTGGGGCATCTACAGTATTTGTAAAGGAATTATGTTGAATAAACTTTTTTTGCGTGTTCTCACTCTTTAGGGGTTGCCTGTCTTTTGGCGATTGTCTACAAAGGTGAACTTGTTGTCAATGATCGAACCAAGATATTTATATCTGACAGACAAAAGAGTCCACCTCTTTGTCATCAATAATGGTGCGCTGAGTTGGAGGGGACGGACTTCCAAAAGTCAATTAGCAAGGCTTTCGGTTTGGATGCATTACGAATGAGATATACATTTGTACACCATTTTGAAAATCAAATCAATCACAAGACCATGGCATGATTTATCATCATGGAGAAGACCAATAACTGTATTGTCTGCAAACTTTAAGATGTATCTGTTCACAAACCGGCTCCCACAGTCATGTACAATAATGTAAAGGAGTGGTGAGAGGACACATGCTTGCAGTGAGCCAGTGGACGAAGACATTGCCTCAGACATTCACCCTGAGATTGGTGAGACACGTACGTCCAGCATCCAGCCAAAGTTGTTAAGAAGCTTATCCACCAGTAGGTGGGGCTGAATGGTGTCATGGGTTCATCAAGGTCATCTGAGAGACAGTCTACTACTGTGCGAGTACTGTGGTTTTCTGTGGATGAGTGCTAATCTTTTTAGGAAGGTGCCTGAATGGATAGTGAATCACTGGACTGACGGGGAGAAATAGATTTCATTGAGTGGAGAGTGAAATTAACAGTATGTTTGCCTCTGTTTACAGCAGCATTCACAATTCATCAGGCCAGACTATAGTTTTTTTTCCAGTCTTTAAGTTTTCTTGCCTTACAGTGGTATAACCTGATGCTACCTCTTTACTATTTACTATCCACTTCAAAGTTTAACATGATGTGCATTCTGAGAGGCTCTCTGACGCTCACCGCAGTTGTGAAGATTGTTGTACGTAAAAAATTCCAGGAGATCAGCACTTTTGATAACACTCAACCAGCCTTCCACTGCTGAAGTGAACATAAACGCAATCTTCTGATCACTATCACGTGTATCAAGTGATTCAATTTTAAAGGAAGACTGAATAGAATAGAAGGCTGTAACTATGATAAAACTTTTAACGTCATTCCTTAAAATATCACAACATAAACTATGTTTGTAGTAAAGTCTGGAGTGACATGGCACATGTGTGATGACACATCTCATACTTTTCAGCTACCATGAGCCATCTGTGCTCACAAAATCCTGACAGCTGCCACTTTGGAGCTGTGTCACTGTTGTTTTCAGCACTTTGAGAAGTGGAATTTAGCCTCGGAAAAAATAAAAGATAGATAAAAACTCTCTTTTTTTCAGTATGAAATATCAATAGGAATTCACCTTTAAAAACAGTCTGAAAAAACAACTTGAAACTAAATCAGATCATGTGTAAATGGTCATCAAATCTCTGTAGGGAAGAAGTTTAATGGCCCTGGTATACTTGCGCGTGCCAAAGTGCACGTCGTATTGCACCTGGTATAGTATCTGACTTCACCTTCGGGTGGTGGTACAAGTCTGGACGGCGGTGAATAGGATGCATTCCTATCAAAGAAGAAGAGAACGATGCTACAGCTCCCTTAGACACATCCCGTTCGATCGGCTCATCAGCTGAAAGGTCCGTTGGGCAAGGTAGTCGGGGTGTCTGCCGGTTCGAGGGTCGCCAAGTCAAGCCTCGGATGACTATCTTTGTCGACTACTTCTCCTGTTGTCTAAATTTTTTTTTTCTGCTTGGTGAGCGGGGCTTAATACTCCACCTATCAGTGTGCTGTCCACTATAAAAAAAACAAATCATACGATCATTTTCGAGAAAGAAAGACAGCCAAATAGTACATGATGCAAATTCTTCAGATATAATTGTAATACACTGATTGTGTGATGTGTTTCTCATCCCACATAGAAAAGTTGTGATCTCAGGGATCACTGAAAATTGTAAATTAGTGGGGATAGAAAAATACAAACATTCCCATATGCTTGCAGAAAATGATTGAGTTCACTTTTTTTTTCCTTGTGTGAAGAGACTGCAACAGTTATGACATCGCCTTCATATCAAACCGTATCTCGTCTACAGTAGTTCCCTGAATACCTGTATACCTGATTTTGCAGTTCATGACTATACTGTGTTATTGACAAATGTGTGAAGGTTGAATTTACAGCTATCTCTTCTGGGCTGTAGTGTGGAAAATTTTGCATTTCACAGACTTATTAACTTTATTTGTGGGTGTGCGTGTGATCACCAAGCAGCAACAGACTGTGTCAATCTGCTCACCTGTGACTGCTTTCCTTAGCCATCTTCACACCTGCTCCCTTCACACAGCTGACTGCCAACCACAACCACCTTCGCAATCACCAAAATAATAATCCCACCACACTCTTTTTAGCAGAGTCTAAAGTGAGTACACCATGGATGTATTATATGAACTGGATAGAGCACCGCCCCTTCGCTTCCGTTCATTCCTATGAAGCTGCTCACCCAGCGCATATGCCAAAAAATGTTTTTGACTTCTGCGTTTATTTCCGGGTTATGGGGCCCATAGAGCATGCACAGTAGTGTCACTACCATATAGAGATCTATAAAAGCCCGTGTCCATGTCTTGAGGTGACACTTTTACAGGCGTATCTTTTACTATTGCGGTAAATGGGAAAATCCAGATTCCAGAATAACAGGCCAGATCAGAAGTGGACATCCTTTTGAGCCACAAATTGCAACTATTTTCTTAAATAAACCTTCAAATGTATTTTTTTCCATTGTGTTGCTGGTGGTTTCTTGAGGAAAAGGACTCTCTTGTGTTGTTCCCAAACACTGGAGGATTCCTCCTGAGAGATCCAAGTGAGAGGTCTCGGATCTGGTATCCGAGGGAGCTGTATCATCATTCTCTTCTTTGGTTGGAATCTGTCCAATTCCTTGTGTCACCCAATGGTGAAGTGGCATACTACATGACCCTGGTGTGAGTATACCAAGGTCCGCGATACGCAACGTGCCGTGTCCGGAATTATAATAGGCCCTTTAGTTATTGTTGCTTCTGGTGAGCACCCTATACTAATCCACCTTCACATTTTCCTTGTAATCAAAAACTTTTTATATGATAATCCTTAGTCAGTGCATGTTGTGTCTGTGTCTCTGGTGATGCACTAACTTCACTTTTAAAGACACCTCAAACTAGTCTTATTGTCCATCTTTTTCACAGCTTGTTTCCCTTTAGTTTTTGCACTTTTCAAACGTCTTCTCCCACTACAGCTTTAATAACTGTAGTCCATGTTCTTGTGTTGCTTGCCCACTGTTACAGCGAATGCACATCACAGTTTATGTTTAGAAAACAAACTTCTGAACGTTTTTCAGAGTGAATTTCTCCACCAACAATCGGCAGTACTGTGTTGTGTCACGTGAGCAGAAACCTAAGGAACCGACTGCAAAGAGAAAAGTCCTCTTGTGTTGCAACATCAGAGCTTAACTTTCAGGCATCCTGCCAGGACAGCTGCACCTGTTTGGAGGACTCACAGCCAGAGCCGTGAGATGTCTGAGAGGAGCGTTTGATGCATGGATATCACTGAGAGATAAAGCAGGAAGAGGCACAGATGGGCGCAAAGAGAGGAGACCAGTGCAGTTCAGGAGATAGCGATGAGGACCATGTCGCACTTGACAAGAAGGGGAGACAAACCCTGCTCTGTATGCTGGTAAATACTTTAGGCACAAAGGTTTAGTATTTCCCTTGGTTACACGACAAATACAATAAGTACTTGTTTCAAGCATAATATAGCGAGGTAACAGCAACAGCAATGTGCGGTCTGAAATGTATCTGAATAAAATTCAGCGTGATTACAGCTGCCATTACATAATATACTGAACTTACAGCCTGTTCTCACTGTATCATCCATTGGCGTCGCCTTACAGACACACAAGGTACGTATGTAGAGTGTAAAAGTGTGTAAAATATGGCCCTGTCCCATTTCTCCCCCTTAAAATTTCCACTTGGAGGAGTTTGGAGTGCCCTCAACCGTAAATTCCCCTCGTTGAGGGAAGTGGTTTCCATATGGAATTGGGACACCACTCTATGCAAATTAGCGTAGTGAACGTAACGAATGTGCTAACCTATGTCACATGTTGACAATTCTACCGGTGGAGCGAGAAAATATACTTACAATGAAATTGTTCCTCTGCAGATGTGGCTGCCGGCTCGCTGAATACGCAAAGCATCATGGGTAATTTCATCTTCCACTTCGTTTTAAGCCCGCATCAGAGCTCACTACATTTTGAGGGTTGATTATAAGGGCAAAATCACACTCCCCCTTGCTCCCCTCTACACGAGAACGCACACAATTTAGTGTTAGGGCAAACATGTAGGGTTAGGGGAGGTATTGGGACGGGGCCTATATGTGTTCTCTGTTATTTATGATTTATGATTGGTTATGGTTATAAAAGTATGTGAGGGTGTGAGCCAAGAGTGAATATCCACTAAGCTTAACCCAGATAATTATCATAATAATGTGACTTTTATTTTACCATTGCTGTGCACTGTGTTACCAGTGGGTTTACATTTGAGTCAATTGAACACCAGGTGCGTCTCTTTCGGAACGCCAAAGGGGAACTTTGTGAGCGTCTGTGAGGCGATGCTGTGGGACGTGACGGAGCGGCGGTACGCGACGCTCTCGGGATGAGAACGGGTCGGCAACTTAGCAACTGTATGATAATCAGCATGTCGACAACATTCCACAACACGGTAGTGAAACGCCAGAGACGCTTCTCCATTTGTGAAACACCATTTGCTCGTCATCGGCTGAATTCAAACGAGACACAACTGTTTGTGGCATATTTGTGTCAGACATGATGTAGAAGTCAGGATATGCTGTTACAGTAAGAGGGAGGTATCGACGCAAATATTTACCGAGCTAATGCTAAATGAACTGCTGGTTGTATCTGCACCAAGCAGTGTTTTGTTTTGTACTATCAGAACCATCTAAGAAATGTTCTATTTGTATATTACTTATTTGCTTTGCACAGAGTTTAAAGAAATGTTGGGTTTTGACACCACAGTATCGTGATCTGCCCTTTTGGTGTGAACTTCCAACTTAAATTCAGTTTGAGTTTTTAAAATGTGTGTTCTGTGCATCTCTTGTGATTTCCCTTCCTGTCTTTCACTTTTTTTTAATTAGTCTCCATTGTATTTATAGCACTGTTTATTTTTGTCAGTTGCCAGAATGCTTTGTTCCTCTCTACTTGTGTGTCTTCACCATGTTTCAACTGTTTCACCTGTGTTTGGACTTTGTGATTGTTTACTCCCCACATTTTGGATTTCTGCTCGTTTTCCCTCTGGGTTTATTTGCCCAGTTGGACTGCTCTCCCTGTTTCATGACCGCTGCCTGCCTCAACACTCTGTAAACCTGCTCCCTTTTTGTTTATATCAAATCAGTGAAGTACATCAGCTCTCCCTGTGTTTGCTTGCATGATACTGTGGTGTCCATATGTGTGTGTGTGACAACAAATGCACGCTTGTTAAGGCCAATTGTGCTGTTCTTCAAACAGTTAAGTCAGAAAAATGTGACTTTAATTCCACAGCACTATATGGATTTAAACCTCTCGCTTTACTCATTCTGAACTAAGTGCTTTAAATGTCCCTTTAAATGTTCAAAATATAAACCTTAAAACACACACATGCTATAGTTTTACATACTCAAGCGCAATAAAAGACATTTTCAAAAAAAGAAATGACTCATCATATCATCATTACATCAACGCATAAATTGCCAGTAAACATTCTGCTGAATACATTTAGAACATGAATGTTTACTGTTGCGCCCCCTTGGTCCCCAATGCACCTGTTACAATCCAGATATGCAAGTGCTTGGCAAATGCATTATCAACAGTCAAATACAAACACCAGCATCTGTCGGTTTTTTTACGATGAAGAATGCTCGTCAAACTGTAATCGCCAAAAGGTCCAAAAACACCCACAATCCTGCTGTCATTCACATAAAAAAAAAAATCTAATGTAAGCAGCAAACTACCCAAGGTAAAAAAAAAAAGAAAAGAAATCAATCTTACTGTACTATAGGTGTAGATTTATAAGCTGCAAATTCAATTATAAAATGTATTTTTCCCTGCATCAGTGGAACTAAATGATGCCTTGGATGTGAACACAGACATCTACACGATCAATTACAGAGTTGGCAGAAACTATTAATCCATCCTTGGACACATTTTGAAGAAAAATGTTGTTGTGCAGTACAACTTTCTGATTATTGGAAGCAAGTAAGTGAGAGACACAGGCTGGTTGATCCAGGGGTTCATATGCCAAAAGATAACGACCCAACACTTTACAGGACTCAATAGAGTACCTATACCTCCATACATAAAAATAAGCCATATCTGGCAATTAGCACACAGAGCATTCTGGCTGCTTTTTTCCATTACTTACATACAGTATACACAGATGCTATAAGATTGTGCAATATAAAGTGTCTTATATCCCTTTTTTCAACACAACATAGGCAATCTGATGATATATAATAATAATAATAATATAACTATATAAACACACCTGAGCAAGAAGTACTAAACATGTTTAAAGGGGTCATATTATACCCCATTTCTCAAAGTTAACCTAGTTCCCTGGTGTCCTAGTGAACATGACATGACTTTGGCCAGAATACCTTAAGGATGAAGCACCACAGCAGTTAAATGTCCCTGCCAAAACAGCCCTGTTCAGAATTTGCTGTTTAGTAGTATCTCTTTAAAAAATAAATAAATAAAACAAAACTTAAAGGTACAATATGTAGTATTTATGGGTTTATATAACCCTAAATCCACTTTTTTATACATATTATGTGCTCCTGCATTGTCTAGTCGCTGTATAATAGTTTTTATTTCATTTTCGTAGTGTTTCAAAAAGTCATGTAAAATAACATGACCGCGGACCGTGGTTGCATAGCCACTGTTAGCAGCGAGACGCCATGTTTCTACCGGAGCCTGTAAGGACAAACGCGAGAGAACAAAACAAGCGTCTCTTTACTTGTAGCGGAAGTCCCGCCTCCTCTCTCTCTGCTTCATCTGCTAAGGCCGCGGTAGCTCGCCCTCTCCCTCGCCTCACGAACCTCATCTGCTGACACGGAGAAAGACAACGAGGACGACATTTGACCAGCTGCGAATACCGTAGCGCTCAGGGAAGGGAGGGGGTGAGCAGAGCAGCAGGTCTTTGTTGTAAATTTCAGCCTCTCCTCTAGATGGCACTATAAACTACTTATTTCCCCTTTAAGGGCCAAGAATTGACATCAGCCACAGAGGCTACTGGGAGCTGACAGCAGTTTAGAAAAGTGATAATTTGCAGACTCTAAAAAGCACATTGCCGTCATATATAATATGTATCCACTGGACAGATGAATCCTCTGAAGCGGGAAGTTTGTGTAGGACTCTGTGCTGCACTGTGGAGCCAAGAATAGAACTTTTCGCAGACTTCCAGTTTTCGGATACCGCCGTCCTCGCCAGCACTCTTGCGTGTTTTACGGACAAAGCAGAGCTCTGCGTGACAACAATTCCAGGAATTTAGCGCGTTGTGACGTCCCAAGGAGCGCGGAAGTCAACATCGCGTTTTATCTCCTATACTTAGACTGAGGAGGACCACAAAAAAATTAGCGAGTCATCTTTTTTTTATACTTTGTGACTTCCGCACAATTATTGCTACTTTATATCACTACTAAAAATGTGATATAAAATGAATCCTAACCACAAAGTTTATGTTTTCACCGGCATCTGTTGGTTTGTCAAACAAAAAGAAGAACCAGCTGGATGCTGCTGCTTCACATGATGAAGAAACAACCCAGTGTCCAGACTTTAAACCAGTCGACATGGTTTGGGATGAATTTGACAGAACACTTGACTCATGTGTGAGAACTTCTGTACCAGCACTGGGATACATTTTCTAAAAAAAATTTTTGAAAGATAAAACTAAATTGAGTTTAGCTGCTGAAAGAAAGAAAAACATCAATGAGTTCTGAATTTAAGTTTCCTTGTCTTTCGTTTGTTCTCTGCTTTATTTGCAGCAGTACTTTAACTATGTCAATTTAATTGACCGAGGAGGTGTTCTTAAACCCTCTGACCTCAAATGTAAATAAAATTAAGCCGTTCCAATGAAAGACAGAGGCCGCTCGTTTAAATCAGGCTAAATCCACATATTCCATTTGTATCTGCGTTCGCCTTAAATGTTCTAAGATTAGACAAAAACCCTTGGGTAAAAATGTGTTATTCATGAACAGAGGAACTGCACTTGGCACCTAGTATTAAAATGGAAACAAGCATCAGATAGATGAATAGTAAATAGGCCAAGTCACCGGCAGAATCCCCTGAAATCTAGACTTGGAACAGTAGCGTGGAGTGTGGGTAATGGTTTACAAACAAACCCGAAATATCTCACATCTTTGAGTAAATACAGACTGGTCTGCAGTAAACTGTGTGGTTTAAATTTAAAATAAAAATATTTCATTGATTTCCACAGGCTGAATCATCTTAATTGTGTTAATTATTTACGTTTCAGGTGCAAGGAAGTACAAGAATAAAACAACTACTGCTCTTTATTTGTGTCAGTCTCACTTTGAAATCCTAAAAATAAGCAAGTCATGAAAAATACACCACAATATGTTAGGGTAGACGCTTAAGCATGTTGTTTTCCTTCATTTATCATCAGGTTGTTTCAGTGTTAAACAGGCAGTGAATCAATGATCAGTTATCAACACATGCATGAATAAGATCCTGTGCATTTCGTCACCTATGATTTATCAACGTGAATAAAAACAACCAATGCAACTTTTGCTGTATTTGATAGAGTCGTTGTTATGATCGAGATAGGAGACATTTTGAATTCATATTTACTGAAAGGTCAACAGTCGCACACGAGAAACAATCAAGAGAGCAGCAGAGAGAAGATCTGACGGATGAAGATGAAATGTTTTTGTCCAGACAGTTACTGTGAATCACGGCGGTCAACAAGACGTGACGTGGTATTCACGCCACGCAAAAAGGAACTGTCACTTTTGTGCAATGTCTATTTCTGTTGCTCAAGTCCAATATTCACCCTTTTTCTTCTTCGTTTTAGTCTCGGCTGGTCACCCTCTTGTAAATGCTGCGCGTTGGACTAAACTGTTTTGACTTGCTAGCAGTTTGTGGGCATGGGGAATACGGTGCGTTTATGAGCGCTATTGTGCTGGGAACAGCTGACTGATTGGCTCACACTCAGCCTCACTTTAAGAGACTGAAAAGAGATTAAAAAGCTCCATAAAGCTGCTGAGCTGGGTGATAATTCCCAGTGACTTTTTGCACCGATTGTCAAAATAAAGAACATTAATTAATTTGGGTTTCAAAAGGGCAGAAAAACTAATTGGAAGAGGTCAGGAATAAAAAAGAAGTGTCTGGAGATGAGAGGCGAACCGGAATCTCAAGTGTCTAAGTTGTCAAAGTTGTGCATTTCATGCAACTAACTCTGTCCTCAAACTTTTTACAGCTACTTTCACCTTTTCTACAACGGACAATCATTATTTGTACAATTAAATGGGGGGCGCTTGTCGAGAGACAGAGGTCACACAACAATTTCTTGATCAAATGACTGATTTTTCTTTTTTGTTTTTGTAGCAAGGACACGCTTTAAAAAGAACAGAACAAAACAGTCGTGATTTATACGAGGTGAGGCCACCAGGAGGACTGAGCAGAGTTTTGGCAGCGGGTAGCTTTTGTAACGGTGTTGTTCGTTTATCTCGGGACTCTGTAATGACCGCAATAATAAGCCTGAAAGTGCTGCCAATGTTTACAGGGAAGAAGCCTGTAACTTATCCAATACTTGATGAGTGTTTGTGTCAGTGGGTTTATAGGAAAGCCTTATTTATGGTCAATGAGTTAAAAAAAAAAAAAAAATACAGTACAAGATATTGCTTCAACAATAAGCTATGGCTTTGAGCAAAGCAATAACAAAGAGGTGACAATAACCTTCTGTCTCTCACTATGTCTGCGTGACACAGAGGACTGTTGCCCACAAGGCTTCATACATAGATTGAATCAGCACGTTAGAGATAAACTAAATTGAGCTCGGTCATATTTTGTGAAAGGTATAAAGAATTAATGCCGAGTTTATTCCAAGAGGAGAGATCTGCATAGATTGAAGAGATCAGTTAAAAACACAGCGTCCATTGATTTTTTATCTGATTCTATCAAGGCCACTGAAATGACCTAAATGTCATTTAAGTTTGTAAATGGACGCAATGAAATAATATTGTTCGAGTCCACAGAGACACGGAAACCCCCGAGGAGATAAACCCCCCAACGTTTAGATGCGTTGTCTCAGAAGGTTAAGATAAAGAAGAGAAGGTGATTAAACATTAAGATTAATACATATGACAAAATGCCGATTCATCTGTGTGAACTCATTAATATTCTCTGCTTACTAAGTCCTTGGTGACAATGTCACCATAGATCTTCAGTTCAGACAAGCAAAGAGTCTTCTTGTGTGGCTCAGTGGAGATTTCTATTTAATCGTAAGGTTTTGATGTATACAAAAAAATTACGCTGCATCTTCTCTTTACTACTAATTCAGTCGTGTGAGGTCACTAACAATTTGATTCTCGGAGAGTTTTATTTAAAGTTTAAAGCATCCATAACATCTGTTTAAACAAAACCGCAAATGCTTTTTTTAGTATGGACTTTTATAGCAACTTAAATTCTGCTGATTTATGACAGTGAATGAAAGTCAAAGTATATAAACTATATGCAATAAGTACTCATTTGACCTTAATTTAGTATTTGTATTTACAAAAGTAGTTTATAAAACAACAATAAATCCAATGTAATAAATCCAATTTTCAACCATTTGCAGCAAAGAACAAAACGTTTTCTCTAAAGCATAGATGGTTAGCGTGAAAAAGTACTAAGAGACATTAGATGTAAATGCTTAAAGGTGCAGTATGTAGACTTTATAGGCATCTACTATTGTGTGTGGCAGACTCTGTGGGAAAACATTCACTTTGGTATTATACTGCATACAGTATTATATTATGAATATGATAGTCCACTCCTGCAAATAGATCCTCATAAAACTTACATATTTGCATTTTAAGTGTTCATTTCAAGCATTCAATACATTTAATCAATATTTAATGCTTTTGCATCAAAGCAGTCATTTGCATCTCTTTTGCCCTCCGACATCAGCAAATCTCTTTAATGTACCTGCCTGTGTTTAAAATGATCCATGTCTGCCATCGTATGCATTTTTCATAGCACAAATGATGTTTTTACTCCCGTCTTGCTCATTTGGAATCAGCCATCGGATGCCACAGATGATGTCTTCATTCAGACGAGGTGCAATACGTCTCACATCTGTTCTATGTTTAATTTATAACCTCCCTCTCCTCCTCCCTCTCTCAGCATCTACCGTTCTCACATCTTACTCGATTTTTTTTTTTTTTTTTTTGTTATCTCCTTTCTTTGCACAGGCATTGTGTCCTCTGGCAGTCTAAGTAGCTCATTGTTGTGGGAAGTATGTTCTCTCGCGGGAGACATAGCCACTGAAGAGTGGATTGTCTCGGTGAGATGCATTTTTACTTGGTTTCTTATCCCTCATCACAGCTGACAGACATTGTTCTTAAGAGACACTGTGAATCAAATGTGGGAATTGTGAAACGCCCTATAAAAAAAAAGAAGAAACTTTACATACAGTTGTTAAGGGGAAGAGTTATGGAAAGATGAAACTATATCAATTCCCAAGATGATATAAGACCTTGCTGAGTGTATACCTGTCCATCCAGAGTAATATTATGTTGCCTGCTCTTTATCATAGTCACCATGCGCTAAACATAAAATATTGTTATCCCTATAACATGTGTATTGGGATTTGAGGAGTTGACTTGATGCTGCGCTAATGTCACAAAGAAAAAATGGTGTTCTTTAATCGACCTTGGCAGAAAATAGCAATTTATTTGCGACCTCGATGGTGGAGCTTAATACAAGACACGCATTATGGTAAACAGACTGCATTTTTACAGCATAGTGCTTTTTATATATACACAATATATCAATACACACACCAGTGGAGGCGGAGCTGGCAAACAAGATGCTGTATTTTGTTTTTTTTTGTTCATTTTATGGTTTCATCATTTTGGATGGATCAGGGGGAAATGGAAAATAATCAAATGTTTACAACTTTCTAGGAACAAACTGGAAGTGAGTCCCTCACAAGGTCAACATTCAGAGTTTGGGTCTAACTTCTCAACATTTAAACTGAAGCTTTGAGTTATAATTCCAACAAACTGTGGAGTCGATAAATAATAATAACGGGGCACTATTTCAATGAGCGGTTTATTTTCATTTTATTATCAGAGATGATTTCCTGCATTTTTAATATATCTAGGTTTGAAAGTTTGGAAATGTGACCAATTTTATTCACCCAAAGATAAATCTAAAGCCCAATTTATACTCCTGCGTAAAGTGCTCTACGTAGGTTACGCAGAGTTTGGCAGCCGACAATGTCGCTCATATCATATCTTAACACACACAGCACATGTTTAGACTCTAAATGACCAATTTCTCGCCTCAAATGATCTTTAAACTGCTTTCCGTGACACAGAAAAGTGAGAAACGGCCACTGTTTCAACAACAACAGTCTTTCTCTCGCTTTTTTCTCTCGGACGCCATTGCTCACTGTAGCCAGAAGCACAAGAACCTTGCGCAGCGACCCCTACTGATCGGGCGGGAAATTGCATCGCGTATCCGTCACCACGACGCAGAAGTATGAAGGCTCGAGTGGTCTCCGTGGTTACGCATTCGGATAACGCATACGCAGTCGGAGAAGTATAATGTGGCCTTAAGTGACATGTGAACTTACTTCTTCCCTTATACCCTTGCTATTGCATAAACATTGCAGTTGTTTTCACAGTAACGTTTAAATGCGCCCGCTAACTAGTTAAAAGGGATCAGCTACCTCATCCTTTGTTCTGCCTTAGAAACAGCAAGGAAATGGAAATCAGCATGAAACTGCATAACCCTAAATGGCTCTGTAAGAGGTGAACACAAAAACCTGTTTGGTTGTTGTTCAAACTGTGAAATGACAAATAAAAGAGCCCGATAATTTATTAACCTCACAACCTGCAGGGGAAGTCAACACAAGACTCATTAAGGTCCCTGCAACTATGTCGTCTTTGTTTATCCACTTTACTACATGCGGCACACAGTTCACAGCCCTTTTCTTTGTTCTAATGCCGCAGTGTTTTGATGGAGCTTTCAGGGGCTTTTTGGTTGAAGATACATGGAAGAAAGGGGGTCACAATTCTGCCTATTTCACTCTGCGGTGCTGCAAGAGCCCACCAGCAACCCTCACTTTGTCTGTGATCTCTCACCAATCCCTCTGCCCTGCAGCAATCCCCTCAGCAGCCAGCACGGTCTATGTGACCCCCGAGGGCTGTCCAGCCAATGAACTCCTCATGAGGTACAGACTCGAGCACAAAGGGGCCATAATGATGGTCACATCGGGAGAGAAGAAGAAGAAGAAGGAGAAGAGCAGTGCCGTGTGGAAAGAGAGGCCTATCACCACTTACCTGGTTCTTGAGACAGGATGTGCCAGACTTCACAGTGTAGCTAAAAAGCATCTTCAGGGAGTAGAAATCAATGGTATACACTCAGTGTATGACCTGCTTTTGAAGCAATGTTGTGTTCTTATAAAAAAATAAAAAATAAAAAATGGTTATGATAAGTTGTTTCACTTTTTTTTAAGTTTCACATCAGCATCTTGGGAATAGGTGTGAGTGCATCACTCCAAAGAACAAAGCAGACGGTTTACTGATGCGTCCAAAACATATTATTCTGGAAAGTACAGAACACCACATCACAAAGCAAACACACACTATTGTGTAAAAAGGCATATTTTTCAATTCTTGGCCGAGATTTATGCTGGTATAATATTTCCGAATTGTGCTAAGTCATTTCTCCAAAATGTTCACAACATTTCACAAAGTACATCAGCTCCGTTCATAAGTCACTCATGCAGAAGACAGCGAGGTGCTGCCAATCGAGGAAGTCCCATTTTAAGTTCCTGCAACCTGAGATCACACCAGGATACATTTTCTCCTGAAACTAGATGAATTAGCGGGGAAACAATAAAACGCATCACCTCAAGCTCACTAATGACTACCCATGATCCTCCTCTCCTTCCTCTACTTAGTCCACGAGGGAGAGGGAGAGCAATGTGGGGCGAGCCTCAAGTTTTGTGTTTAGCCTTATTGCTTTTGCTGCCGAAGACAATATTATTATCTCGAGCTGCAGGCCTCAGAGCACACAACTTGTAAATAATAAACCAAGCTGGACAGAAGCTGTGAGGCCACTGCTAATCCTAGTATTATTCCACTTTTATTGTTGCCATTTGCTCATTATTTCTCATCTCCTCAGGCTGACAACAGCCAGTTAAATTATTTTCACCCCATTGTTTTCTTCTACCACAAAAGCCAAATTAGCATTGCAGACAGGCAGCATTTGGAAATGCTTTGATTCCTTTCTAGCCCTCCTTTCCTCACTCTTGACCCCGTTAGAGCCCACAAGGCATGGCAAACTGTCACTGTGGGTGTTGTTAGATGCTGATAGTTCTGCACATAATTATGAAAAATGTTTTTTTTATCACATTTTAATTTTGAATGTCCTCCCTTCAGAAAACAGTAAGCAGCAATCTCCCAATTCAAGATATAACCCTGCCGGTTGCCTCGTAGAAGCTTTACAATGAGAACTAACTGCATCAGATTGATGTTTCACTTAACATCCAATTTGGGTATTTATAATCAGGCATCTTGGGGTGTTGTTTGAGCCTCCAGAGACCTCCTGTTCATGCTGAGAATGGCAACATTTCACCCACGTTTGACTCTGTATGGGAGGAATGACTCTGTCAAAGCCTCGGGCTAAAACTAGTTGTTCGCTTCAATGTGCTCATTGTTGCTCTGAAGTCACCCAAGGATATGCAGCAAATGAAATGGCTGTGTAGGCTTTAAATCTATGGAACATTACTTCCTGAACAGAATGAGTGATTATTCTCGCTCAAATACCACACCTGATAAGGCACAGGAAATAATATGAAATTATATTTATTTTTTTTCTTAAAACCAAGTGACAAAACATGCGGTGACATTTAAGCTTTACAGATAGTTTCAAGGCGAACTCCAGCGGTTTCGCTCATTAAAGTTTGTTTACAGGACTTATCGAGTGTTACTGCACTCAGCGTCAATTGAGCCAGTGTTGTTTGAGGCTGAAGATTACAAGTTCGGGGAAAGAAATTGCCAGTGGAGAAAGAAAAAAAATGAGTTTGCAAGACCTCTGTAGCCTGCTCCTCATGGGGCTCAGACCTTGAGGCTACAAGCTTCGACCACAACACAGGCAAGTCTCACACCAAACTGACAGCACGTGGGTTGTATCCGAAGTATGAGGTGACGGGTAGAGGAAGAGTGGGTACATTTTAATAATGCGTATCATCTTTTTGCAAAATCACTGTACTGAATGCGGTGCACTCCATTTAAAATTTAGCAAAACTGAGGAAAACGTACGAATAACTGATGTCATGATGCTGCATCAAGCTGTGTCATTCAATTAAGATGAAATAAAAAAAGGTGCAGGAAACCTCACCTCTGATGGTGGTGTATAATCCTTCTAGAAAAGTAATAGAGGTAGACTTGTTTTCATTAAAAAAACGGCACACATTTAATGATTAATAATGAGTTAACCTTTCCAATCAGTGGGCTCGGTGTTTCCAAAAAAACACTATGCTCTGTGCCTGTTTCAGACTAAAATTACCTCTGTTGGAGGGAAAGGAGAAGTAGAAATCTTCACTGTGTGATCATGACTCCAGTCAAGCAAAATCGTTCTCTGCACTGAGGTATACGATTTGCAGTGAACATTGATTTCCCACTGCTAAGTGCATTGCACACCTAAGGCCTTGGGGCTATTGTATAACTGTGAAGCACTACACTGCTATGTCATGGTTCTGCCTATAAATGACTCTGTTTTATTTTCCCTTTTATTTTATGCCTCCGTTGTATTACTTCTGTCTCTATCTGGCTTCCTACTCAAGTGATTTGCTGCCCCACCCTTATTTGTTGTACTCCAACTATGTCTGTCTCTGTCAGTTCATCTATTGTGTTAAGCTCCCTGATGTTTCCCTCAGGTTATTTATTTTTTTACTGTGTTTTACTTTCGCTCTGGTCCGTATTATGTTTTTAAATGTCAACCTAACTTGCATGTGTGCAAAATGAGCCCTGCAGCCAAATATAAGAGTGACGCTGTTTGTGTGTATGTATTGATGCTGGTTTGCATTTTTTACGGTCATTAAAAATGCGAAAAGTGCATCCAAGCCAAAAAGAACAAAAAACCCATCTTGTAAAACGTTTTATTATTTGCTATTTATATATCCCTGTAAGCAGGGCTCAAGAAAATTGAATTCCCGAAAGTGAATATACGACCCATAAGTATTTAATCTCTTTAAATGTAATCTTATATGCATAACACATTGCTTTGTCCACATAAACCTAATGCATTCACCAAGAAAGAAGAAGGATGCAATGCAGAGATCTGTGAATGAATGTTTACATCCTTTATGTAGGCCACCATAGTTCACTGATGGCTCAAGAATGGGAGGGTTAAGCTCACGGGTCCAACATGTGTTGCACTCTTCAGTCTCAACACTAGATGTGGCTATTTCTTTCACACTTGTCCTTTAAACACACAACCATTATTGTCCACTGGACATGTGCATGGCAATATAAACAGCTGCTGAGTTGCAGAAAACAATGCTATTCTTGGACCAAGGGCCAATTCCAATTTCTATCTTAACCCTAAATCTTAACCTTCAAGCTCAACCCTTAATCTTAACTGGCCCTAAAAACCAAGTGTTGAAGGGTTATTCTGTCACTTAGAAATGGGACACCCCTTAAATGCAGATATGTCTTCAGACTGTGGGGGGCAGAATAACGCGAAAGCTGCGTCCAGTCTGTCAACTCCAAAAAAGAAGAAGAAGAACACATTTACGTCACGATTATTTATTACGATCCGTTTGTCAGTCAAGTTATTAGGTTGTCAGTTAGTTATAAGATGATACTCATACAAATACCACAACCACGGACATATTCAGCTGACAGTTACCACACACCACGGCTTATTGAAGGGTAAACCATAGCAAACGATCGCTTGTCCGCAGTGGCCGGCTATTGACAAAAGATCGTAACATAAAAATAAATGTTACGCAACATTGACGTCAGTAATCCATAATATGGGCCTAAACTAAGATAATACAATGGTTTTCATAAGTTTATATCTCTATTAACAAAGAAAATACTTTATTTGTAGCATACTGCTTTCGGCGCCATCTTTCTTATGTGAAAACACCCAATGCATTCTGGGTAGCCCTTGCTCCAAAGGGTGTTCTCGGAAAATCTCAATATTAAGGGTGATACAGCCCTTAAACTTGCCCCTCAACTTAATTTTTCTGAGAATCGGGACAGCACTTGCACTAGAGGGAGCGCGCATTTTTGAGATTTGAGAAAACACGAGAAGCAAATTCTGTGGTATGGTCACTTATAACAGAGATGCATCAACAGTTTCAATATGGATTATACAAAGTGTATTTTTTTTCTTATACCTCACATTACGATTCAGCTAACTGAAGGTGAAAGGTGGTAGAAAGCTTCTCCTGTTACATTTAAAAAGTCCCTCATAACAACTGAGCATCATTTGTTGCTTTCTGAATTGGGTGAAAGGACTTTTGTCCATTCTGCACCTGATGCGTGGAATATGTTGAAAAGACCGAAAGCTGACTGAATTCATTTCATTGAGAGTTTTTAAATCCTAACAGAGAGTTCTTAAGGCCGACTCCACAACATGCACTTGTTTTTCATCATCTGCTTGCAAATTGAATCTTTTCTTTTCTTTTTATTGGTCTTTTGCTTGTTTTAAGCGTGTCAATTTGTAAGTGTTTTGTTTTTGCTCCCTTGAAAAAGAGGTTCTCAATCTCAATGGGATTTTCCTGGTTAAATAAAAATAAAAATAAAAAACAGTGTTGTGAACTATTATGTGATGTTATCAAAGTAAACTGATTGGATTAGATTTGATTGGATACGATTAGATTAGACTGATGCTTCATCAGGGAAATTCCCAGCAAAAGGGTCATATGGACAAGTGACAAATAAAAAAGGATAAAAATAAGCATAAGAGTAAAATTTGATGGGAAAAAACAAGATATATATATTATGTACATAAAATAGGAATAAAGTTTACAAAAAGATAAGATTTAGAGTATAAAATACAAATCTCGGAAATAATATGCAATGGAATAAGACGACGCTATTATATAAAATACAAAAAAAACATGTTATTAAGATATTTACATTATGTACATAATCCTCACCATGGAAGGTGAAGATGAGGAAGTGCAGTTTCACAGGATTAGTGCACAGATTATAATGACACAAACAGGAAGGACAATAGAGGTGAATTGTAATCCAGGCAGGATGTGAAGTACAAACAAACAGGTTTGCGGTTTAACAGTAAAACAGTGTTTGTGAAGAACAATGCGACAACTACAGCTGTGCTAACTGGCACTGGGAAATTGGCAGGATGAACTACAACTCAGGTATGTCACAATATTTGTTGGTCTGCTTTCACCATGGTGAGAGATAAAGCAGAGCCAGTTTATCTCGAACTTGCCACAGTGTTTCAATATAATAAACTCCTCCAGACTCCCCTCACTGAAGGCAAGAAATACAGTTACATGCTGCAGTATAACTGAGGCATACCAGCTTTACTGCATGTACTACAGCCACTGTGTCTCACATTTAAAACCTGAGAGCTGCCATTTTATAGATAGCCTCCTGTCACAATCGTACGTTTTTGAAGAAAGACAGACTCCTGGCAAAGTGGCTGCTCCTGTCACCTTGCTGAAAGGGTCTCCATGCATCTTGTCACACCTTTCCCATCTCCCATTGTGGAGGGATCACTCGCTGGCAGGCCTCCATTGATCCGTTCCAAAGTTGTGATAATTGGGCTATTAAGATCTCAAAAAGACACCCAGCATGTGGCAGAGAGAGAGCCTGACAGTGTGTTGGTGAGAGAGAAGTTACAACTTCTTGCGATGGTTTCTGTGCTAAAGCCCAATTTATACTCCTGCGTAAAGTGCTCCGCGTAGGGTACGCAGAGTCCTCTGCGTCGACGCAGAACCTGTCGAAGAGCCTCTGCGTCGTCTCCGGGTGCACGGAATATTTTTTAAGTGTCCGTCACTCCGTCAAGGGACAACGGAGACGGCAACAGCTGCGATTGGTCCTCAGGACAGGCCGAGCGAAGCTGCTCTGTGCCGGCTCACAGTGAGCACCGAGCGTCCACAGAGGGCGGAGCTGAACACCGCCGACTTCGTCGCTGCCGAACTATAAATACGTCATATCTTAACACACACACAGCACATGTTTAGACTCTAAATGGCCAATTTCTCGCCTCAAATTATCTTAAAACTGCGTTCCGGGACACAGAAAAGTGACAAACGGCCGCTGTTTCAACAACAACAGTCTTTCTCCCTCGGACGCCATTGCTCACTGTAGCCAAAAGCACAACAACCTTGCGCAGCGACCCCTACTGATCGGGCGGGAAATTGCAGCGCCTATCTGTCACCACGACGCAGAAGTATAAAGGCTCGAGTGGTCTACGTGGTGACGCAGACGGATAACGCATTACGCAGTCGGAGAAGTATAATGTGGCCTTTAGCCACAAAATGAACAGCATGCTGTTTTTTATTTGTAGTATGTTTAGAAATTAAAGGTGGTTGGATTAAGTAGCATCTGTAGACAAACAAACAATTCCACAAGTATTAAAATGACATGACAAAATTATTATTATAATAATAGGCTGAACCTGTGTCAGGCAGGGACAATAATCAGCCTATGTTTCTAATTACTGTATCCATTTGTACTTGGAAATTCAATTAAACAACCACAGAAAGATGCACAGTAAGATGGAAATCAACCCCAAAGAGAGAAGGCAAACAATAGAGCTACAAAGGGACAGCAAAATGACCACAGAGAAACAAAACAACTATATAAGTATACACCAAAATGACCACAACAAAATGAGAGAGAGAGAGCGAGAGGTCCTGTCCGTGGGCAAGTGCAAAAACTCATTACTGCAGAAATGTAACATCAGACTGAGCTCGAGTAAACACCCATCTGCCTAACCTGGCAGGGGCTGCACAACAGACCAATGAAAAGACAAGGAAATTACATGGAAGAAAAATCAATGGCAACAACCAACAGTAGTGAGTCATGGAGTTGTGATAAGAATGTTTTCTGTTCCATTAAAAATCTCCACTCCGGTGAACCATCACAAACCCAAATACTTTTCACTCAGCTGTATTAAGCAACTGAATCATAACATTTAATCCAGCACACAAACGAGAGAAGAAGAAGAAGAAAAAAAAAACACTGAAGACACTGAACAGGACTTCTGTCAAAGTCAGTGGAATTACCTGTGCAAACGATTTTGAAATAGTCCGGTGTGGACTGAGCTAAATCTGCACACACAGTGATTTCATCGTGATCAGACATAAGTGTACAGAGTATTTTCCAGACATAATAATAATATATGATGTCCTTGCTTGCATGCACTACTCAACATAATGCACTTCTGAGAATGTTTAATTGAAAATGAGATGATGGGACAGTAGACAAGCTAACCATTTATACTTAGATTACACGTCTTCACTTGAAGGAAACATCTTAAGGTCTGAAGGTAGATTTCCATGTCTCACTTATTTACTTTTTATTTACTCCAACATTACTTTCACACATACCTTTTTTTAAGTTTTTGGTGCTTTATTTTGTTTCTGCTAGCTTCCGTTTAACGTCTTTCCTTTTTGCCCAAGGTTCATTCTCAGCCATGCCCAGCCTCGTCTTTGTCTGCCTGTTCAATTACCGGTCTCTGCCAGCCTGACCATCTGCCTGTTCCACTCTCCAACCTGCTTGGTGTTGGAGGCCATGTTTGTACATTCTCGGCTTGTTCTGCTCAACCCTGCGAGGAAAAGGGGGGTCACCACAACAGAGATCCCAGACAAAACTCTCTACCTTATCAGGGGTTAGGGAGCCCGGCACCTGTGGCTTGACATATTCAGTCATTTTGGGATTAAGTGTCGAGTCACATTTGCATGAAGACTGATGGAGGCAGGGAGCAAACCCTCAATTTGTCGGTTGGAAAAGTACTCTCCCGCGGTCATGCTGGTTTCACACTAAAATTGACGGATATACTCTGTTTTTTGTTTGTTTTTTTAAATCAAGTCAATTAACGTCAATAATATGTTTTCACCCCTGCATGGTTGGTGATGGAAGACAAGTGCTCCAACCACCATATCCCTCAGTGATAAAATTTTTGTGCTTACTATTTAACATTTTACTTTGGTCTCTCTGTCTAAATCAGTCATTTGCTGTAGATCAGCGTTTCTCAGTCCTGTTCCGAACGTGACCCGCTGCCCTGCACTCCAACACGCCTGATTCACGTGAATGTGTTGTTACCAGGCTTCTGCAGCGCTTGTTAACTAGCTGGCAATTTCAATGTGATGTGTTGGCACAGGGAAACATCTAAAGCATGCAGGGCAGTGGGTCCCAAGTACCAGGATTAAGAATCACTGATCTATATCATATGATGGCTATGCTAACAGCTGTAAGATGAAAATGTGTCATATCGTTGATCCAGAACTGGTGCAATCTCTGGCAAAAAAAATAGAGCATATGAAGAAGAAACAGACGTGTTGGGTCCCCCCTGACGCTGATTGGAGTAACAGCCAATGAAAAGTAAGTGAATTGTCACTGTCAGTGGTTGAGGTATTTATTGCATATTTATGTCGGCTGGAATTGAGTTTTTTGACATCATGAATGACAAAAGAGTGAACCTTGAACCAAAAAGCTAAGTTGCAAGAAGGTGAATGCGTGTTAGCTAAAGATCACTCTGAAAATCACATCATAAAACCGAATAAAAAAAGTAAACTTGTTTGATCTTTTTGCTTCCCAAATATGCAGCAGAAAAGTCCACCTTTATATTTAAAAAAAAAAAAAAAAAAAATCTGAGTATCTCAGTATCTGCACTGACTATTTTTTTTCATGTTTTGGTCCCGCCCTGCCTTCATTGCCAGTGTAATTGAGGGGACAGACTTTCATTGGAAAGGTCCTATCACCACAGCAGAGAGGCTTGGCAGTGTGCAGGGAGGCCAGCACAGCCAAGTCATTTGCTATGCCATGCATTTCACATCATTGTGAATTCCATCATGACCGTGCCTCAGGCAGACAGGATGGAAAATATCAGCCGCAGAAATAATTAGCTAATGGCAGACTCCTGGTGACCAATACCTAATCAACCTGCTTCACGTGTGTCTCGCCATCTAACGATTTTTACACATAATATAATCCAGTTCTCTAATATGAATGATTTAAAATTCTGAACCATTCTCTTTAATCAGATCTCTTTTCTTTTCTTTTTTTTCAATCAAATATCTCATAGCTTTCTATTACAATGCAGCAATGCTGGGACTTCACTTTTATTCATTTCACCTTGTCATAGCGTATAATAGACAACCTATATTAGCAAGTCCCTACTTCAGGGATGGGATTGTCCAGATTTAAATACAGAGTATCTCTCTATTCCTCTCTCTCACACACACACACACACTTCCTCACTGATCTTCTTGGTCTTTTTCACAACATGGCTTTGTATTCCAGTTCTTTTTAACGTTGCCTATGCAACATAACCTAAGTGTTACACTAACCACCGCTCCCCCCTCCCTCACTCTCTTTACACTTGCTACTGAAGAGCACGATTAAAAACCTCCGTACCGTCCGTGTTGGATCTCGGCTCTGCTGAACATCAGGTCAATGACTCTGTCTGTCGTTTGTGTCACAAATGCAGGTACGTTCTGTACCTGTTTTAAAGTGAAAGCACTCCAGTGGATTGACTTCAGGTTTCTAAGCAACAGCCATGGCTGGATCTCTGCTTGTAAAAGACTGGCATGTCAAACAATAAATACCCATTTTAAACTACTTCAATATAAGTGGATAATGAGAATGTATATCATCAGAATACTTTCATTGTCATCGCACAATGTACAACGACATTTTAATAATCACACCAACTCAGCTGAACAAATTCAACTCCTAATAATCCTGACACGTTTCAAATGTGGAGGAAAGGGCACATTAAACCACTGCCTATGGGACTGCCCACAGATCCAGGCTTTTGTGATTGAAGTGGTCGGAATAAGAATTTGAATGTGTTCCAAAATGTGTATTTTTGGAATTTCCCCTGCAGTAAACTAGGTGAGGAAAACAAGAGTATCTAGCGATTGAAAAAGTCACATTTATGATGAATGGTGAATACCACATCTTTGACATGATATTAAGATATTTCATGGTATTACTAGAGCGGAGGAACGCATCGGAAGCCTATTTTTTGCAGGTATTTAATATTTATGTTTTATTTTTGTAATGTTTTGAAGTGCTTTGATTTTCTGGATAACAGAGATAGCAAGTGACGTGTGTTGCAGTGCTGTGATCATTTTCTTTGAAAATAAAAAGACACCCTGGTGTTTCTCTTACCTAGTTTTTATTTCATCAATGCTTTTATTGTGAAATATTTGCAGGACCTGGTATTCTGGAGTAGCAGTTAGAGCATTTAAAACTGAATTATTTATGGTTATTTACATGGAAAAAATCCTCCTGTAAAACCTGGCAGCAGCTTCCGCAAAGTGGATGATGTCATTGAAAGGTGATCGATGTGAATGAAATGGTCCAACGCCTTCAATAAACACAGACTCGGTTTTATCGACTGTACGAAATGTTTGGCTGAAGTAAGTAAATTACTCCAAAAAATGCTGTGTTAGAATGTTAGAAGAAATGGAGATGGAGAAATGTTCTGTCTTAGATCTGTAAGGTACTTGACAAAATTAAATTGTATAATTAAAACGAACACTACCATATTTGCAACATGTTTTTTTTCCTCAATAACATGATCTTGATTCCAGTTCCAATGGGCTTAGTGATAACAGTTAATGTAAGAGAAGTCCTAAGTAGACTTTTGGTAAACCCGTTTAATCAGAGGAATATGCATTTGACCTTCTTGTGCCTGTCATAAGGACAGAAAAATATTTTGACATCTATATTTTACCAGTTAATGTCTCTTTAAAGAACCATGATAAAATTATAAAGATGATAATTTGTAAGAAGATCATTTGTTGAGGTATCCATGCCATTGTTATGGTGATACCAATTATACGGATGAGTCAATATAGTTTATAAACGAAGTTACCGAGCACTGTGACTAACATGCATAAACAGTTAATTATTTTATATTTCCATAGCCATTGGAGTAGAACTGTTTACATCTGCCGCTCTGAGAAACTCAAATTTGAGTTCACCTTTCAAAATCCAAAGTCCAAGGTGAGCGGTCTTCTCATCATCAGAGTCAGCGGTGTGCGTGGTGTTCCAACACAGCTCTTCATTAAGTGAGCCAGTCGCCCCAGGGAGGACACTTTCCTCCCATTGACCCTACTGATGTGTCATCGGGAACAATCTCAACAAGTGTGTGATAGGAAGTTCTCCTCACATCGGGCAAAGGCAAGATGTCATTCAAGCCAAGCAATCAGCAGTTCAGCTTGAAGGCAGTTAAATGACTCATGGTTGAAAGTTTGTAAGTCCAAGTCAATCAAACTCTGTCTTTGCTTTGTATTATTTGGCTTTTCCCAAACCAAATCTTGATGTGCAAGTGAGGTGGCTAAAAACAAACACAACAACAATATCATGGTCATATACAATTTCCTTCATGGCGTTAGGCGTTGTGCTTTACTCTTCAGAGACAAACAGCACATTGATCCAGATCTGGAAAATAAGAAAGTCTTATCTCTCATTTTAAAATGAATTCCTGAAATATTTATTCAAATTAAGTAGATTGCCATAATTTATTAAGCTAAACCACTGATTAATGGATATATTACACCCATCCTCTATATGATATCCACCAATGAAACAACTGAGACAGACAAGAATAATAATCATTGTAAGAGTCATCTTTTTTTTTTTTTTTTTGCACATTTAGACGTAAACCCTTTTAGCTAAATCTCCACTGGTGCAGGTTGGTTTCACATCATGTTGCCATGGTGATTTATCCTGTTTTAAAGTAAACAAAGTTAAGTTCTGGGGGAGCATCTCCTCCACATTCCCAGCTGTCAGTATAAAGAAAACGCACTAAAATCAGGAGATGAGGGTATAGATAGTTTAAAACGCAGGTGAACAACCATGCATTCCCACTGTAAACCACACTGTGTGATTGATTTTACTCTGTTTTCAAAAGCTACCAGTGAGATCTGCAAATGTGCTTAGTGACAGATAATAGATAGTCTGTCAGGACACGTTTCTCCTGCTGAACTTTTCACTCTCTTTGGCACATGCATTTTCTTTTCTTTTTTTTTTGCCCTTTTTGCCCAATGTGACTTTGTTTGGTTTGTTTTTCTGTCTTCTTTGCACTTTTGTCATACAGTTTTTCATTTGAAAGGCGACTGTGGTTTAAAAAAAAAAAAATGATGATGATGCAAGAGTTCTTCCTCTGAGGTAACAAGGGGGTTGGGGAAAGGCTTAAAGCACGCAGAGATGACACGATAAAACATTAGCTTTGCAAGCAGCAGGTTTCAGCCTGATAAGGAAGACAGAGAAACATGAAGTCCTTAAATATGACAAGGTTTTAAAAACATTTCCTCACATGGCAGCTAGTGTTTGTTTGGTAAATATGGAAGAATAAAATCTAGATTCATAAAGTGTGAACATAATTACAGGGTCTTATTATTATGATTATTATTATCATTATTATTATCTCACTTTACTAGTGCTGTTGCTGTTGTGCTCCCACGTTACTGGACATTCGTGTATATTAAAACATACTGTATGTACTACAATGTAAATTAAGATCTGATTTGATTGAAAAGTCTCATCAACAGTGAAGCTTTCAGTAATTTGTATTTGCTCTCATGCACATGCTAAGTAGATTCAGCAAATTTGACACTCTAAATTGACCTTATAGGCGTGAGTAAGTGGTTGTTTGTCTCTGTGTGGCCCTGTGATGGACTGGCGACCGGTCCAGGGTGTGACCCCCACATTTCTCCCTATGTCACCTGGGATTGGCACCAACGCTCCCCGCGACCCTTACGTGGGGGATAAAGCAGCAGCAGCAGAAAAATGAGTGAGCAACACTATAAGTAGCTGAAAAGGCAGCCCTGGTCAACTAAGTTCTCAGAGACAAAGCGACGTTTCCCTCATAATTCATGCGCCATTTGTGCGGGTGTTGTCATGTTGACAAACAGTGTCCCCTATGCCATTTAGCGTATCTATTCATTCATGTGACATTTACTGTTGAGAAAGCAGATGGTCGGAGTGTTGGTTACAAGTTTCTTGACACCCCAAGGATTCCCTGAATCGATTACACCAATATGTTCTGCAGAGCTGTTCGCTGCTTGCCGTCTCTATCAATGACAGACGAACACTCGCTGTTATGGGCGAAACGATTATGTAATGAGTGTATTTGCATGTATGTATGCTGCCATATTGCTTCTTATTTATGCATTCATTTCTTTAATATTTGCATCTCAGGATCATGTACAGAAGACTCTCAAATTGGACAGAGTATTAGGGTCAAAATTAGGGCTAAAGTCATATCATGAGAATAAAGTCAGGAGATGATCAGCTGCAACATGCATTTGCGGTTACATTTTGATTGATTTGATTTTTTTTTTCAGCACCGCATTATCTTTAGCATCAGGACTTTGTAAAGATTGTGCAAGAAACTGTTTGGAAGAAAGAATCACACACAGGCTGGTAGTCGTCAACTGCAGGCTATCGGCGGTTACATCTGCATTCTGTTGCTATGTAATAAAAATACATTAGATAATGATTTTTAAAAAAGAATCTCATGTTACAACTTTATTCTCGCAATGTTAAGACTTTATTCTTGTGGCCTTATGAATCTATCTGGTAATATTATGACTTTTTTGCTATAACAGCTTTATTCTCATAATATTGATACTATAATACAATTTTTTTTTAAATGCCCTGTATTCCTGTATTAATCAGTATAGTTCAAATTCCAAAGAGTTCCCATGCTGTAAGATCATTGGTTGTAGCAGAACGTGCATTTTAAACTGTGACATGAATGAAGCAGAATATTTTCTGGTATGACGAAAATGATACATTACGAGGGTTAGGGTTAGGGTTAGGGTTAGGGTTATGAGTTGAATGCTCAAAAATGTATGATTTATGACTCTAACACACTTTTTTTTTGCATTATTCCAATATTTATCTTCGATAAAATATTTAAAATAAAATTGCAGTCTGCCAGTGAATAGCAAATTATGCAAATGCAGTCATTGCCTTGATTTTGCAGAAGAGTGGAGGTGTGCGAGAGAAGGGAGAGGAACATCGGCAGGAGCTATGACCTGTGGTAATAAGCATGTGATGAATCCAGACCAACACTGGGCTTCCCTGGGACACAGTGGTACGCTCAAGATGGAGAAAATTAAAGTCTTGTAATTATGTTGTCCTTTGGGGATGCTGCAGTGACAGCCAGATATTCATCAAAGTACACTGCAGCAGGTGCGACGAGCGCATGATTCATCATCCGAAGCTGGCTCTTTCCTCACCTCTCCACTGTAGAGCGCTCGGTTTTAATTGAGCTGTTTGATTTCTGCGATGCATTGATCATCGTTTTCCTTGCAAAGATGCATAGGCCAAAGGTTGTTGGATGGCTGGATGGTTGCGGGGTGTGTTGGTGTAGCTGTCCGTACTCCGTACACTCTGCCCCAGGCTGGAGGCATATTGAGCGAGCAGATGCCTCCAAAATCAAATTCAGGAGTCTTTCCATTATGGAAAACGCTCTTGTCTCTGCCCCACTTTTTCCAAAGCTTTGCATTCATTGATGAGGAGAAGTCAACGTATGCTGGTCGTAGTCAGAAACAGTCACTGCTGCAGGCAACAGCCCAGGCCTGGCTCTTCGAACACACTCAATTCATCAAATGTGTCACTCTTTAATTAAATTCTTTTTCAAAAAAAGAAAAATAAATTATACTTTTACCATACAGGCACAATACAATTATCGAGGGATTTATTATATGCACATCCACACAATTATACTGTATGTATATACTTGCACTGTATTACTGTGCAAGTGCATATTTGAATTTATGAATTTGCATACCAGCAGCATTTATTTGTTCTTGATATTTGCTTCCTTTTTTTAAAAGCTGCAATGACTAAAATATAACGCAATGTGAGCAACTATATATTTTCTATCCCCAAAATATGTTTTTGGAAGTCACACGTTTTGAGGGTGCATTAAATATGATTTACATAGTTTAAACTGGTATAAATTGTGTCAGCTCTAATGCTCTAATTGAAAGTTAATTAGCCGATGAGAATGAATATCTTATTCTATTTCAGTCTATTTGTTGAGAGTCAAGAAAACAGTATTTAAGTGAGACTCCATCTGACTGATTTGAGGCTAAAATAAAATAAAAATGCAAATAAGCCTCATGGGCGTTTGGTCTGATGTGATTAATCCATCCCGGCATGAAAGAGAATAAAACAACAAAGTCTGAAGAAAGTGCAACAACATTTGCAAATCTAGTGGAAGCTAACTCTTGCAATATGAGTCACTCATTAGCAACTTTAAGAGGAATCTCTACACACAGTCGGGCAGAACCTGGAATAACAGCCTTGCAGTAAATCTTACCCTTATAATGTCAAGTTTTGTCAAGACTTTGCTTGAAGAGAAATTGTTATCTTCTTGTTCAGGCCATAGTGGTGAACAAAGACTGCTGTACGCAGAGAGTGTTCGCGAAACGTTGCTGTGACCATTTAACTCTTTTTGTTATCCTTGTTGAAATGAAAATGGGTCCAAATATCACTTGGTTTCTTTCTCTCAAAGGCAGCTTGTTGTTATTGTCATTGTTAACTAGCATTCAAATTATTCCTAGTCCCCAGCGTGCTCTATGCACATTAAAGGTCACATAGAGTGGTCCTGTTGCACATAAATGTTAGTTATGGAGGTCTACTTACATATATTAACTTGTTTTTATGGTCAAAAATCCTAGTTTCTGTAAACTAGCCGATAGAAATCCTTTCATCTTTGAAAGTCAGTGTTTTTCAGCCGCGATGTTTCAGAGTGAACTTTCACCCCCAGGAGACAGAGTCTTGTGATTGGCCAGTACTATCCAGCACATCCGTTCTCAGAAGCGCAGCGCCCCCCTCTGGAACGGCGGATGCACTGCTCCTCATTATCAAAACATTGTTTTAACAGTGTTTAAAAATAGCTTCGTCACGACTCCCAGCCACAGTCCCTTTTATGACTTTAAACCGGAGTCAGACCCAGAGTCAGAAGACACTGTCGCACGTGAAACACCTCCACAACGGACGTTATTCTTCTTCTGCGGTTCAATGTACGTAACCGGATGTGCCCGGACTACCGCCCGGAGGAGGACAATCGGTTGTTCAGGAGAACCGCTGCTTACGTAACTATTACAGGATTTTCAGTGATCTCGTTGAGCCCCGAGATTACAATAAAACACAACGTTCTCAGCAATGGCTGAACTGTTTGTTTCGAACCGTCAGGGCTTCATAAACAAGGTAATGACGCAGATACACACCAAAAAAAACAGCGATAATAG
This sequence comes from Microchirus variegatus, assembly GCF_963457635.1. Lineage (NCBI taxonomy): Eukaryota > Metazoa > Chordata > Actinopteri > Pleuronectiformes > Soleidae > Microchirus > Microchirus variegatus. The sequence goes on along the minus strand of NC_139807.1, from coordinate 7,018,209 downwards.
GAACTTCCGGTCTAGTTCCGCCTTAAGCTCCTGGTTGTGTTGGTCATGGTGGGGTTGCTTTACTCGGGATGCAGACTTTGACACGACCCCGGCATAATAACCCACCTGCACCCACGGTGTTGTTTGCAGCAACAATGTCAGTGTCATCTTGACATTGTCTTCTAAGACATGGGGAAAACAAAGGTCAATTTTCAGTCATTTCAAAGTAAGAGTTTGTGGGTTGGTGATTGGAATCAAACAGCTAAACAGCCAAAATCCTTGGAGTTTGCACGGTAACAAACAATTAGGACATGAGCAACAACAGCTTCAAACACATTCCGACATTCTGGTCACTGACTTGTACTAATGAGAAGAAGAGTGTTGTTTTATGAAGGATGCATGTTCCACGCAGTATTTCACACTCACAATCTCACACACAAAGACAGACAGACAGACAGACGGATATATATAGATAGATGGAGAAATTAATAGTTTGCTTTCCAGATTTTAAGCCATATTGTCCTCATTAGTGTTTGGAGCTGGCTCAGATCTGGAGACAAAACCTGCTCAGTGAGATGTGTTACTCTGAGCTGCAGCAAAACATTTCAAGGGAACTGTTTGTTCTCCAAAAGGAATCCTCAACAGATTCACTCGCTCGGAATTATCAGTTCTCCCACTTAACTCTCCAGAGCACCAGGAACTTTTATATGGCTTCCAAAAATTACCCTTTAGCAGTGTTGACAGTAGATGAGAATACAAGCATTATTCATCACGTCCCCTTTCAATTATCAGCCTGCAGACTGTGTCTAAAACCCATATATATATATATATATATATATATATGCTTAACATCAAATATTATCAAATATATATTTATTTAGTCACATTGAGATCAAGATCTCTTTTCCAAGATAGAACGAACAGCAATATAAAAAAACAATCAACAAAACAAGGAAGATACAATTACTCATATCAGATAATAAAGGGCAGTTTGTAGTTCAATCCACCTGAATCCAGTTCTGCCAGCATTAGTGAGGAAATGAGGGATGTCCAAGGATAAGCAGTTACCAGATCATGTGGTGTAAGTTGTAGTTTTAGAGTTTCAAGGTGAAGACATGTTAAATAAATGAGCTGTAATGGTATGTGTCTATTTTAAAAATATGATTACATATTAGAGGAAAATAGTCTTGCTCTTGATATGATTTATGTCTTTGATTGTGATGGTTTGTTATGTTTAAAAAAAGTGGTCGCAAAAACACTGAATGAGTTAAGAGTTGAACACTGGACACGTGAAGGACACAGCTTAAAGGGACACTATGTAGTATTTATGGGTTTATATGACCCAAAATCCACTTTTTTATACATATTATGTGCTCCTGCATTGTCTAGTCGCTGTATAATAGTTTTTGTTTCATTTTCGTAGTGTTTCAAAAAGTCATGTAAAATAACACGGTCGCGGACCGCGGTTGCATAGCCACTGTTAGCAGCGAGACGCCATGTTTCTACCGGAGCCTGTAAGGACAAACGCGAGAGAACAAATCAAGCGTCTCTTTACTTGTAGCGGAAGTCCCGCCTCCTCTCTCTCCGCTTCGTCTGCTACGGCCGCGGTAGCTCGCCCTCTCCCTCACCTCACGAACCTCATCTGCTGACACGGAGAAAGACGACGAGTTCGACATTTGACCGGCTGCGGATACCGTAGCGCTCAGGGAAGGGAGGGGGTGAGCAGAGCAGAAGGTCTTTGTTGTAAATTTCAGCCTCTCCTCTAGATGGCACTATAAACTACTTACTTCACCTTTAAAGGAGCAGGTTGTATAAGAGTTGTATCAGAAGACAAAACTACCTCAAAACACACTGAGAATAATGATCATTGTGTGATCAGGGCAGGGCCAAGTGTCAGGTGTTGACAGTGTTCAACATGTATTTTCTATTTCTCCTCCACCAAAATCAATGTTTCTCATCTCATCTCATCTGTGTTTTAGCTACATGGCACTTGGAAAAAAAAGAAAAAGAAATGAAGATAACGGTGCATGCTAAAACATTTTCGTGAACGCAGCGACTGTGTCTTTATCTGTGACAGCTTTTATATCTTCATGATTGACAGCGCGACTGCCAACAACTCATGATTAGAGAGGATTTATTTCTCAGCACATGCTCCACAAAATGCTAGGATTATACTCCAAGGTCCCTTTCTTCTCTCCGCAGACGACGAGAAGGTGCGGCAAACAGAAAAATGCTTGATTTTTATATTTAACATAAAAATGATCATTCGCATAAGGTGTTAAAGATAAAGATTTAACATCTATATAAGATGTACACTTTATTTATTTTCTCGTTTACCATATTAAAGCTGTGTTTCACCGTCTAACATGTTTCCCTGAAGTGTCAATCATTTTTATTTGAATTCACTCGCATAAGCTGGGAACTCGTATGTGAATGGGAGCAGGTATTTGTCTCTATGTGTCAGCCCTCGTATGCTGGTTATATATCCAGGGTTGTAGCCTACATCTCTTGCGCAGTATAAGCTGGGATTGCCTCCAGCTCCAGATTTTGGTGCATCCCAACTCATCATATCGGAATAATCTGCCATATAATCACTGATGACTGAAAAAGAGCCAATGCACATTAAGGACAACATGGACAAAATTGCAGTGCCAAAAAAAGCTTTGGCACAAAACAAATCACTGCACCTGTCATTATCTCCCGGGTAACAAAAGGATCATTGGTTGGCAACCAAAATAAGGACCTGTTACTATGTGTAACATACAAACACATTTTGTTAGAGTTGGTCTATAGACTGGGTACAAGAAAAAAAATTGATGCCTGGATTGTCCTGAAGCCAAATAGGAGGTAAAAACATTGAATAGCCATTAGCGTGTGACTCCACTGGCTGCAAAAATTGGGCTCTGTTTGAATAGAAGTCCAGCACATGATATCAATACAAATGATGTTTCCCATTTAGAGTTAAATAGATGATAAACTGTGGCACAGTGGACACCGGTGTGATTCACAGCTGGTATCGTCCAGGTGCAGGTGACACCTTCGGACTTTGGTGCTGGTAAAATCATGATTCTCTATGTTTCAAAACTGTTTGTGATTCGTATGATTAACATCATGACCAGTTGCCAGTTGGCTGCCTTCACGTGCTATCGGAAAGATGATTCTCATTTGTGAAATCGGAAAACTATACGATCGCATGACGCTACAAGTGCCTTTGTTGTTGGCTGACACATGGTTCACCCTTAGCTGCGTCTTGGGTAAAGCAATGTTTGAATTGTTAATTTGCCTGCTATGCTCATAGTATTTTGCAGACTAAGTCAGAGGTGTAAAAGACAAAAAAAAAAAATGATATCATGTTTATAGGCCTTATCAAAATGATCTCCCAATTTCCAACTGGAAATCATGACCTGAGGGGGAATTCATGTGCATTTCGCACTTCAGAAACTCATATTTACCATAATTCCGATAGCACATAAAGGCAGCATTAGTGTGCATGTTCTTCTCTTCCGGCAGGGCGTGGCTGACCTACTTACCTCCCTGCCACTCCACCTGCACACCTGCCAGTAATCATGCTGATTGCCACACTCACCCACTGCAGCATAAAAACCTGACTTCACTCCTCAGTCTCTGCTCGTTTGTTCTGTAGCTCCATGCGATAATGTCCTGGTTTACTGATGTCTCGTGCTTTTTAAGATTGTCTTTGCTCTTTTTGTTTGTCTGCCTTCCTGCCAGCAATGATCCTTTTGCCGTAATTTTCACCCAACAAAACCAGCTTCTCTCTGCTCTAGCTACCCTGGAATAAACAATAAAAAAAAACCACATACATCCCTGTCCTATCATGGATCCAAATATGTGAGCTAATGTAAAAGAAACCAAAGTATGAGGTTGGTTTCATGAAGGCGGGCAAAGAGGATGCTTGGGTTTTTTTTCTACTTCTATGACAAATTGTTACCAAAAAAAAAAAGTGATCCTTTGACAAACTTTCACTGAAGTGCCCTCAAGCAAGTCACTCAAATCCCAACTGCTGATGTTCTGTTGCCAAGAGAGAAGACTCTGCCAGTACCTGCTGGATGTGAATGTGTGAAAGTGTGGGGGGGGGCGCACAACATGAAATCTACTCTAGATGTTAGAAAAGTGAGCCTTGGAAAGATGATAAAAAAAATCAAGAAATGTTGACAGGACAGATTTCCAAGAGTTTTTCTGTGCTGTCATTAATTATTTTCTTATGAAACAATGCCCTGTGTATCACCGTTGTGTAAAAACTACTAACTGACTAAGTTCCTTTAAAGTTTTCTATCTTTTTTTTTCCTCTCTTTGGTGAGTCATGTTGTAACGTCACAAATGCACCTCCAATTTGCCAGAGCGGAACCAAAGCACACAAGAGAGGTTGATGAAGTGTTAAGTATAGCATATTAGCACATTCAATTCAATGTCATGTTTACATCATTGTCAATCTGAGCTGAATTACACCTGTCTGTTGGGAAGTCTTTCAACCTGTGTAAGTGAGTGCCAAGTATAGCGTTTCCACTGTAGACGAAATTTGTGGATGTCAGTCAAACCGTTCTCATTCCAGAGTCAGAGTGTTATATACTACTGCTCTGTTACATTCCCCATCGTCGCTGAACGGGAACACAAGGTACCCAACTCTGTCTGATAGAGAGACATTTTCAATGGACTCCAATTGAAAACCACTGGTTTTACCGCTGCTCTTACACTCTTGGAAATAAGGGTTTCAAAATTGTCCTTCTACAAGGGCTGTGATTCTACCTGGAACCAATTGCTTCTGAAATACACTTTCCCGAAGAAAGGGTTTTTCAAGGGTTCTTGGTAACACTAATGGTTCCAGTAAGAACCATTTTGATCCACAGAACCCTTTGAAACCCCTTTCCTGAATAAAGGGTTTTAAAAGGGTTCTTGGTGGAGCCCTCCAAAAGGGTTCCAGGTGGAACCTTTATAAAAAGGTTCTTGCCCCTTCAGTGACTGCTGAGTACCGACTTGATTACTTGATTAAGTACTTGGACATTCAGGGCAGCTGCTCTGAGCATCAAATGTGCTGCCCAGCAGGAGGGAACTCTTTGCGTCTGTAAGGTGGAGCCGAGGGACGTGACAGAGCAGCAGAATGTGATGTTCTTGGAATGAGAATGGGCTGTGTTGAGCTGGTTCTTACTGGAAACATTAGTGTTACCAAGAACCCTTGAAAAACCCTTTCTTCTGGAAAGGGTTTTTCAAAAGCAAATGGTTCCACGTAGAACCTCAGCCCTTGCAGAAGGACCTTTTTGGAACCCTTATTTCTAAGAGTGTAGTTAGGGACAGTCGGAAAGAAATCGACAAGTGTACGAGGGTAAAAGACCCGACCTGACCTCAGTCGCAGTCAATCAGACATGTTTGAATTTTTCGAGCCTACTCTGGATGCAAAAGGGTACTGATTACCAACCCATCTTCAAACACATACTGACAACAGCCAATGAAAAAACATCAGGTGGGACACAGGACATAGTGTCAGAAGATGACAGAAAGTAGTGGGCATATCTTTGCTTCTTTGATTCCTCGGAGCAGATAGCTGTGCAAGCAACGGCGAACACTTTGCCATCCATGTCTGTTTACCCTTTGTTTTGTGCGAGAGTGTGATGTCTTCAGTTGGTTTGACGAATCAGGTAGCCATTGATCCCTCATCGCACGCAGTCCTCAAATGTGTGATCCCCAGTCTTTCAGTCGTCATAATAAAAATCTGCTGAAACGAGCCAGTTAGTCTGAACTCCCGAGTCTTTTCAAAATCAGTAAAGACTGTGAAAGTTGCGTACTGAGTCCCTAGCTTCAGTCGTGGTTTTTTCTGACCAGTGAAAAAGGGGTTTAACGCACTCTGAGGGTTACCGTGAAGGAAATACTTCTGTGAGTTTACCGACTGGAACAAGAAAACACAAAGCTGAAAACTTTGGCATTAAACAGAAACAAGTTACTTGAGGACAACCCAAATACCTGACATTTAAGAATATTGCCTCGGGCAGGATCTGAGCCACATTTGAGTCTTTGATTTTTTTTATTTTTTTTATTATATTTATTAACTCAGTCAGGGAATTGTAAAGCAGTGTCAACAAGGATTGAAATTAAAACACTATATTAGTATACCTGTTTGTTGTTTTTGAACAGAGCAGCATCACATTAGGCTTCCAGAATCACATTGATGCCAAACAGCTTATTAAAAGTGGATCATATTGTAAATGTTAAATTGTGTAAGTCATGCTCTCATTTAACCACATATTTGTTGTACCATCTTGATGTTGGATTTCTTTTTGTTGGCATAAGGCTTCATTTCTTCGTATGTGTGTGTTCTGTAGCAAATTGCTTCCCATTCACACTAGACTTTAAATTGGATTAAGATCTAACCCTAGCCCTTGACAAAGTTTCACTTCCACATCTTCTTAAATTGACAAATTGAACCTCCAGCGAAACATCAGAGGAGATTTATATATATATATAAAAAGATAATGTCCATAACATAGATAGATGACCAGAGCTAAGGTGCTGTAGCTGAGATAACTGAATTCAGATTGTGCTATTGTCGCAAAAGCAGCTGTGGCAGCTGTAGCATTTTGCAGTGTGTGTGTGTGTGTGTATGGGGGGGCTTACAGGATGCTCCAGGAGTAATTATCCCTTCCCAGCAGTCAGTCAGTGTTTATGCTTCCAACAGTCGATACCTGTCACTGTCGGTGTGACTTGCTCAGGGAAGATGTGCAAACATAACAAAGGCAGAAAATTAACTGAAAACCAAGCTGGGATATTCGCGACAGCACAAGAGTGTGGGCTTTTCACTTCCGCCCCAGTCATTATTGGCAATTGTAGCTGCAGGAATTAGACCACTGCTTTACCTGTCCATGTTTTTCCTTTCCTCTGCCTGTATTTTGAGCATCAGCAGTGTAAAGGACGAAGTAATTGGTCACGGGGTACATGTGCAATGTTGTCTTGTTACGCTGATGTAAACAATTTTGTTCAGGATGATCATCAATTTGTATTTTAATTCTTGCACATTACCAGGTGACAGGTGAGACTACACAACAGCAGTGTCCAGATTTGTGTCATCGCAGCGCTGCAGTGTTCAATTACTGTAACCGTATAGTGCAGCTAATTGAGTGTGTGCTGGCAAAGAAAGAGGAAGAACTGAAGCAGTTTGAGCAGGAAGAGTAAGAAAACAGGAGGATTTTGTAATCACACTGATGCAGACAAACCAAGCCATATTTCAGTGACATAACTTGCTGTTGTGATATCGGTTTTTCTTGTATGCTAAAAGGTTACCTATATATGTGTGTGTATTTTTGCTCTTCATTACTTAAAGAGTGGTGGCAGTATCAGAAGCCCACCAACACAGATGTTCGCTAGCGCACCTTCTCTGCTTTCGAAGCATTTCCTTTCAATTTTAATTGGACTTGAATCCCTACATGACAAATGTGTTAAGTCCCTGGTCTGTGGTCAAGCCGAATTCAGAGGGGATTGTTGTTGCAGGCAAAGCTGTGACTTACACATGTGGTAAGACGAGAGACTGTGGAGGAGCAAGCGGGACTACATGATTGAGAGAAAAGGAGAGCGAGCATGCAAGAGAGAGCGAGAAACTTTCCCTTTTTTTTACTTTAGTCCTCAATTGGCTCTACTGCTTGTTGCCTGGTAACCACAATCCCCTTTGAAAGGCACTCTTCCTTGCTCAAAATATCACTAAATATATATATATATATATATATTCAAATTCTGTCCTCACACTGTCTTACCAACAATGGGGTGATTGTCTTCATTCTGGAGAAAAAATGCACGCAAGACTCTCTCCTTCAATTTGTTCTTTTCTTCCTAGAAGATGGTCCTGTTTTGACGTGGTTTCCAGCTAAGCTCGCTGCCTCTGTGTGTAATGGAAGATAATGACTGCTCTCTGGCTGGGAAAAAAAAAATGGTGGTTTGCTGGATTGTTGGGTTTAATTGCAACAGCAAGAGGTAAAACATTGATGGCCGAGGATGAGCTGGAAATCTTTTAATAACTAAAATGTTCTGGTACAGTACAGGGGAAGTTATAATGGTGAACAGTCGATTGCTGACCAGACATACTTGTGCTGCAACAACCGCAGGTTCTTGTAATACAGGTAGCACGCTTAGTTAAAAGTAATTTTACAGAAGAGGAGCGTTAGAGAGGGAAATGTATTCAGGGATATGGAAAATGTAGGATTTATATTCCGTGAACATTCAATAACAAGAACAGAGCTTTCTTACAATACAAGGAAGGTCATTATTTGTTGTTTGCAACTTGTGTCTGCAAAAAGGGCAGATTTAAATATCCATCCATCCATTTTCTTCCGCTTTATCCTCTACAGGAGGGTTGCGGGGGCTGCTGTGCCAATCTTAGCTGACATAGGGCAATTGGCTGGGGTACACCTTGGACAGATCGTCGGTCCATCGCAGGGCCACATATAGAGACAAACAACCATTCAACCTCACATTCACACCTACGGTCAATTTAGAGTGACCAATTTACCCAATCCCTATATTGCATAATTTTGGACTGTGGGAGGAAGCCAGAGAACCCGGAGAAAACCCACGCACACACGGAGACATGCAACATGCAACATGCAAACTCCATGCAGAAAGACCCTTGAACCCGGGTCTTCTTGCAAGGCAAGAGTGCTAACCACTACACCAACCATGTGACCGTCAGATTAAAACATATCCATTAAAACTTGGATCAAAGTGGAAATATTGAGCGCCCTGGCCGATTCGCTCTCATACTTTAGTCAAGTTCACGTGTGGTATAGTTCTAGTAATACAAAGAAATGGGTTGTAAAATGTTGATTAGATGAACTTTTATTAGTAAGCATGTAAATGTAGTTCTACTTTATTTTGTCGTCTGCCAACTCAAAGGTTGTGGGTTTGATTCCCGGCTCCGCTGGTCTACATGCCGATGTGTCCTTGGGCAACACAGCGTGTGAGTGAATGGGTGTGAATGTCAAAACTGTAGTGTAAAGCAGCTCCAGGCCCGTTATTAACTACAGCTGTTCAACTGCCTGTAAAAAAGGAGTTATCATTGTAGCGTTGATGTTTATGTTACTTTGGCTGGTCTTAGTGTTTCAGAAAATGCAGATGCTGAGATTTTCACATGTAACAATCGCTATGGTTTATGGAGAATGGCCTAAATAATAGAACAGGCATCCTGTGTAACAAAAGCTACTAGTATCTATGATATCAATGCTGCTATAATGTGTATCTTCTTAGCTACCATTACCCCAAGACTGAGATTGCGTTGTTCTATAATATTCTATATATTTTCTTAACACCTCCAGCATTGCATTTATACCCTGTAATAAAATGAAAAACAGTATATATTGTAATGAGTTTTGATTCTACAAAGACAGCATTAGAAACTCTCCAGGCGTTTACATTGTGATATTGATCAGGCTGAAAGCACAAAGTTCAGATCCATTCATTTTCATTCATACAAGAAAAGGCAAAAATCTAACAGTGAATTGCTCAGTGTGATGTTTGATACGTACATTGTTGGCTTCTATTATGGCGTTCACTGGATAATTATAGTATTCATATGTTTAAGTGAGTTACATTTCACTGTTTTATGAAGGTTAAAGCATTTACAGCTTTTGTCAGTATGCCATATTTCAGAGGTAAAATAACACAGCAGTTAATGATGATGTGTTCCTTTAATGAGTTTGGTAATTTTGTGAATCCATTATCAAGACATTGGACACATAGGACTTTTCCAAATGTTCAGCTGTAAAAACAAATTACATAAAACTTGATTGAAAAAAAAACTCCAGCTAATAATGTCATATCTGAGCAATTATTGCTTCCTCTATTTCATGAATTTGAATGGATTTGAAAAGAAATCTACTAAAATGTTCTGCATTTTGCCGATGCATTTTTTTTAAAATGTAAATGTTTTCATGTGTGACCTTTATTGACAGGGTTGTAGTGAGAGAAGAACATCTGAATTTACTAAATTAATTGGAGCATCACAACTTTGTTTTCCCCTCAGTTTTGATTGAGTTGCTTTCAATGATCATGCCAAACGATGCACAGTGAGATCATTATGTATGCCTGCTCACACTCTTGCTACTTCTGTGCACAGTGAAGTAAAAATCTGAACACGCACACTTAAATAATTTTCTACTGAAGTAAAGATGACATCTGGAAGGGTGCTATGTGGTAAACACAAATTAAATAGAGTTATTTGGTCCAATGTGCAGATAATTGGGTTTTCCTTAATATGAAAACATTTGGAAATGTCTCATTTAAACACAGTATCACGGCTGAGGCAATAAGACTGCATTGTGCTCCTGATGTGACAATTTGCTCCACTTAAAATGCAACAAAAAGTTTTTGATTTTGATTGAGTCATTCTTTTCTTCCGGTAACTACTTGCATACTGGGCTCGCACATTCAATCCACTTACCTTTCAGCAGGTATAAATTGCCAGAGGAAATGAAGTGAGTGTCGACAGAGGACTTGGCCGTCAGCAGATCAGGCATAGTTGTGATTTTGTGGGACTTGATCAAAAGCAACAGAGAGATCCCGTGAAGAAAGGAAACACTGCTCTTTCACAATGCTTGGGGCTGAATGTGAGACAAGGATTCACAGCCTGATGTACACGTCAGTACAAACTTTCCATTTAGTACTTGGTCTGTGAAACACAGAAAAAGTCTCGAAACAAAAAAAAAAATCACTTAAAACATCTATACACACACCACAGAGAAGTAAAAAAGATTAGTTATTTTTGTGCAGCCACTCATTAACACATCCCGGAGGCCATGTGGTTGCATCACATGTTTTGCAAGAGTGAGTGTGGCATGCATAGAAATAGGCCATCTAATCCAGTGTGGAGCAAACTTATTCAATAGGATGGTGACTCAATTGTAAAATACTGCCCCTCTTCTGAGGGAAGAGATTGTTTTATTTTCACACAATTAAGATGGAAATTGTTCAGCTGATACCCTCTTAGCGGCAGTAATTTTTAAAGTTACTGCACCACCAAAGGGAAGACAACCCCAGCTCGTGCTGCAAAACCCCCAGCTCTGCGATTTGCAAAATTGTTTATGAAAGACCGTTGCTCTTTGTGTTGCTGAAGGGATTTGATTTCATGATAATCAAAAGTTTATTTTGAGATTATTATTTAAGCTTTCAGCTTGGCGTGATGATGCAAGTTAATTAGGGTTCGGGTTAGTTCACTAATTCACTTTCCTTGCAGATTAACTTTCTTGTACATGCTGTAAGAAGATGCAGTTAAAAACAGTGAGTGTTCCCATTGGCGGTGGAAAAAAACCCATTTCACAAACTACCTGCTTTTGTCAATTTTAATTGGACACATCCACTATAAAAGCAAGGTTCCAGTTGCTATAGATTTCCCCACACACCTGTTGACCATCAAGTGCAGATTGTTAATAAATCTACGTAAAACCATGTGGGTGCAGAGACCAAATGTGTATGTTGAAACATCTAAATAAACTAAATACAGCTCACAGTGTAGCATGAAAATTAGCATTTTATGCGCCTCATGAGATGTTTTGTTTTTGTTTCTTTCAGTTGTGGTGCGAATGCCTGGTCGAAAGAACATATCATGTTAAACTTTTGTCTGTAAATTATTAAAGCTCACATAGAGTGGTCCTGTTGCACATATATGTTAGTTATGGAGGTCTACTTACATACATTAACTTGTTTTTATGGTCAAAAACCTCCTAGTTGCTGTAAACGAGCCGATAGAAATCCTCTTTTCTGACGCTGTTCCCCAGCCGCGATATTTCAGACTCAACTCTCACACCCAGAAGACAGACTGTGTTGTGATTGGCCAGCCAGCGTTAGAGGCTTCCCAACTGTCTTGTGATTGGTCAGTACCCGGAAGTGACATATTGAGCACACCCGCTCTCAGGATTGCAGCTCTCCCCTCTGGAACGGTGGATGCACTGCTACTCATTATCAAAACATTGTTTTAACAATGTTTAAAAATAGCTTCTTCACGACTCCCCACCAAAATGGATGTAAGAATTGGGCGTAAGAATTTCAGAGCAGATTACAGGTGTTTTTTTGTTACTTGTTACTGTCACACTGTAAATGTGTGGAAAAACATTTTTTCACATTTAATGTGACGTACAGTCTTTGTAATTTGGTGCTGAATATATTCTCTTCTTTTTAGAGTTACACTGATTTGGCCTTGGCTATGCAATTAAATTGCCTTGTGGTGACGCCAAGTACATGTCCAATATGGTATTTGAGTGAAATAGTCAGAAACATTCCATTGTCAGTTTTGATGTTCTGAAAAAAGTCAATTTTCAAAGTTACAAGAAACAAACGTGTAAATTGGAAATGGACAGTTTTTAACAAAGATTTCAACTTTACAATAATTCAGTCAACATATTCAGTCCACTGAGTGACAGGGAGTCTGGCTGAGAGTGTTTTTTAATGTCTGGTTGTTTAACGTTGGGTGGGTGGATTGATGTTGCTGTGAACATAAAGGAAGGAACAGGAAAATGAGTACATTTATTGTATTTATGTAAATTGCCCAAATAAAACAAAACAATAATAAAGGTGTAGTGTGTGGAATGTATGTGTATCTAACACTGAAATTACATTGATCGCTGCCATCGGTACCCCACTGTCGTCCTTTAAGTTTGAGATGACATAACAAATGCACAGTATGTTTTCAGAAACATTGTTTGCTTTGTCCATTCTGAGCTATACTGTATATAATAATTGCATTTGCATTGCAGATTTAAATGTGTATGTTCTCTGTATATAAATGTCTTACGGGGTGGGCACGTGGCTGAGTGGGCACTCAGTGGAGTAGACTTCAAAGGCCACTGTGTGCATGTGTGTGTGTGTGTGTGTGTGTGTGTGTGTAAGAACATGAGTGCATACTTAGTGAAGGAGGAGTTGCCCTTCTGCCCGATGTGGGATAATAAGGGTATGTGCTCACTGTGATATAGATATTATTAACTGTGCACTGGATTCAAGTTGAACACGTCGCACTGCCACTGTTATTTTATCGTCAGAGTCCACCAGCCTTTGAAACCTTTGTCGTCTGCGTATGTGACCATTGCTCAGAAGACACACCACTGCTGTGTCTTCACAAAGACTTGACTGAACACAAGCCGGGCATAAATTGCTGCATAGCAGCTTGGGGGGTCTCAGCGGGTGCTGTGTGTGTTATGACAGTCCAAGGTTCATCATATCTTGACAAATGGAGTTGTTTACATCAGACACAGCAATACAGAGGACGTGGCGCCGTCAAGACAGATGGCCTTCATTTTTTCCACACGTTGCCTCTCATCTCCCTAATAGAAGCAGCAAGAGCTATCAGGAGTGATGTCGCGGAGACTTTCATTTACATTCCTGGATAAGGATCAATAACATCTCTATTTAAAAATCAATCACTCCCTGTCAGCGTGGCATGGAGTTGTGCAATTGTTCGTTTTAGGTGTTGAACATTGTAAGCACACCAACAGAATATATAAGTGCAATATAAATTGTGATGTGCAATATAAATGAGTGCAACTGAACTGTTTACTGGCCTGACATAATTGGTATTGTACCATTTTTTTTTTTTTTAAATGTGTGGGAATATATGTGTGTGTGTGATGCTTGAATCCTGCGGGATAAGGGTTTGGCTGTGAATGTACATTGTTTTTATTTATTCTATTTTTATTCCTTTTATTCATCTATCTTTTAACCGATGTGACCGTACTCTGACTGTGCACCTTAATTTCGTTGTACACGTGTAAAATGACAATAAAGTATCTTGAATCTTGTACAATTGACAGTGGGGTTTTTTTTTGTTGTTGTTTGTTTTTTAAACTGCAAATATGAGATGAATGTCAGCCTCTTTAGTAAATCTGTGGTTATATCTTTCCCGGTGACTCAAATCAGATTATTACAGGGCTGTGTGGACACCAACATCTCATCGTCAATCCCAATTTTGAAACTAGATTGGTGTTATTTCAGTTCATGCCCCTTAAAATGACATATACAATCTGATATGCGGCCATAAATGAGAACAGTTTGGATTCATTGTAGCGTTGTAGGTTACGAATGCCAACCATCAAAACGGATCTGAAATGAATCAGATACATTTTGAAACACATTTCACCCTTTTGGTTTCCTTTTGGAGAAACTGGCACTTTTCTCCACAGTCTTGCTGTCAATCCTGGGGGGGGATAAGCTAACTTATTGTCATACCAATGAGGTTCAGACTACCTTTTGAAGCAACAGAAATCTATTAGCACAGCAGCAGCTACAGCAAAAGAAGGTTGACCAGAGGAGAGTGAGGTTGTTTTAGTTAGTGCTCGCTTTGGCAAGAGCAGTAGCTACAGTAGTTGCTTGCTAAACTGAGCTGAGGTCACCATTAATCTCTCACCCAAAGGGAGACATGCTGAAGAGACCTCTGGCTGAGGATGATGAATGGCGGCTATCGGGGGAGAGGAAGCTGCTGTAATATTGGGCTTTGTCAGTGGTTCTCTGTGGCTTTACGGTGGAGACACATTTTAGTCTGTTGACAAGCAGACTGCCACAAACCTCTACTAATGTAGCGTGATTATGTGCAATAAGATATAGCAAAAACGTTCATTTGTATCAGTGAGTAGTTTATTCAATACATATACGTAAATTAAAGAATTCAGTCTGGCCTAGAACATACTCAGGGTTAAACTCTTCTTTCATATAAAGATTGTGACTCATTGAAGAACTTCATTCACAACATACTCTTTCATAAAAGAATGAATCAGCCATACAAATATTCACATATACAGTATAGCAAGAAACATTCTACTTATTAGATGAATAAGATATAGAGAAGTGCTTTATATAACAGAAAACACAAAATTAAGTGAAATGTAACCTCCAATTTCATGTTCAGGAAAAATCTTTATAAGTGCATGTCAGGTAGAGATAAAAAAAGAGAGACCTTGAAGCAAATTAAAATGTTTTTTTTTTTACGAAGAGAAAACTATATTACTGTTGTTTTTATGATAGAAACACATTAGAGCAAGTCAACTGACATATTCTTTCTTTCATAATGTTTTGAAACTGTCCAATTAAAATCAAATCATACTTTGCTTTTAATCCAAGTGTTTTCATTGTTTTGACAGATTGGAATTGATGGAATTGCTTTTTCACCATAATCAGATCTAATAATAAGTCATATATTATCTATTTTACATTGATATAGGTGTGCAAGAGTAAATTGTCAGATGAGGTGGACTAAACTTTTGAGGGGGAGATATTTTTGGCAACAGATGTGAGGATTTTTGGGGGTAAATAGTTCAGTTTAATGTATGGGGGCGGCTCTACTGTGAAATAACACCTCAAAACACTATGGATTGTTCATGTCATTATGGAAAGTGTGAAAACCCTTTAAAACTGGAGTGACAAACAGTGCCAGGATATACTCGACAATTACTGAAGAACACTTAACAAAGGTTTGCGATAACAATCGCAAAAACAGAGGCGATGAAAACAGCACATATACTGTACGCTGTATTGACTGTCACTCAAAAGTGAGCCATCCATTACAAGCTTGTGAGAGGGTGGCGAGGAAGCCATCCCTTGGCATTTTTAGAGGGTGATGTGTTGAGGGGCAGCCACAGCGAGATAGAGAAAAATGACCCTTCATCTCTGATGGCAGCGAGAGAGAGGAAGCGCTGACAGTTATCCAAACAGCCTCCCCTGCAGATACGCGGCTCTGAATCAGTCACGCAGACAGCAAGTGTGGTGAACTGCTAGGACGGTGACCCCTGCCAACAAGGCCCCCAGAAAAGAGGCTGTCAAAGAAAGAGACACTTTATACTAAAGTGATGTCTGACTGCCTCTGGGAGTCAAGTGTTCCCTGAATGCAAGCATGCAATTCCATTTCCCTCTAATAACTGAAAATACTTGACTACATTGATTCTTGTATCGCTGTGGTAGCAGATGAAGGTACCAAGGTACCAGTCATTATTTTGATGTGAGCACATTCAGATGATAACACGCGAGTCTATTTGGAAGTTCATTTGCATTTTCTCTGGCTAGTTCTCAAAAATCAATTTGTGGTATCCTGTGAATGGTGTGCCTGACTTACTGGTAAACAGTGCACCACTGTGACAGAGGGAAAAAAAAAAACCCAGTGTTGTCAGAAACAATAAACCATCACATCGTCACACGTCTCTCTTGCACATCTAGCGTTTGACAGCTCGGCTAATTATGCAAATGTGTCAAAGCGATGAACGACGCCACGGCGAGTTGATAAGACTGAGATTATGGGTTCAATTTAGGCTCATTGAGATACCTTATTGGACCTGGATGTTCACAAATAATTGCTCCAAGTTTGTAGAAGTAAATCAATCCTTTTATGCCCGAAGAACAAACGCTTGAATGTGACTGAAGGATGAGCAAGCAGAGTCAAATTGGGGGGGCAGATGTTGTCTTACCATTATTGTAGATTGTAAAGGTGGATGAAAGCAAAGGCTCTTCACTATTGTTTGCACATATGTTCCCCATAATTCTCTCTCTCGCATTATCATACATGGTGAAGTATCACAGAATAGCCAACACTGTTGTCCAACCATTTGCCCTCTTGTTGGGCAGTTTATTTCTGTTTTGCGATTTGAAAATCATTGTACAATCGCAGTCATGAGACAACACATCCCGAGCAATTGGAATTCAAACTCTACAGAGAGTTCCACATCCTCTTTTCTGTTGTCTACCTGTTCACAGGAAGCAAATTGGTCCGAGACAACAACTGAGACGGCGTCGGCAATCTACTATTTATTCTGGCGTACAGCTGCTCAAATGACGTGTCGTTATCTGCAGCGGTTGTGATGCCTCACTTGAAGAGTGAAGGGAAGAACATTGTCTGATCGCAGGTGAGCAATTACTGGTTACAATTTCCTGTATTGCGGAAAAACTCAAAGCCCCAGACATCGCCTTCTCTTTTGACCACTATCTGTTGGATCGCACTTTACAGGAAACATGAAAAAAAGAAGTGATGTTCACATTGAGACTGTAAATTTGAAAGAACTGCTCCTAAAAAAAAAGTTTAAATCTCAGTTACTGTATATTACTGCTCAGTTCACTCAGAGTTTCCCTGCCAGTAGTTTATGGTAGCCCGCTGTAAAACTCCCATTACCCTATCAATTTGCAGACACTGACGGCTCGCCATACTGTTGTGCAAGGAAATAAATAATATGACTATAGGTGAAAGAAAAATCAAGCACATTAAAGCATATGAAAGCCTAATGTATTAGAGGAACTTAAGGGGGTTAGGAGTTTGGTTCCCTGAAGGATTACCCACACCATGCGCAGAATTGAATTGCAGTGGCACCAGTGGCACCAGGCAAGAGTTTCATTTGTGTGCATCATATTTTCTGGTAGAGAAATCTCTGTCAGTCGCATAGAGAATAAAGTAGTATAAAGACAACATTACAACAAATGATTAAGTATTATTAGTTATTAAACACCTTAAAGGCGAATGGGAAACAGATTTTGCAACTTGTGACCTATGTAAGTAGCCTACTATTTCTGAAAAACTGAATTCCACAATGCCGTATAAAAGTCTAATCAGATAGATAGATAGATAGATAGATAGATAGATAGATAGATAGATAGATAGATAGATAGATAGATAGATAGATAGATAGATAGATAGAGTGCTTCCATGTCCCAGACCTAAATGTGTTAATTCCATGAAATATAATTGCGGCACCTTGACATGTGTAAAGTTCAATGGCTCACAGTTTTGTTCTCACTTCTACTATAAAGAGGATCCAATGCAGAGAATGCCCCTAAAGGTCAAGACTATAATTACACTCCTTTTACCGAAGTAGAGAGTGTGTCACAATCCAATCATCGACGAGACTCCCGGAGAAAATGACATGGTTTCAGAACTATGCTCTTGCATTATCGCTCTTCCATTATGACACAATGAAGCACAAAACTCCTTTTAGTGTCCAGTGTCACTAATTGATCTCTCTCTCTCTCTCTCTTGAGTGTGCTAAACTTCACAAATCAAATGGGGGTCAAACACTGACCTATGCTTTGGTAAATGTATTCATCCCTCCATAAGCCATGGAACTTTATATCTTTGTATGCCAGAGAATAGAAAAGCTGGTTTTATCGCTCAGGTTAGATTTGGACCTGGGGGAAGGGGATACTAAATGCTTTGCGTGGTGAATCTACTTTTTCCTCTGATTTAAAGGCGGATGATTTTTTTGATTTATATTTTCCTCGCTGGTTGATTCTCACCAGGATGCTCTAGTGGTCAAACGGTTGGCTGGCACGTTGGATTGGCAGCTAAGTGTTTTCTCAACATGCATTCCCGAGGGGGAAAGCCTTTTTCAGTCACCAACTCAAAAAGCCTTCCAACCCCTCAAAACAATAATCATCCCATGGGATGTAGCTTCTTGTAAACAAAAAAAAGAAGTATATTTGTGTGAGTGTGTTTGTATACCCCGACAGAGTGGAGCTCAAAAACATTTTTTTTCACCAAGCACTACATAGCTGGAATGGATTTTTTTTTTTTTTTTCCTAGACACAGAACCACTCAATAGCGGCTTTGAAATGACACTGGACTGAAGTTTGAGTGAAGCAGGTGAAGCGCTGCATCCACCAAGCAGCAGCAGTAGCTAGCATAACAACATGGCATGTTGATTCATAATAGGTTAGTGAAATTAGAGTCAGACTGCTTAAGTGTACACGCACTTTGTTATTTACTTTTGGCTTCATACAAAACCGTTGTATGATAATAATAACAAATTGATTAGAAAGTAAGGGTTGTTGTTGTCTTCACTAAAAAAAAAAAAAGTGTTCCTTTTGTAAATCAAAAGGAACAAACAGGGAGAAATCCAGAACAAGGTGAGATGAAAGCTTTTCCCCAGTATAACTACTATTGATTAAACTTACTGTGAGGCCCTAGGTGGCTTAGATAAATTTAAAACATACACAAACAAAAAACTATCAATTGGAGGTTGGCTACAGTAAAGTACAAATTACTTACTGGCTACTGGGTGAGAATTTGAATTGCCTTTCTTCTTAAAGCAGTAGGAGATACATACATCTGCTGTACATGCACACAAGTCTTTGTATAAGACAGTGTGACTGAAGTCATTTTTATTCCAGCTGCACAGTGAAAAACGGCTCAGTGGAGCTGAAAGTGCCGTGGCTCCACAGTGACAAAAGCAGAATCTGCCTAGGGACTGTGACAGAAGGGCTGCATGTGTGAGGCTGTGAATCTCCCTGGCTTGCCTGTAAAGACACCTTGAATTGCTGTAAAGTAAAGTTTGTTAATTGAGTGTTGTTAAGAACCAAAGCGATAATGAAGGATTAGTGAGTGCTTACACTTGGGTCTCGGGTTAACAAAAATGCAATGCAGACGAGTTTGCTGTGCTTTGCCAAAAACAAAATTGCAGTCTGTTCTTAATTTTAGGTCATGATTAATTGGTGGTGGTGCAGATTTTGTGCTGCATGTTAATTAATGCAAAATAAGCAAGGCTATTGAATTTATGAATAACATCATCACAGACGGGTAAAAAAAACAAAACTTCCTTGCCAGCCTCAGGCTGATGTTCAGCCATTCTGAAGTTACTTACTTACAATTACTTGCATTCTTACTTGGCTCATTCATACACACCAACACTGTGCACTAAATTCATCATTCCTTATGACATTTTTTCCATTCCTGAAGTTGTTTTAGTTGACTAAAATATCCTGTTTGTAATATTTAGGAAGGTTTACCGGCTGATATCGCATTAATTACCCATTTGTATGTTGGTATAAGTGTACAATTTGATTTTTTTGCATTCGAATAAACCTTTTGTATTTACTTTTGGTAAGTAGTTTGCTATACAGAGCCAGCCATATTGCAGCACCTTGTTTCTACAACAACACAAACATGTGTCTAGCTATGAAGTGGACGCTTACCGTACAAATGAAGAAGAACGGCTCACGCCACATAAACCCAAATGCATGAACCAGTGGAGGAAAAAAAAGGAGGAAATGGCAGAGTGAGTGTGAGAATGGACATAGATGTGGAAGCGTGTTTACATCCTTTGTTGTATTCAAAGTGACTGGAACGCTCTCGAGTCTCACCGTCATTAGATTTCACTTATTCACATGAATTCTTACACGCGAGACCTTTCATTTCACCTGAAGAACGTGTGTCGTGCTGATATCGTGTCTCCCACGATATTAGATTAAATCTGTGGTGACAGCTTCAGGACGTGGAATGGAAGCATCCCTCTAAAGGCACACACACACACACACACATACATCACCTCCTCATGTGCATATCCTGAATAACAAGTACGCAGAGCAGAACAGTGCCACGCCATTCCGAGTTCTACCTGCCCGCTGAGGACTATAAAATCTTTATAGATTCTTAAATGGTTCAGCAGAGCACTGATATGGCGGGAATTCTCCCGGTGCTCCAGATGGCCGTACAGTAATGACAGACATGTCCACTGCTAATGTGTTTGTGAGAGAAAGACAGTCAGTGGGCTGAAGTGCAGCTGAGCAAATCCATGCAATGGTGAAACACACAGTGGTGGAGATCTTTTGTATTATTATGGTAATTGTAAAAATGATTTGGGTTCTTCTTTATACTGGCTGGACAAATTAGACTATACAGCAGACTGCCACAATCTTGGAAATTAATATAAAACACCGCCTGAGGGGAGAATGTAGACATAACTCAGATGACTCACCTCTTCGCAGGCCTAAGGTTGTCCCTTTCAATTTGGATCACAGCTGCTTTGTAAAGGTGAAGCCATTCTAAGTAGCGAGATAACTGAAAGCCAGCTTGATTATGTTTTGTGGTCAAAGGGGGTTCATACTGAGCAGCGAGTCGTTTTTGCGGTGTTCCGCAGGCCAGTCTCTCAGACTAGCACAATAGGGATTATCCCGCCCAGTCTGTGTTGATCCTTCCTGTAGCTGAGGGAAGTAATGCAACGGCACCCAGTGCAAGCAGACTCACTGTGATCTTACACTGAGCACAACGTCTACAAATCTTCAATGGCTGTGATAAATAATAAGACAGAAATTACGAGTGGGTGTGTTATAGAAAATTATTTTTTATTATAAACAGCACGTAGTCTTTAGAGCTTATGTCTGAGTCAAATTTTCCAAATTCAATGTCCACAGAGCACTGTCACGGTGCCATTCATACTAAAACGGGGTTCCGCTTCAGTCTAGCATTCCATGCATGTATATTTGAGCTCGCATTCCATTCCAGTGCTGGCAGTTTTCTCGCCATGTGTTTACCAGAGTTGGCCCTCATGTCTTTGTCCTTTATCGGAAGCCGTGTCCAACAAACCAAACAAGAGTGTGCCTCCAACTGGACTGGGAAAAACGGTGTGTTATAGGGAGCATGCACTGTCACAGTCACAAAATGTGGAAGTGTTGCCATTTTTTCTGCATCGGGTCAATGTGCACCACCAAACACACACGTGGCCAGATGACAACATTTACATCAGCCAGACCGACGTGGACACCTGCGGACATGTGGAAAGTATGACCCCATAGAGAGAATTTTAAAATCTGACAGCATGAAAACAGCAAAGGTGCTCAGAGATACTGAGAACTGTGCTTGTTGCTAAAGACCTCTCTATACTTGTGTGTGTGTGCACGTTCCAGTCACACTTAGTTGTGTGCAATTACAGTTCTAGTTCAGGGTTTGTGTGCTAGCGCTCCTTCGTGTCTGCCAACCTGCATCCCACTTCATGTTCCATTCCAATGAGCAGTCGACAGGTACAAAATTTTGGGCTCTACACAAATCTTGAATATCAAACTTTAATGGACTAGTGTATGTGGAAACTCTGAAATGCCCTGCAGGAGTAAAGCACAGAGAGACAGTCTTCCTGGGTGAACTGCAAGTAAGCTCTATATACATTTAAGGAATCTCTCAATTTGCCAAAATCAAACTGCTGAATCCAAAAAAATAACACTATAGGAAATAAAATAAACCTCAAATCTGGCTGAAAACCTTGGGAGAGCAGTTGGAGCTCCCTGAATGGTTCAAACACAGATCAGTGTTACACATTTCCAAATTTACCATCCACTGCTACAGGAGGGGAGAGTCATCACACTGTGCAACCTGCTGACCTGCATCCACCCATGCTTGTAGGCAGTGATGTTTACAATGTTTTAGCCATGAGACGTGCTGTAACAACACAGAACCTAGTTTACATTCATGGCCTGCGCTGGAATCTGTCTAGGACACCACCACTGTGTTGCATACAGTTCAAAGTGAATTTGACATCCAGGGTCCATCGCTGTGTATTTTTTCCTGCGGTGGAAGCACAGCCAGTGCATTACAACTGCATGAAATAACTGTTTGAATGGAAGAGTCTCACAGAATGCTGCATGATGGTGTGTTGGGCTTGTATTTTTCCACAACGTCTTCGCTCTGCATGTGACATCTTTGTCCCGTTGCATTAGCACTATTTGAGTAAGTGTTTACTATTTACTGTGTCAAACTGCCAGATGGTAATGAAATGTCAGAAATGCCACCCAGACCCTTAAGCAATTACAGTGGGTCTGATACTGGTGAAGGCTGCATCGGGTGAATCATAGATTAAATGTTGCAGTAATTGTAGTCTCAATTGAAATGCAGTGATTGTTTTTGTCAGTGAAAATGACTGCTGTACCTCTGGAGTATATTTAAGAGATGTCAAACGGGATCCCCCCCCCCCCCCCCCCCGCTTCGAGGAGACTTTGTTGACAACGAAAATAATAGCTCTGGATGGCTTTCAAATTAAAATGCCAAAGACCTTTTTCTTTTTGGTAATGCACAATCAGAAGACATAACAAAATGCCCTTCTCAAGTCTGTAAAGTCTTCACTTTTGCACGTATGAGGTGTGTCGTCTCTGCCAGTTTGGTCTGATTGTATGTAATTTCCACACGGTTCAACACCGCACATTACCTAGTTTCCCGTTAAAGCAGATATATTTCAAACAAATGCTTCAATATTTGGGAAGAGGAAATGCGTTTCCATGCACCTCTGTTTGGCAAATATTAGAAGATGGGCCGCAAAAGAAGAATACGAGGGTGCAGGTGCTTGAATATCATTTACAGTGAGACTTATGCAGATATACATTTCAGGAACAACCTGAAAAAAAGTGGTGTGTTCTTCCCCTCCCCTGAGACACACCACAATGTGTCGCTGTGTCTCACTAATGGACACAGATTCAGTGAAACTGTTGTATCCACCGTTCAGTGGTGGTTTTCTCTGGCATATGGCATATGGTTGCTGACATACAATAATGTTCCTCTAGCATGATACAGATGAGCACGCCTGTTAATGTGATGCTGCGTAGAACAATTAAACATCAAGTTGTCTTTGGTTGTTTGACTGCACTGCCTAAACATTTAATTAAACTATAGTATGGCTCATTGTTTGACTCACAAAGACAGTTTTCCAATCAATGAAGCACAGATATGAAAATAATGTCGAGTTTGTCTTGTAGCAGCAACACATTACACCCACCTTTGAGCAACAGTTGGCTTAATTTCCGTTCCAGTTTATGAATATTGTTATTTTATTTGCAGTAGTGATTCAGCAATGCCACTGATAGTGACAGTGTTTTCATAAAAAATGTGCACAAAAACTCAGCCAGCGCAGCTGCTTATGAATTCAGACCCACAAAATAAAGATGAACGGTAGCAATGAGCTGAGTTTGCATAATCACGAGGGATGATTCAGTCACACCAAGGCTGAATCCCATTGTGTCGTCTCTGAATTACAGCACGTGTTGGGTGAACCAGTTCTGAGATCTGAAGGTTGCAAGAACCACAAGACTATAAATGTCTGAGTGAGCAGAGAATGGGCCAGGCATCATAAAGAGACGATAATGTGATCTCTGCTACCAAAACATGGGACATTTCATGGGCTTGAAGCTGCAGTGCATAACGTATGTTGCCCCCCTGAGGAATTCAGAGCAATTACCAACACGCTGCCAGCATATCTACATGATGACATATGTCTGTAGGTGATCTTGCACCATCCGCACCACTCGAGCGTGTACAGCATGTGCCCGCATGGTCAAACTTTGGATTTAGTTTGAAGGTCCACCGGGTAACTGACGCGGCGGGGGGTTACTTGTGCCGCTGCCAGTTGTCAGTCCAGCTGTGACAGATGGGTCAATGTGTTTGAGTGAGGGAGGGAGATAGAGAGAGAGAGGCAGTCACAGCAGGGCAAAGAGCACCGCATGCAGGTCTACAATGAAGGAACAGTTAGGGATCTCTTATCGTTATAATGTTAACGATCGATTGTGTCATTTTGAAAACTGTGGCCGCACATAATTTGAACCATGGCTGGAAGCTACAGTCTGTGTAATCGTAGTGGAACATAAACATCATTATGTGAGCTTCAAAAAATAAGTACATCCTTTTATTTGCTGTGATTCAACATCTGCCATCCAAATCTCATCTGTTTTATATAGGTAAATCGGGTTTATTACGTTAATCTGCCTTGACACTTTTTGTTTGTTGAGCTATCGCGGTCCTCTGTTTACACAGACGGTAATATTTTGTAATGCTCGTGTGTGTGTGTCTGTGTGTTCATCTGAGTGTGTGTTCATCTGATTATTACATTCTATTAGTGAGTGTTGTTGTCACAGCACTGGACACAATGTAGGATTCATGAACAAATGATGCTCTCTGGCATGTAAACAGGAATATGAATGAAATGGTCTATTGGTAATTGATGTAAAGATCATCATAGAAATAGTCTTCCAAATGAGGTCACCAGTCTGATTATTGGTATCCATGTTCACATGAAGTCAATCATATAAATAAAAGTGAGGTGAGTATGTGTTAAAGTGTGTTACATTGTTACAATATATATATATATGCAAACCCTCATCTATTCTGACACAATTATAACACAATAATGTGCAGTGTGACATTTTAATTTGCTTTCACTTAAGTGATGTGGTTTATTAAAACTCTGGTGCCTCATACAGCAAAGATGACGTGGGATTTAGTCGATCAGTTCATATAACAAGTCTCTCACAAGCGAGTGAACATGATGATATCTTTATCAGTTTCGGTGTGTGTGCATAGCACACTATTGCCGATTGATCGAAACACGACAATTGTTTTTTTCTTAAGACCTATATCCGTGTGTGACAGAGATTATATTAGCTGCTCTCTTATCAGGTGAGGAAAGTTCATATAGGTTTATGAGGTCACAAGGTGTGATCGCAGAGACGGTCAATTTGGGAGCCAATATCTTCAGGCATCAACAGAACCCGCCGCATTAACAGTGACAAAATTAATGTTTGCAGAGATGATCGGCTCCAAATTAGTTCTCCTTCTCCTCTTTCTCGATCCCTCTTTTCGCTGTCAGTCATAGCCAGCGATCACCTTGCCAACCACCTCCCTCAGAGACAGTCAAGTTTGATGGTTTGATGAGACAAAAAGGGAAATATAGCTATCAAGGGATTTTCTGATTGATGGCACCAGCTATCTTGTCAGTACAGGACAAGGGGAAAGGATTTAGCCGGGCATTTGTAATACAAATTCAACACAGACAGGCAGTTTGGCGCAGTGCCCTCTATATAATATATATTTACTCCTCTTAATTCTACATGAAGATGTCATGTTATTTTTCAATAGCAATATGTTTGTCCTTCTTTCTTTGTGTTGGTTGTACAGTGCATCGGTATATGACGTCTCAGCTGAAGGCTGCACAGATCATGGACAGCAGATCTGCAGGTATTTTTTTATGCCCCACGTGAATGAAGTAGTTTATACTGGCTATTTATATCTGAATAAACCTGCATAACAAGCCCTTTGAGGACTTCCTTCTGAGTACACTGTTGTTTCTTTTCTTTTTTTTCTGCTCTGAACACATAACATCTATTGCACGTCTGTCCGTCCTGGATGAGGGATTTATCCTCTGTGGCTCTTCCTGAGGTTTGTTCCCTGTTAAAAAAAAGATTGTTTTGTGGGGAGTTGTCTCTTACCCAGAGTCTAAAGGATGATGATGTTACAACATGAGTGGATTGTAAACCCCTGTAAACATTGTGAGATAAGTGGTGAGCTAATACTGACATATGATACATTTTTGATGGTATATATGTTTCCATGAGCAGGTGAAATGTCATTAAAGCTTATTGACATCTTACCTGTCAATGCAATTGTTGCGGAGATTTGATTATTTAGTCAGTCGACCAAAGATGGAGTTTCCTGGAGTCACAGATGAGGTAAGTTGAAAAGCTTTATTGGAAGCAACTCAGATCTGAGGAGAACTGAGACAATGCCCAACATAAATGCAAGCAGAAACAATTCTGATGTGATGTTTGATGAAGCCAAGAAAAAAAAAAGTCTAATTTTATTTATACATGTTCTTTCTTTCTGTCACAATGACAGATGCCAAGGGAAGAGGAAACAATAGTTTAAATAATGATTGTTTGTATGGGGATTTTAGCAGGGCTCCATTGCAATGTCTTAGCACAGCAATGACACATTTTGATTTTGCATTTTGCTTGCAAAGAGAGGATCGACGGGAACTTGTCAGATTAATTTGCTTCTGACAACACAGTGCAGCACCCGCAGCCTCTGAATTCACTCCGTTTCTCCTCCTCTCACTTCTCCTTTGTGTGTTTTTCGGCGGTGTGGCAGCCTGCACCTTAAAAGGTCTATGGCGAGTGTGTGAATGAACAATTGTGCCCAAACCTTTGACCAAGGTCTCCCTAAACAGTGTGGTTCTGCCTGCAAATAGCACAGGGTACTCAACCTCAGCATCCGTCCTGCCTTGAGAAGCAGATCTTAGAAATGCAACAGTGCCACCCCTTGGTTGACAAAGGAACCACGCCAACAACGGGTCGATATTCTTGTGGGCACATGAAGCAAAATGAGCTGGAAACTTGTCAAGGGTTGAATTTAGGAGCAAAGTGGCAAATGCTTGAGGTGATTTGTTGGGATTTTCAGACAGCCATGAAGTTGACAGTGTTGCATGGTCTGCACAATGTTCAGCTCTCTGGCTAACAAGGTGTAGGAAGGCCTCAGAGGAAATAGAGCCATCCTGGAGGTATGAGACGAACGCTGACACTGTGAAAATGCATTTGCAGCTTGAAAAGATCTGTAGCAAGTGTGCGTGTGTGGTGAATATGTTACATTAGACACTGTTGCGTTGCTTTTGATCTGTTATAGCTTGACGTTCCATTGGTTGCATTGAGGTGAAATACTGTGGATACTCTCTTTTTTGATTTGATGAAAATGTAAGAGCATGCACAAACAAGTCAGTGAAAACATGACATCTGACATTATCTCCTCTTTGCATGTCAGTGGCGATAAAGTGGCTTTGATGGTAATGCATTTCTGCAGCGTTAATCATTATATCAACATGCACTAGTGATGATAATAAACAAGACTTTTTTTTCTGAGTGCGGGTGACATTTGAAGGATGACTAAGGTAAGCTACGGGGCAGTTCATTCAGTGAAGAGGAGACATCTTTCTCCTCTAACCATTTGACTCATCTCTGGCTACATTTAGATCTGTGCGGTGCAGCGGGCAATAAACCGAATGGCATTAATGTTCAACTTGAGCCGATGGTAAATTCTGATGTCCCAACAGTGACAAGAATCCTGCAGTGAAATTTCAGGTTATAGCTTCTCCCCGTGTGTCATCGGACTCTCACATGGAAAGCTGATTTGAAATGTGTCTGGGTTTTTTTGACCAGAGCATTTATTTGTTTTTAATATTTCCCAGATCCCTGGGGTAAAAAAGGAAGCATCTTTCATTAAAAAAGTAAATAAAACATTGGAAAACATTGTATTCGAAACAGACAGACAGGTTGGACTAGAGTATGTCAAGCAACCCACTTAACTGTTGAGATGATTGATGTGTTATCTGTTGTATTTATATTATTATTATCATCATCATCATCATTATCATATTTTCTTTTCAACCAGACGTTGAAAAAATGACACAGTAAAAGTTCCAGCTTTTATACGTGAATTGATGATTTCTCTTACTAAGTAAAATGCTGAAACATGTAATAACTATATAGTAGGTGTCATTCGAATATAGTGCAGTATTGTGAATGTGTAAGTGCTGAAAATGTTAAAATCAATATTGAAAAGTTTAAATTAAGTATATGTTTTAGATTAATTCCAATGGGGGCTACAGCTAAAGAAAATGTCACTGTAGGTGAATCCAAATTAACCAATTTATTTTCATTAAATGAAATACTTATGTCGTGGCATTTGTTCTTTGTTTGTGTGTGTGTGTGTGTGTGTGTATTTTTAATCAGCCAGGTGTGATCAATTAACAAGTTTAGCAAATCGGTGGCCTCTAAACACATTATTCAGCTGGCAGGCTTTTGTCAGTATGTAGAACTAGTGCATTGTGACAGTCGTCTGTATCTGTAATGTCATTAAGTTTGTTGTTAATGTCTCGGGCAGGACAAAGAATTGCTCATTAATTGTGCACGGTGAATAGCACGGACCTGCTTTTCATTCAGCGAGGGTATGAGATAATAAAATGCAGCGAACCACATGTCCACTTGGTATTCCGCACGTGTCTGCTGAGGTTCCCCGAGCTGTAGCTGTAGAGGAAGCGGATAGCGCTCATCCGAACCACTGGTACCTGTTATCCAGGACCACAAATATACGGACAGACAGCTATAGTTTATTGATGACGAATCTAAAAAACCTGTGACTGTCTGTTTGTGTCCCAATTGAGAAAAAAAACATCTGAATGAAAAAAACTACACACATCATTTCTATAACAGACTACTTAGTATACCATAAGCATAAAGCCTTTGGCATGGTAAACATTGTTTCCCCCCCCCCCTGAAGACTGCATGACCTCCAAAGTTCACCAACACCAACAAAGTGTCTGTCTGAACATGTTTTGAATATTTCCTGTATGCAATTTGACAGATAGGAAACAAACAATAGCCCCTGGGAGGAACTTCCCATGTGTGCTCTGCGCTGTATACAAACACATCCACATACACACACACACACGTGCTGTCTCTTATTCCCTCGCTTACACACAACTAATAACACAGACATGCAATTCCCATGTGATTGTCAGATTCACATCTCTTCATACGCGCCATGTCTTTTTTTTTTTTCATCATGCTACAGCTCATTCTACGACTCTAATGACCCCCACACACACACCTCACCCTCTTACCTCCTGTCGGTGTTTGGTGTGCCTCTGCTTTTACACGGCCCTCTGCTCGCTTTAATAATCTTACGCCGTGTCTTCCTCACCTCCAATTCCACTCCAGTGCCAGGTTGCTGCCTGGTTCAGCTGACTGACAGATATGTCTCTATGATCATGTTACAGGAGCCTCCGTCTCTAATCCAACTGGAAATGATCTTAATTTATGCCAGTCTCTATAGAGCCACAGTGATGCGACGAGGAATCGTACCCACAGATGTTGACCAGACTTGGGCAAAAAAAGGCAAAATAAGTTCATACAAGGCCAAGACGGTCCCTTAACAAGCAGAGTCAAAATGCCACAGTGTTATGGCCACAAATGTTCTCCAGCATCACATTATTACTCCTGTGTTGAAAGTATGCAGTGTTTTTTTTGTTTTTTTTTCTAGTCAGTGGCCGAACTGTAGTCCAGGCTGTCACAAAAAAAGGAGCTCTGCAGCTGAGACAAGACTGGCAGCTGAGTTGGGACTGACGAGAAAGACTGGCTTGTAAATTCTGAATAAGATACTGGTCGCTCTATTTTTTTTTTTTTTTTTTTTTTTTGAGTCACGACTGCAACTGGAGGTATTATTACTTCAGGTGAACCGACTGTACAAGCAGCCACATGCTGGAATTTTTAACCAGCTACAACTCATAGCCATAAAAGGCCAGTGTCCTACATTTACAGTAGTTTATTGGCCTAAAGTAAATATACTACCTTTATGTTTGTTTGTATTTTTATATCAGTACCCTCAAAATAAGCCTTATTTATGTACGTACAAACTAACCAGAGCTTGCGTTTTTTTCATTTTGAAATTGAAGAGTTTGTGATGCATATGAAGAAGAATGGCTCCACCCACAGAAACTAGAGGCATAAACCAAAATAAAACACTTGTACTGATTGGAACGTCATCTAGTGTTGGACAACTTGATGTGCGTCATAGTTCCGTGACACATTTGAGAGAGGCAGGGTAAGATCCGGAGTCCTCTTTTTTCAAAGCATGTCTGAGTTTGCAGTAGAGGTACGTACATGCATGGGAACAGAAGAGAGGAGAAGCAATCGATCCTAGGCATTTTATGAAGTGAAACTGCAGGCTTGGTCACAATCGGTTTAAAATGTCCAACGTGAGTAAACTTTTGACCATTGTAAATTCAAATTGCCCATTTACGTTTTCGAGAACATTTGAATAAAAGCCCCACATCTGCACATAAACCAGGGCCTGAAGAACAGCTGTAGAGATGATCGGGAGGGTTTGAAGCAGATGGGGGTTGTAGACTGACTGAAGCTTTTTTTTGGCAAGCGCAAATGAGAGTCTGGGTTAGAGAAAAGAGTTGCAGCAATTAGGACTGCAACAAGAAACAGTCACAGTGATGTGGACAAGTGAAAACATTGCACACTAAACTACCTGGTAACAACGACTGGCGCAAATTGCATGTCTTTAATCCAGTGCTTTGTTTGTGTTTAGGGATGTGAGATTCCCACCGTAATAAAAGGAGCAGACAGCTGGGTGGCTTCTGCAAACACTAGCTGTGAAGTAACTGTTTCATCATCCAATATATGGCTTCAGTGATTCACTTGCTTTTGCGGCATATGTTTATCACTGATCTGTATGTGCACTCCCTGTGGAGATGTATTCATGAGACACAGAATCTTTAGCTCTGCAAACATTGGCTGTGACACTTGGTGCATTAATAAATTTATGTTTTCTGAAAACTAAGTGTTTTTTTTTTTCTTCAAAGCGTGTTTAATGTCAGATTGAATCACTATAGAATGACGAAACAGGCTGCAAACAAACACAAAGCACATTTCAGGCCAGTTTTTCGCTTATAAAGCTTATTATTATTTTGTAGTAAGTTAAAATCCCTGCATAGCCGAAGAAGCCTACGCTTAAATTAAGTCACCAAAGGCCTCCAATTATCAGGCATGTGAGCCTCTGCAATGCACCACATCCATAAATGCAGCAGTCACCCTCTTCACTTTACCCTAACAATCCACCTGTCAGTTCAGTGTCTATGGAAAATCATCAATGTATGAAAAATTTCAAGGACAATCATTAATGCAGTTGCTGCACCTTTCTCAGACACAACAGCATTTGGAGGCTAAATTGGTCAACCGTGGTGTATGATGAACCATTTTCAAGCCCAATTGGACTTCAGTGGCCATCAGAAAAAGCTCTTATCCTACACCAGGTAATAGTTAGCTGCCCTCCCCAGCAATATTAGATGTCATTCAGTGGGCTGCCGTGGGTACAGCAATTACCCTTGTGCTAATGTCTGCCTGCCCACTCCATCCCCACTGCTCACAAGCTTCATGATTTCTGCAACTGGCTCTGTCTGGCCCACTCTGTTTACAGCACGGACCTCATCAGACACAGATCCTCCAGATTAGATCAGAACACTGACCTGCACGTCTGAACAGGCTCAGCCTTCAGCTAATGACCGCAGCTGGCTGCAGATCAGAGGAACTCGAACACCACGGACAGAACCACGTACAGTAGCTGTGTAAATAAAGGGATGAGTCATCACAATTAGAGATACAGTAAGGTTGTGGCTATTGATTAGCTTCCACAGCCAAATATTCTATTCTCTGAATAAATCAGTCAATGGTTTGGAGCATTACCAAGATAAAATCTCCAAAAATTGCAAATGAATATGAATGTTCTGTCTGACTAACAAAAACCAAAGATGAAATAAAGACATTTTTTTTATTAAATTATAAATCTTTTCACCATTAAAATGCATATCCAGTAGCATTGCCAGATTAATTAAAGGAAAAACAAGATAAATGCAGCTTTATTATGTTCAACAACACAAAATTGTTTTTTACTTAGAATCAGTGTCTTCATATCCACCACAACCTATAGTATTGCTCGTTCAGTGCAAATGATGGTCTGTGAATAAAGGATCCATGAGAAAAACATATGCATCATTATAAAAAAAAATGGAATATTGTCTGAGACATTGTTACAACACTCACAATCACCTTCAAACATAGGTCGTTCACTAATATACCCCACTTTAAAAACTGTCGTCTTGTTTGTGTCTTGTGTCTGAAAGGATCCAGCAGTTCAATAAATTGATGACCATCGTGTTGTACAAACAAACATGCATGGCCTAGTGTGTGGGTGAACTCTGCATCACACGGAGTGAACAGGAGACGCCTGGGAAATCAGCTTCCATGGGCTCTGCTGATGAGACAGAAGCTTATGGACTAAATACCTCTTCGCCAGGCGTCTCTTATACAGCATAAAGCTTACACATCCTGAGCACAAAGAAGCAGCAGATGGAAGGAAGACATGCATACGGGGATAATTGCACTGTTTCTTCAGAGATATTACAACAATTTATTTTTATTTACGGCATCGGCGCGTGACATTCCCGTACTCGAGCATGCCGATACACGCACACGCATGATGGGATTAGGGTTTCACTCAACCTCCTTGACTTCTTTATTTTTTTCCCTTGCGCTTCACACCCTCAGCCTTTTTAAATCCAAGCCCCAGTCACAGAGGCCTGTGCCAGAGCCGAGACTGCGACCCCAATTTCACCTGCGGTGAGTGGTTGGCTGAGAACAGTCACCTTTGTTCAGAGCTAACAGTGCATCCAGCCACTTTCAACACTCTATAGGAGGCTGTGTTTGGCTCTCTTGTGCCCACATGACAGGATAAAAGAAATTGTGCCATGCTTTGCTTTGTGCAGGATGAATCCCTCTGAGAAAAGGGAGAGGGATTACTTCACAGTAGGATGATGCACCTTATTTTTATCTCCCATGAGTCCAAAGCCACACATACAAGTGTAGAATTTGCTTAATTTTGTGGAAAAAAGACAGCAGATAAATTCCAAGCATGATAGAACTTAAGGAAAAGGTGAACATTAGAGAGCCTATACATTTGGGCTTCTCAAACCTGGACATGGAGGAACATTTTCCAAGGCATTTGTGCTCATAGATGATATGAAAACTCTGTGTAGCTCAACATCCACTAAAAAAAATGTTATCTCCCAGAGATAACATTGCACTTCCGAGCGAGAGATCTCATCATGCCTGACATCCGTCTCCCTGCAAACAAACGCAATTACAATGGCCTCAACTTCGCAGAATTAACTGCCCTCACATCTGTGTTCAAAACAGAGCGATGATCCGATTCCATGCTTTTGGACGCGAGTTCCTGTCGATGCAGCTCACAGTGCAGAGCAATAATCTCTTCGGCTTGACAGACTTAATCTGTGCAGTAATGACCTTGCTGCTGCCCCATCTGTACAGCCACACATTTTGCCCATCTCAGCCACAGAAGCATCCAGAATTTTCACTTTGATAATCAATTGCTAATTATTATATGACATGTAGAAGTCTCTTTACTGGCTGAGGCCAACATGGAAGAAAACCACTGGCTGCAAAAAGAAGTCAGTTGGAATGGAAGTCTATGGGAAAATGAGCCAAATACCCACTTTTTTATATATATATAAACTTAGGAGGTGGTAGTTTTCGCTCTTCTTCAATAGCACATGATGTCATTTTAAAAATACTACTGTAGACAATAAAGCACAGCTTGTATGAGTGGAGCCCAGTGTGGTTGACACCTAGTGTCGTCCAATGGGTAGTTGCAGGTGACATCTTTGAACTTCCAGTTGTGAAACCGCAACATGACACTGGCCAAATTGGGAATTTCAAGGCCTCAGAGATTCTTATAGGTGACATCAATACCGGTTAACTGCTACTTGGTTGCAAATGCAACTTGGAGAACCACTATACTACATGACACATTTATCCATGTTAAGGATGTTCCAGCTAGGTGAGCAAAGCAGGTCACCCCGAGGTGAGAGTAGGGCCCGCGAGAACAAGTGAATGCATTGGTAACAAATTGGTGTGAAGCCTCTTAAATTGTGTGATCAGCTATGTAATGACACCACAGACCTAGTGACCCTACGTTGCTGTAGTATTGGTGACTAGAAGACAGCTGATGGTGATGTTGGGGGTCTTTTCTGGCTGCACTATTGACTGAACTGGACAGTATATAATGTATTAGCATAATCAGAATAATAGCTCGGTTGATCAGTGTATGAATAGGTAAAGTGATCAACCAGAGGGAAGCGTATTTCGAAAAAATTATACTATAACAATAGGAAAGGATAATGTTACAGCCCAACAAGCATTTTCATATTTAAAATGAATTTGCAGCATGCCTCAGAAGGGAGACTATTAATATCTCTCCACAGACTTCTAGCACCACCTCCGATTTTAATGAGCATATATTTGATTATCCCTTTCAAAAATGATCTTAGCGGGTGATGTAGCACCTCTCTTTGATACATGTCCTCAGGTGGAAAAGAAATCATTTAAAACCCAAAACTGTTTGGGCAAATAAAATGGCTGCAAATGAACTGGGTGGCTTCAATAATAGATGCTTTATTGTGCTATAATGTGCTCCGACATGCCATCTATATTCCAAAGCTAATTAAGCCAATAATGGTGCTGCATACCTGCACGTACAGTACACTCTCCAGTCTGCTTGCGATTGCATCCCTATTTATCAGTCCTCAACCACTTTTTGGTTACAAAACTCTCTCAGAGAGTGTTTCTCCTCCTCTCCATACAGCTGTGCATCAGCATCAGCTGAATGATCGCTCAGTTCACTTCATTTCCCCTTTTGAATATATCTTTGAGCAGGGAACCACAGGTGCCCTTTCAAGTAATCCATTTTCTTGTCTCATATTTGCATATATGCATAATTCATGAGAAAATGGCATCCCTGAGAGAGGGTCCAATGAGAGAGCATTATTTTTAGTATGCACCTGGCATCAGTGCCACCCATCCTGATATCTCAGGTTCAATTTGCGAAAGGTTTGGTGTGGCAACAGCAATGAAAGCTGAAGTGTGCAGGCCCCATGATGAATAATCCCAGAATATTCTCCCTGCCCTCTCTCCTCTCCCAGAGTTTAGTGTCTCGCAACACAATCAGGCAAAATGAATTTATTACATGCTTTTGAACAAACATCACTTATGTCAAGGCAGACGTGTGGGAATAAAGGATGCCTTCATCATGTGGGCAAATCAAAAGAAAGGAAATGCAAAGAAAGAAAAAACATTGTTACTTCCCTGCACAGCAAAGCAAGGAAAATAAAGAATACAGACGAAAAGAAATTGAACTATTTTTCATTTTGACATCTTTTGTTAGATTTTTACCCATGCTCTGCCTATCTGTATGTCTGTCTACAAACATTCTCCCTGACAGACTCATCTAATGTTCAAAGCAGTCCTGTCCAGTTCAGTGGGCTTTGCAATCGCAAACGAGATAAAATCCTCAAACTATAGCAGTAATCAAGTTTATTTCCACATTTTGTGTTAGAGTTTCACAACTTCACATAGCAATGAATCGCATCTCGTCTGTCTTTGTCATTCATCATTTTCTTTGTTGCATTTTGCATTCGCATAGTTGCTGCTGGTGCCAATCCCAGCTGACGTGTACGGCGAAAAGGTGGGGTGACATGGAAACACATTTGTTCTTATTCAGTGGCTGTAATTCAAATACGATATGAATCATCTTCCTTTTCTTCTTCTTCTTCTCAGTCCATTCTGAATTATCTGGTCTGTATCTAGAACGAGTAAACTCCTTTGTAATGGTTAATGTTACTTGTAATTAAATCATGATTGAAGCCTTTTATATTATTATTTTGTTGTGTCAGTTAAGTGTGTTGTGGTATACAGGGACCAACTGAGATTGCCATCGCCATGATGGATTGCCAAGTGCAGCTGAATACTATTAGGACATAGTCCCCAGCTTGCTAAAGGGTGTTTACAAATCTATGGCTTCTCTTGGGACTGAGTTTGTGTATTTGCTCTAGTTTAAAAAAACTTTGCAACAAATCCAACTACAAGAAAAGTGTGTGTGTACGGATAAAGATACAACAGGAAAGCTCAAATTGGTCCAAATCTGCTACTCTGTAAGTCTTCACACGGACTCAGTGCTTCCTCTTTAATTTTTCAAAATGATTTATGACATTTGTAGGTTTTCACTCCACTTTTCCTTACCCCCTTGTGCATTGAAGTCTTTGTAGCTACTCAGACAACTCTGGAGTTTCTCTCGTCCAGAGGGGTTGTATATGTGTGAACGGAAATATCCACGGAAGTCACCCTCCAGAGATTTCCCTGCCAGCTTACCGGTCTAATCTCCGCATAAAGTCCGAGTGAGCTCATGTGGGGATGCTGCAGGAGAAACTCTATGTAATTTGCAGTGAGTAAATGGGCGACTATGCTGTTCACACTACAGCCAGATGCCACCACCTCAGCAGAATCCTCTGACAATTATCCTGCTGTTGAGAGCGTGTCTCGCCCACACAATCTCCCTCTGCATATGAGATCAGGTGGTGTTAACTTTTGCAAGAGGGTTCCCATTTTGAATCTAGGTCGTTTCTCTTTGGAGTTTGTTCTGTATATTGCATGAACTCTGCCTCTCTCTCTCTCTCTCCATGTTGCAAATGTAAGTGTGAATTTGTATGTTGACCATGAACAAAGCTGCCTCTTGGATGGATGGATGTTCCTCATTCTCAGTGTCAGACTGTCTGTTTTTTTTCTGTTTTACCTTTTACAGTCGATCCCGCTTCATTACCATTCACTGAGTTTTATCCCGTGCTTCTAAATAGATAGAATATACTAGCCTTCACTGCACCGATTTCACACCTACCTTCACTGCATTGAACAAGGACTGTATTCACCTTTTAACGCTTTAACACCAAGCATCGCAGACGGCATGTTTGCACAAGCGCACTTTGCATCATCACGATTACGTGAGAGTTTGTGCTATCGGAAAAATTCAGACGGTTTATGAAACCTGAGTAGTTGTGGTTATTACGGTAATTTCACTCGTGCTGTTGCAGGAAGCCGGAGAATGAGCGTCTTTGTCTTTGTTACCAGAGAGGAGAGATTTGGAAAAATGCCTGCGCATAGCTTCCATTTTTTGGCCTGGTTTTGGACATTGAGACAACTCAATCAAATGTTATCTTTAATATGTTGTATACTGTTCTACGGAGCCCCCGAAGTGACATGAGAAAAAAAAAAAATAACGAAAAAAATAAATAATTGTAATCTCGAGTTTCAAAGTTGAGATCTCAAGTTTCTCAAAAAAATATGAAAAAAAAGAAAATGAAAAAAAAAGTTTTTCAAAAATGTTTGGGTTAAAAAAAAATGTAAATAAATTTTTTTTTCCTATTTTTTCAGAAACTCGAGTTCTCGACACTGAAACTTTTTCTTTTTTTACGGAAAAAAATGAGAAAAAATTAAAATGAGAAAAAAAAAATTCAAAGTCGAGATCTTGGGTTTCAAAGGCGAGATCTCGAGTTTCCCAAAAAAATCTGAAAAAAAAAAAAAAAGTTAA
Source organism: Microchirus variegatus (assembly GCF_963457635.1). Classification (NCBI taxonomy): domain Eukaryota; kingdom Metazoa; phylum Chordata; class Actinopteri; order Pleuronectiformes; family Soleidae; genus Microchirus; species Microchirus variegatus. The sequence goes on along the minus strand of NC_139807.1, from coordinate 6,980,708 downwards.
ATGTTTTTTTTCTTTCATTTTTTTGGGAAACTCGAGATCTCGAGTTTCCAAAAATGATGAAAAAAAATTTTTTCACAATATTTTGGAAACTCGAAATCTCGACTTTGAATTTTTTTTTTTCTCATGTCACTTCGGGGGGCTCCGTACTGTTCAAATAAAAAATAAAAAATAAATTACGTCACACTCGCCACTGCATCTTCATCTTGTCATCTTTGTGCAGAACAACTTCATGCAAATAAAGCATATACATTGATAGCACAGTAAAACCACTGCCTCAGTTTAATTATTGCCTAATGACATTGCTGCAAAGCAGACCTGTGCCTCTAGAGGAGCAGTACAGGAAAAACCTCATTAAGGTTTTTTTTATTTTTGTTTTTTTTTGTGCAAGTTCCTCATTATTATTTTTCCTTGAGAGAGGCCCAGCCTTATTTGCTCGATGATTAGAAATTCAATGAGGAGAATTTTAGTACATATGTAACCCTGACTAAGCCCAGAAGAGATGTCAGAGAGGGGGGGGGACACAAATGATCCTGATTTTATGTGCATAAGTGGCGAAAGAATGTGGGAAAGAGACCGGACTATAAATAGTGGTGGCACTTCATGTTAGCGTAACAATGGTCCTTAATACACATAGGGATTTTAGTCTCTGTGGGCCATGTTTGTGTGTTTGCGTGTGTGTGTGTGTGTGTGTGTGTGTGTGCATTTTGAGGTCAATATCTCAACCATGACATAAATGATTTATGTCTGGTATCATCTGAAAATGTTGGCTTCAGCATGGTCCAAGTATTGATTGCAAGGTATTGACTGTACCCAGGTGTCAGGTTCATTTGGGAAAATGCAAGCGTGTTGTATTAGTGCAGTTTTGTTTTTTTTGTTTGTTTTTTTTGCTCATTAAGTTTATCCCCCGCCATCTCTGCTGCTCTGATTCTATTGTTGCTGACAGGCGCTACAAAGTGATGTGACTGTATGAGCCATTTATCTGCAAGTTCATTCTCAGCTGGCAGTGTTGCGCAATAGGGACCGGCCTCAATAAAATTCCATCTTTGAAAGGCATCAAACATACTGACTGTGTTGATTTTCAAAAAAGAAAGAATAGCTTTTTTTATCGGAGAATAAAAGTGTTTTTTTTCACTGAGTTGACAGCCTGCATCAAAGTCTTGTCATTCAATTTACGTCTCTTACTTCTTATTTATGCATTTAGCGCCTGTGCTTTTACGTATGCTCTGTTTTATTAAACGCCTGCCTAAAAGCATGTCTCTAATGTATCTCACCTGTACCAATGCATGTATTACTTCTCTACTTTCCGGGTTTTATCATTTACTGTATGTGTGAGCTGAAAAAAGTCTTTCAAGCCCAGGTCCAAATGACATCTTAGTACTTAAATGCATGCATAGACCCTTTTGCAATCGCTACTTTTTTCTTTCCTGGAATAACTGACAAATGCTAATAACCCACAATCCAAGTGATAAAAAAAAAAATCTGCACAGTGTAAATTGACTGAATGTTGCTTTCTTATCCAAACTCTGCTGCACATTCGGCCATGTTGCCTCGGGGCTTGCTGTTCGACTGTTGACAGCTACAACTGCAGTTGAGAAAAATGTGGTTTTATTTATTCTCATTTTATTTAATGTCAAAAGCTGCCAAAATTCCATCAACTTGTTTTTTTTGCCCCCTCAACAGCAAGCACATCTTTTTTTTCTGGATAATTGTCATGAATTGAATGAAGCCCTAAATAAGTAATAATATTTATCTGGTGGTCCTGTTTTTCATTTTTCTTGGATCAACCGTATATGAGTTGAACAAATCCCAATCCAGCTCATGGACTTGGCTTTTCTACAAAAAAAGTGTGTGTGTTCTTTTGCGAACCATGTTAATCCCCACGAAGGCATGACATCAAAAAGAGTGAGGGTGAGGCATTATTTGTGACGCATGATCCACTGCCAGTGAGACCTGTGTGTACTGGAGGTATCCTCCTCGGGTGAGAGTGAACAAACTGCAAAAACATGATTGAGTGGAATAAAAACACACACACACACACACACACACACACAACCAGCGTATGAATTAAGCATTACAATACATGGGGAAGCTTCACCACTGCCAGCCCAACCAGACTGCTGCATTAATTTTAATCAGACCAACATGAGCAAGTTAAGGGTGGTGAGTAGTCATCCCACTGCTGCCAGTCCCTGTAGTCAGAGCCTAATTTAGACAGTTCGAGCTCCGCTCCCCGTTGGAAGGCATCATCTCCTGTAATGTAGCCACTGTAACATGTTATAAAATGTTGTTGTGTTTGTTTGTTTTCTATTATACTGCAGAAGTGTGAGTTTTTGTGTGTGTTTACAGTGGATAGAGATGTTGGAGTCCAGTGGATAAAGTTACCCCAGGCAACTACTAAAGTAGGATTTGTATGCTCTCTATATATAGGCTCTGTGTATTATTCCTATATTTCAGGTGTCAAACCCTATTTGTGGATGCACCAACTGTTCCTTGCAGCAATGACACCCAGGCTAATGCAGAGAGAGGAGGATTTTTTATAATTAAGTTATTAATTATAAAAGCACTTTTGAGTTGTTTGGTTTATGCGGTGCTATTACAAAAAAAAAGTCTGAGTATAGAAAGTCATGCTGTCTTCGCTTAATTATATTTGTTGAGCAACACAATTAAATGCATAGTATATAATTCTTGCCACCAGGGGTCTCTCTATCAAAACAAAAAAAACATAGTTTGATCATGTCAGGAAACACAACGTAGGCTCCAGGGAATGGTTATATCGTCTTGTTTGTTTTTGCTTTATGAGGAGACTTTTGGCAGCAGAATATCCAGGAAATTGCAATGAGTAGTCATGATCCATTAGTGACAAATAAACAAAAAACTTACTGCCTAAATAGAAATACCATTAGGGGGGATTTGTCCCAGAACAGAACCAATAAAATTCAACTCTATCTGTAGATATTTCAATGCAGAAATGTTACATAATATCGTTAAAGCTATTTTAAAAACTGAATTGCATGACTGCCTGGATCTGTTTCTCTCACTTCTACCTACTATTAAAGCATGATACAAACACCAGTGATAGTAAAATAATCTTTATGTTTAGCATGTCCCAAGCGTGTATAGCTCACTGTAATGAATCACACTTGAACTCTCCCCTCTAACCTGATCCCATCCATGCAACTTAAACTTGGAAAACCATTAATAATCCTCCATTGGAGAGGCTCTAATGAGCAGAAACAATTGTGTTGTTAAATATTTGTTTCATTCTTTTCTCTAATTACACATTAATGGGCCCATGCTGAGTTCATTTGTCGCAGTGCGAGCAAGCAGTAAATAATGGCTCTTTATGGGAAGACTGGCCTCATGTAGAAAAGGCCTTGCCTATTGATCTCACCTTGAGTTATTCAGCTTGCAGCGAGAAAAAGTGGTGCATGTCAGCTCGCTGTTGGACTTTCTGGTGAAGGTCTTTATTAATCAGTGTTTGTGGTAATCAGGCTAATTCGACCGCACAGCCGCTCTTGGACTTTAACCAAAGAAGTCGGAGGAGGAAGCAGGAGAGCTAAACAAGGTCATGTATTTTTAAACAAAGACAATGGGTCTGTGTCAGGTAGAGTTTAGAAATAATTCAGGTTGGTTACAGGTAAAAGATAACCTGCAGGAGTTCTTACGATGTTGTGAATCCACATTCCTTAACTTGGCAGTGCTGTTTCACTCTTTTTTTCCCCCTTTCTTTTTTTTTCCATCCTAATAAACTGACTTTTGACAACAGAGCTGGATAGTGTGATGAAATTGTAATATAATATTAGATCATTTAAATGTTCTTTTACCATGTGCCATGGTATGTTAGATACTCATGAAGATCACTGCGGGTTAGGACCATAGTTTTGACCATGATGGATTATGGTCAAGGTTAACAGAAACAATAATATTGATTGCTTTCTTGAGGAAAAAACAGCAGGGTCATTAGTTGAAATGACTGCACCATCGACCTTCAACCTCACATGTTGCATTAACTTGTCCAACATGTCGGAATTTCCCTTCATGCATGAATGCTTTTGGCTATCCCCAAAGACATTAGCAAATATATTATATAATGCTGACATAATTAGTTGTTTTCAACCCTGTCAACCTGTCTTTGTGTGGACAAGCATGAGTGGATTTTCGCTATTTCATTGGTGAGAATATGACTTCAGAGGGGTTTATACCAGCTATATTACAATTAACATTATGGACATTATGTATTATGCAACTCTCAACTCATCTGACAGTTTTGAGAGTTATATAACTTGATTTATCTGATGATTTGCAGGTCGATATAAATATTGTACTTTTTTTTAATTATTATTAATCCCCATAGGGGAATTCCTTATTTGCATTTAACCCATCCCCTACTAGAAACCTACCTAGAATTAGAAGCACTGAGCATGCATCGCACGATGATCAATGGGGGTTGGGTTACGCTGGGTATGCTCAGGGGTTGTCCAGCCTTTTGACCTGGTGGAGACCTGAGCTGGCAAACTTTGCAAGTTTCCTTTCCACTTGGCCAAATGTGAGGAATTCATTACAACCACTAATCAACTTGAAGTCATTTTATTTTTAAAGTCATCCATCATGCAGGGATTAATATGGTCCTTCAGCCATGAAGATCAGGCAGCTCTGACATCAACCTGTGACTGAGGAAATTAGTCACAGGGACTGTGGCGTATACCGACTGCCTGCAACATTTACAGCCAACTGACAGCATGTAATAGAAGAATTATGCTTTTTATTGAATGGGAATCACACAGGTAAAGACAACACATAGCTGCATACCCTTATACTTTCCACCATGTTCCTTAACTTATAGACAGAAGCTTTTGTATATGGCTGTCCTCTCACAAGAGCAAGTCTCATCCAGAAAATGGCATAGTTCTGGCCACTACCCAAGACTGCAGCACAGCAGGGAAGCAGATTGAGGCAGGATTGGGAGAGATTGTGGGAGAATCTCTACTTATGCCTGTGAGTTAGCGATGTCTGTTGCTGGTGTCACGGTTAATCACCACCTCCTCTTTCAGTGCCTGAAGGGAAAGGCGGGAAGAGCAACCCCTTTAAGGCCCCAGAATGGTGCCGCCCCACAGGCTCCATCAGGTGTTTACAGAGACGAAACCAGAATCAAATTGATTTCAAAAGCCAGGGAACCAATGTGTTTACCTCATGGAGCACGCGACCGAGAGGAGAGCATAAACAAAATGAAAGGAATAGAAGAGTGGGCTGGGTTATCATTTGTGCAGTGACCCTCCGGTAATGACACTCCCTGCCTCTCCACCTGCACACTTCCAAACCAGCCATATCGGCAAATAGGAAGGTGTTTTGTTGATAAAACTCCTAGTGTTGCTGTAGATGTTACCTGGCACAATTATCTTTCCAAAGCAGTCATTCCACCCTCTGTTGGGCAGATGTGAATTGCCTCAGTAAGAGGACTGCCTTCCTTTTTCCCGCCCTGCATTGCTTGTTGGTTGCTGATCTCGCTCATGCTTCGCCTCTGCTCTGTCAGAGAATCAGCCTTGGGCATAACCTGCATTATCAGTGTGATTGATGCAATCTCTTTTTTCCAGAATGCCCCAAAATGGCTTGTGGATAACTTTTGAGTCCCAGTGATAGATTGTGAGATATGTGAATTAAAGTAAACACAAACTTTTTTTTCTGAAACATGAACATCACATTACACAAATGACCCAGTGGATAAAAATAATAAATCTTCATTTCTGTCAAATTTATCAGAAGCGTATGATTGAGCTAAATTAATTAACTTTAAATTACAATGTTTTGCTACACTTTTATATTTTATGCTCCAATTTTTTTTTTTATCTGCATCATTCTGTACTCTGTATATTATTATTATTATACGTGGGTTTTTTGTTCAAATTGTAACTATATCCGACCTTCAAATATTATTCTTGTTTGTTTGTTTGGCAGAAATTGAAGATCAACTATTTTTTATAGGTGTATAATCGCATGATTGTATGATTTGTTGTTTTTCATTATTTCAAAATGAGCCTTGGGAGCCAGGTCAGCCCTACAGAGGCTGCTCTTCCCTTACAAAAGCCCACAATGGACAAAATAAACATCTTTTGAGTTTTAATGCTAAAGGATGGTTACATAGTTTACACAACACACTCGGGAAAGGTTACGTGAGGGATATTCAGCTGCAACATGCAACTTCACCAATACATTTGCTAAATTTTACAAACTGTGCCTTTAAGGCTGAGTATACTGCAATAAAATGATGACACATCTGTTGATATTTACTATGTTTTGGAAATCCTAAATAAATAACCCAAATGAAACTTTTGAATTGTATGAGAAGAAGTTTAAAAAGAAACACAACAATGAAATTGTTTCAATGGTTCCTTCCTGTTGAATGTATCAGTTATAGGAGAATTATCAATGTCTTTGAAATATAAACAACAGTCATTATGTAAGGAAAAATGTGTAATATGTTGCTACAAAGTCTTTTCATCCCAATATGTGAGAGGAGAGAAAAAAAACCTTTGAAATTAAATGGTGTCAGAAGTTTGTCTCAGATGTTAATCTGACTTTAAATAGCCATTTACACAGTACAAAGATGAAGTATGCTGTCAGTGTGTGTGTGTGTGGGGGGGGGGGGGGGTGCATCTTTCATCTACATGCAAAAAGGGAAAATAATTATGTCATTACGTGGTGTAACCAAACACTGGAACGGATTTATATGTTGAAATATCCTTGCTGAGACCTCTGTTTGACTTATTTCCATAAAAGAAGCAGAGAGCCACACTTATTACACGGAAAGTAAGATTTTTCTCCTCACAAACCAGACCATGGAGGTGCACCATCATCTACACCCCCACTGTGGTATCCGTTTCCATGCTGAGGCTTGTTTCTGTTCACCCACACACCGAGGGTATTACCGCCCTTCGTTCAGCAAGATCCTGCGCACATGACAGTTCATTTTCTGCATGATCTCCCAAAAAGTCGATAGGATCTTGTAAAGACAAATACCAGATAGCACTGGCTAACTGATGCAGTTTTGGGGGAACACCATTAATCATGCTCTCCTGGGGTGGGGGCGAGGTGTGGGTCTACCAAGCAAGTCTTCATGCATTAATAAAACCACCAGATGATCTATGAATGAATTTGCAGCTGGCAGCGCCTTCATTACCCATGGTTCTGCAGGGTCTGAGCACAGGTCTGTGTCAAATGAGAAAGGAAGTTAGTGGAAAAAGGCCTTGTTCAAATGATGTGTTTCCTCAGTTATGAAGCTAGAGGCGGGAATGCCATTCCAGGTTCACCACACGTGTGGTATTTGACTGAATGAGGACACACTGATATTGACGCAACGCTTTCAAGAAACAGGCTTGTGTTGTGAACAATCTGTAGCTGCGTAATATGTGTGTTATAGTTTCTCAAGCTCATTAGCATGAAGACGACCTGAGCCCCACTTATAGCTGTTGTTGTGACTGCAAGAACGGTTGTGATGTCTTGATTTAAATTGATAGATAAATATATAAAGTGGCAGAATGCATACAATTAACTTACAGTTTCTCAGCGGGTGAGTAGCATAACCAATTATCCATGCTAGTCCATCAGTAAACATTCAATAAGCACTCTGTGTAACATACCCCAGTTTGTCTGCCTCAGCAGATCTTAATTTCTCTGCATAGTTGATAGTTAACTGTTGGATGCAAGGGAAATGTGCAAGTATTGCAAATAGCTAGAATTGAAACTTCTAAAAAGCTAGAAAGGGCTTGTGGGGAGTTCCCCTGTCAGCAGTGTTCAGGAAATATTGACAGGATTTAAAAGTAAAGATGACATGTAAAAACTTCACATGCTGAACAAATTGCCATTTTAGAAAAAAGTCAGCTCACTGTCAAAGTGCTTTGGGGCAAATGGATCATTTACAGAATTTTAAGAATTCATTAAAATTATTCCTTAAGAGGTTTGCAAATATTTTCAATGGATCCTTGTTCAGGGCGATGCCAACTATTATGAGGGTAAATTCCATGTCATTCCAAGATACTTTTTGTTTTTGAGAATAAAGTCAGCTCACTGTCAAAGTGCATCAGGGCAAATGGATAATTTCCTGAGTTTCCAAAATTCATAAAAAGTATTCCTTAATAGGTTTGCAAATATTTTCAACGGATCTTTGTTCAGGGCGATGCCGACTATTATGATGGTAAATTTTAAGTCATTCCGAGATACTTTTTGTTTTTGAGAAAAAAGTCAGCTCACTGTCAAAGTGAAATGGATCATTTCCTGAATTTCAAAAATTCATTAAAATTATTCCTTAAGAGGTTTGCAAATATTTTCAACGGATCCTTGTTCAGGGCGATACCGACTATTATGATGGTAAATTTCATGTCATTCCAAAATACTTTTTGTTTTCGAGAAGAAAGTCAGATCACTGTCAAAGTGCATCAGGGCAAATGGATCATTTCCTGAATTTCAAAAATTCATTAAAATTATTCCTTAAGAGGTTTGCAAATATTTTCAACAGATCCTTGTTCAGGGCGATGCCGACTATTATGAGGGTAAATTTCATGTCATTCCAAGATACTTTTTGTTTTCGAGAAGAAAGTCAGCTCACTGTCAAAGTGCTTTGGGGCAAATTGATCATTTCCTGAATTTCAAAAATTCATAAAAATTATTCCTTAAGAAGTTTGCAAATATTTTCAACGGATCCTTGTTCAGGGCGATGCCGACTATTATGATGGTAAATTTCTAGTCATTCCGAGATACTTTTTGTTTTCGAGAAGAAAGTCAGCTCACTGTCAAAGTGCTTTGGGGCAAATGGATCATTTCCTGAATTTCAAAAATTCATAAAAATTATTCCTTAAGAAGTTTGCAAATATTTTCAACGGATCCTTGTTCAGAGCGATGCCGACTATTATGATGGTAAATTTTAAGTCATTCCCGAGATACTTTTTGTTTTTGAGAAGAAAGTCAGCTCACTGTCAAAGTACATCAGGGCAAATGGATCATTTCCTGGGTTTCAAAAATTCATTAAAATTATTCCTTAAAAGCTTTGCAAATATTTTCAACGGATCCTTGTTCAGGGCGATGCCGACTATTATGATGGTAAATTTCAAGTCATTCCGAGATACTTTTTGTTTTCGAGAAGAAAGTCAGCTCACTGTCAAAGTGCATCAGGGAAAATGGATCATTTCCTGAATTTCAAAAATTCATAATAATTATTTCTTAAGAGGTTTGTGGATATTTTCAATGGATCCTTGTTCAGGGTGATGCCGACTATTATGATGGTAAATTTCAAGTCATTCCGAGATACTTTTTGTTTTTGAGATTAAAGTCAGCTCAGTCAAAGTGCATCAGGGCGAATGGATCATTTCCTGAATTTCAAAAATTAATTTAAATTATTCCTTCAGAGGTTTGCAAACATTTCAACGGATCCTTGTTCCAGTTGTTGCCAGTGAAGTTCATCATGAAGAAAGAACATATTTCACAGCCACCTGGAGGGAGACTTGTTGCAAAAGAACATCATTTGAATTGAATTATCCAAAGTGACTTATAATAAGAGTCTGGATTTTCTTGTGCAGGTTGTTGTCACTGGCAGATGACAATCCTTTGATGAACAAAGTAGTAATACCAGTATCAGTAAACATTTTCCCATGGAGTTGAAGGTCTCAGGTTTTGGAGCTTTATTATCATTATATGTTGCATTCAATTAAACTGCAGGTGCTGCCCATTTGTGCTTTTAAAAACATAAATGTAACAATTCACACTCTTGCCTGCAGCAATTCAGACTCACAACAGGATAAACGTATTGGACACTGAAAAAAAAAAGACTGAACAAAACAGAAAACAGAACAAAGTTTGTAAATTGTCTTCCCAATTACAGGAAAATGGCCAATTAAGTGTGGCACAAATGAGTGACTATCAGTGTGATTTACAGCTGGTGTCGTCCAGTAGATGCCAGGTTGCAGTTAACAGACATCACCAGCGACGTGGCACCTGTTTACAGCTGGTATCGTTATGTGCCAGGTTGCAGGTGATGTCTGAACGTTGGTTTGCAAAACGTCAACATGGTACATGGTACATGGCCAAATCGCAGATCTCAAGCGTTCAAAATGAGAGGACAGATTCTCCCGGCTGACGTCACAACTGGTCGCCACAAAAGATATACTTGGGTTATCTATGACGCCCATAAAAGCATCAGGAAATAATATGTGTCATCACAGTGTTTAAAGCACTATCATTATTTATCCACTCCTTTTTAAACCTTCTAACTCTGTTCAATGTTGTTCACCTGCAGAGAATATCAATTATAAAGCTGTTATAAAACAAAATACTATTATAGATAGGAACATTACCCGATGAATTTATAGTGCTATAGCAGCAGAGAATTAACTGTTTTTTAAAAGTACTCTTGCATCTCTGTCAAGTGTGTGTGTGTGCACGCGCATGTGTGTGTGTGTGTGATTGCTCATATTGCTCACACTTTCCCCATTTTCTCGTGAAACGCAAGTCAATTTCTTTTACCTGAAAAAAACAGCCCCCATGTGCAGCTGTAGACTGTTAACTCCCACATACACTTCTCACAAAAGGCACGAAGCACTCCACTGTGTGATGGCTATTAAGACACTCCTTCACACCAGCACTATGAAAAGCCCTACAAAATGGTGGTAGTTCACCATTGTTCCAAGATTGCAACCTTACTCCAGATAAGTGCAATTACCCAGGTTTGTTTTATTTGGCATAAACAAACCCATTGTATGTTGAATTAATAGTTTTAATCTCTTAATAATTTGTTGGATAATTCTTGTAATTAAAAAAAAAAAAAAATGATGCTTTAGGTGTGCCAGTACTTGCTGTGAAGAATTGTTCATTTTCAAAGCATACAGCGGTGTGAGCATGTTGTGTTGCAGTTATTCCAGGTTTAAACGGGAAATAAGTAGTTTATAGTGCCATCTAGAGGAGAGGCTGAAATTTACAACAAAGACCTGCTCCTCTGCTCACCCCCTCCGTTCCCTGAGCGCTACGGTATCCGCAGCTGGTCAAATGTCGTCCTCGTCGTCTTTCTCCGTGTCAGCAGATGAGGTTCGTGAGGTGAGGGAGAGGGCGAGCTACCGTGGCCGTAGAAGACGAAGCGGAGAGAGTGGAGGCGGGACTTCCGCTACAAGTAAAGAGACGCTTGTTTTGTTCTCTCGCGTTTGTCCTTACAGGCTCCTGTAGAAACATGGCGTCTCGCTGCTAACAGTGGCTATGCAACCGCGGTCCGCGGTCATGTTATTTAACATGACTTTTTGAAACACTATGAAAATGAAACAAAAACTATTATACAGCGACTAGACAATGCAGGAGCACATAATATGTATAAAAAGTGGATTTTGGGTCATATAAACCCTTAAATACTACACATTGTACCTTTAATATGAATTGTTTTTAAATGCGACGTTTGAGACCAAATCACTAGAAGTTATTGTCAATAATGGAACCAGGAATTTGGGCTCCACTCGTCATTTTTCCATGACTCACTCGCTCTCTGCTACTGCATTGTTTGTGTCAGGATGTTTGGCTGTTGCCTCCCTCTCTTCTCTGCTCTTGTGTCCTTTTTCACCCCCCCCCCCTCGTTGCGTGCATGTGTGTGAGTGGCAGGTAAGAGTGGCTGACCTACTTCTCCAGCTGCTCGCAGATCGCTTCACACCTGTGAATCATTCACAATCAACCACTGCTGTGTCTATATACACAGTGCTTCCACCCAGCATTTTCCAGTTTGTCAGCCCTCCGTAGTTGTGCTCTTGTGACAGCTACAGTATTTTTTTTTTTTTCTCTTGAATCTATAGTTCAGGTGTGTTTACTTCTCTGACCACGCTCGCCTGTTTTTTCAAGTTTGTTTTGTTTGTTTTTTTGTTGCCCACCTGCCTTCACTCGTCTCTGCCTCGCCTTGTTTGTCTGCCTGCAGCACTCGAGCACCTTCTGCCACCATCAACTCTACGTTGCACTCAAGCTTTAAGATTGATTCTTAGGCCTGGTGAATTATATCAGTTTGACTGAGTTCTGAGTGAATGAAATAAATGATCGTGCTTCATAAAGTGTTGTGCAGAAACAGACCCAAGCCCTAACATTTTGGAGATAGTCTTTTTTTCCTTTCCATATCTGTTTTACGGTTTTTCATGGCAATTGTAATCGATGCATGTTCTGTGTCACAATGGACGACAACCAAGAGCTTTACCCTTGCAAGAACAAACGTATAAGTCTGTAAAAGTTTTGCAGACACGTTCAGCATTGAACATTTCACAATTTGCATTTGCAGACCAGAGAGTACATTTAACAAATATAGTTTTCAGCAGTGAATATCCTGATGAAACAGCCATTTGTGTCTCATACCCTGGCCTGTAGTCATTGTAAAAGCCCATTTACGTTTTTCAAGCCACCTTGTCCTTTTAATGTGTTGATGCACTTTCAACTGCCCTCTAATGAGAATACCACAGAAAGGTTTTTTGTCATCGTAAGGACATCTCAGGACACAATTCATTACATAAGTAATTGAAGAAAAATGACTGCAAATATGAGCGGCTTCTTGTGCTTGACAATGTGGAAGAAAGGAAGAACAGACCAAGACTGCGCTGCTTCTGAAATGTGGCTGCACTCAAGTTAAAACATTGGTCTATATATGTGTGCTGTTCACACTACCTGAATGTTTTTAGATCCCCAACAGGGGAGAAGTGTAAACATGCATTTTAGTTTGAAAACCCTGGGGCTGGGTTTTAATCTGGATGGGCAAAGAATGAGATCTTTGAAAACGATAATGCAGTTACTTCCTGGTTGGTTCCTAAACATAAAAGCTTAAAGGTGCCATATGTTAGAATGTGGCCAAAACAGTTACTACATTCAAATTCAAAATACCGAGGTCTGATGTAACTGGCAACCCGTGGTTGCTTGGCAGCTGAGACTCTACTGACTGCAATGATTGGTAGACGGCGCCACATGACGCCAAAACATGATTTCAAAACATAAACATGATTTGCAGTCTGCAAAATATTTTTTTTAATGCAAATATTCTGGCTGTACTGTTGTTGTTGGTCAGTTCAGTTTGTTATATGAACATTATTCCTGAGTCTCTGTGACATATTAGGAGGATTTTATGGCCAGTTGCTTTAGATTTATTACATAATGCACCTTTAATTTTTATTTAATCTTGTCTTTATGATGGTATATTAGTTTTTATCTGGAAAGAAATGCATTTTCAATGAAAACAGTATTACAGTATCCCCCCCCCCCCCCCCACCCCATCAGTCCATTATATTGATAAACCAGTTTCATTTACTCTTCCAGATACCGTTGTGGTAGACATGAATTCAGTCTAAGGCCATGGTCTTCTGTTAGACAAACTGTTACTGGCACATCGTCGCCGAATAGCTTCCGCTTCATCACCACTTATCACATTGTGTGAATCAATTATTTCGCTGAAGAAACAGTATTAATCTGTTTTCACACTGGCCGATAAGCATTACAGCATTGGATGGGGATGAAAGTTTCCATTTGGATGTCTCTTAAATCTTATAATGAGCAACTCACTCCAATTGTCAGCAGTTCATAGCAAAGAGCTATGATACGATATATAATGAGGCGCCGATAAGAGTGAAGCTCTCCCACAAAACTCAGCCTTCCCACCACTGACACAGAACATACTCTACAGTAAGAAAGGGAAATCTTAAAAATATGAAGCACATACAGTAGAGACTTATATAGAATATACTGGAGTCAACAATACAAATAAAAGCTTCATAACAAGCATGACACACATAATCTAGCACAGCTGCATTTCTGACTCCCTCCTGCATCATTTGCATTTTGCTCAAAGTGAATTATATTTACTTCCAAACCTACAGCGCTGAAGCTGAATTAATCCGTGATGCATAGATGCATAGACGCATCCCATCCATGCATGATGCATCATTTGCGTGAAAAATCGACAACAAACATTGTGATGAATTATTCATAGAATAGTTTTTCAAAAACAGTAGCTTATATGGCTTGTTTGTTTGTTTGTTTATTTTGCATATTTACATCCCATTAGCGATTGTCCTAGTCCTGCTAATAAACTGATGGATCTGTGTCTAACCAATGATTCACTGGACAACCGTCCTCCCAACGTCAAATTGCTTGGTGTTTTGTTATGTTACTGGTTATGGAATACTATAAAATGTTTACGGCTAATACTTGTTTTGTTGAACCATCAACAAGGTTCGAGGTTGATCACAATGCATTAGCATCATTAGAACCCACAATAAAGCAACGGCAGTTATTTGTACTTTGCAAGTACAGCCTTACAATGAACTGTATTTATCAGTTGAGAAGAAGTAGATAATTGCATCTGCAATGAGCATAAAAAGATGAACTGAAAATATAGACACAAACTCAGTAAACTGGTCAGGTGAGCCAATGAGGCTCCAAACCATTTATTTACCCTCCCTATATAAACCAGCCAGTCCAGTACAGTAGAACTAGTTCTTCTCAAGTTTTTCTTCAGCGCCTTTTTTGCTACTTTCCCCAGTTCTGTGACCTTGAGTCTAATTTTTGTGTTTTTTCTCAGATCAGAGACCTCTGGTTCTCAGTTCCTGCCTCCTGCCGCTCTTCACCTGCCAAGACATCTTCCAGTGCGAGAGTCTTCTTTATTTATTTTTCTTAAAATAAACCTTTTGTTGAACTTTCCTTGAGAGTTTTGGTTCAACTCAGTCCTCCAGGACGTAACACAACACCTATCATTTTATGAAACTTGATAAATTTGTTCTAATTGATGCTGCACGTTGTTTAAATAGTTTGCTTAGTAATCAAGTACTATCCTGGCACCCAGATTTTCATTTAGCATCATTAACACTTGTGATATGTATTCACACCTTGCTGCGTGTGGTTGTGTTTTGCTAGTGCCTTTATATTGTTGGAAATTGTGAAACCACATCTGTTATCAAGTTTTTAAATAGCACTTGGCAGATGGGCCATCAAAGAACCTCACGGTCATGATCTCTACGGATTATAAGCATTGTACCGATATCAAACAAAGATCATTTATGTTAAACAAGATTGAAATAGTTACAGAAACCGACTACAAGCCAAACGGTCTTGTTTACTCCATTCAATCATCTAAGAGAAATCTCTTTACTGTCAAAAGCCATAGTTTCGGCCTCTGTAATGATTAGATGTATTGCGGAAAAATGAATGTCAGTTAATAGGTCAAGATTTAAACATTTCAAAGAAAGCTATAAGATAAAACATTGTAGGGTTAAAGGTGGCATGAAAGGTTAGATGATTAAAAAGTAGCACTGCGTTCTTCGTGGGTGTTCTTGACTCCCTGGTCTCTTCGCCTACATATTTGCTTCCTCCTTGTTTTTCTAGATGAAAATCCCTGTGTATAATGAAGACCACTTAGATGATAGCGGTCAACTGTCAAGATATCTCTTTTAATGAATTAAGTGTTAGAATAAATTCAAAATAAAATAAATGAAAAAAAGGCATATACTTAACCTCAGGCAACATGTGTGATAGAACACAGCACAACGTACTTGCACTATTTATTACCCCAACTGAGTCATCTTGACATTCAATTTAAAGAGAGACCCAAGTAAAAGATAAAAAAAAAAAAATTGTAGCGCCATAACATTATATCAGAGAGCTATAGAGTTGTTGTTTTTAATGCGCCTTTTTAGCATATTCACCTGGGATTCAAAATTGCGGGTATCCCAGGCATCCAGGTCCACTTTGAGCAGCAGCTCTTTTCCAGTCACTTGGATGTACTTATACATGTTTGCCTTATCTTTTCTGTAAGGCTCACATTACCTCAAGTACGAAAGAGAAAAATCCAATTTTAGCCATTTTTTACAACTCACTTAACCACATGTTCTCGCTCCCACACATCCTCGCTCCCTGCCTCCTAAAATCTCTCCTTCTCCCGCACTTCCCCTCCCCCTTTGTCTTCCCACTCCTCTTTCTATCAGAGTGCGAGTGATAAGCATAATCGTAAGTGACAACTTTAGCTGCCTGAGCTCTCTGAGCTACAGAGGTCGATGTATTCTCATGATATTCAGGCACAGTTATAAATGCCGACGCACTTGCCGACATAAACACAGACACACACAAATATGCACACGCCCCCACTCTCCAGGTAGTGCATTTCACATGCCACTTGTTGGAACGCCTTGAATAGGAACATAATACGACAGGAGGTTGTTACTGATCGTTCCTGCAGAACGTCTGAGGAGCTTCGCGAAAAGTTCCATATCTTACATCTTGGTTTTCATACAATGAGCATGCCCTACGTGTACAAGTCACTGTGTGAACATGCTTTGTAGAGCTGCACATACTCTATGTATATGTACATTTACAAATTTGTAGTCGCCATGAGAGGCTACATATCTCCCACTACTACTGACTGACAGAACAAATGTGTGTTGCTACGGTACGTATTTGTTTGCATTTCCAAAATAACCGGCCCCCAATCGTTCCATTTTTTTGGTACCCTTCCTTTGGGGTCCAGAGTAATTGTAAGGTATGGTGGGGGTGGCGCTAGACCCAAGACAGTTGGGCGACACTCTCCTGCGACTGGTGTTTTTTTCAACGGTGGCAGTCTATTACTCATACAAAGCTTGACAAAAAAACGAGTTGTCTGTTGTGTTGTGTTCGATTGTATTTGCTGACGCGGCCATCGGGCACATCGCACACCTCACCTACCAAGTACTGTTCTCAGTCGAAAACTGGATCCTGAATGAGGGCTTTACCGTTCCAAAACATACCGTACTCTACCAAACCCAACTGTACCATGATGGAAACACGGCTAAAATAGCTGGCTTGTGGACAGAAGATTGAGACTTAGGGCCAATTCCAATTCCTATCTTAACCCTCAAGCTCAATCCTTAATCTTAACTGGCCTCAAAACCAAGTGTTGAGGGTTATTTTGTCACTTAGAAATGGGACACCCCTTAAATGCAGATACGTCTTCAGACTGTGGGGGGCAGAATAACGCCAAAGCTGCGTCCAGTCTTTTTTGACTTTTTTGAGATTGAGGGTTAAAATTGAGGGTTAAGGAAGGAATTGGAATTGACCCTTAGTGCTGTCTTACCATTGTAGTAACCTATTTCAGTTCTCACTAAATTGGGGGAAGAGATGCTTAATTGAGTCTAAGGACAATGATCAGCCAATCGTAATCATTTTTTCTCTGAAATAGAAATGTAATTGAATTCCGATGAAGGTGTTTCAGATTAGAAATCAATCACAATGGAGAGACCCCTCACTGCACACTGATAAAGCTCACGTGTTGTTGTGAGTCTGGTCAGCTTGCTTCCTGGAGATGAAGCTGTGCGAGAGCTCTATTCCCCAGCACAGAATGAGTCACCAGGGGCAAGATGGAAGGCTCCTTTGCTCAAAATGGCACCTGTGCTTAGTATCTGTCAGTGGCTATGCGATCAATTAATCAGAATCCCACCTTTGGAGAATCTTGGCCTGGCCCATGTTGAAAGGTATGCTGCTGTCTGTGCCACTTGTCACCTTGGCGATGGACCAGTGGAACGGTTTGGTCTTACTTGGCAGGGGGGCAAGATGGTGTTAATACAGACTTTGGGAGATGATTTCCTCTGAGGGAGATCCAATCCAGTGTCACAGCAGGGTGCTCGGGAAATGGCCGAGCCTCCGAATGATTTTCGAGGTTTGTAATTCAGTCTGTTCCAGATCAGCAGGAGGGTCAGTGTCCATGCCAAAGAGTAACCTTCCATTATTTGCTCTTGTCACTGAGGAAATGTTAGGTCTATTGATTAGAGAAGCCAAAAGTCAATCGCGGCATCGAGAGTGAAAGCAGCAGGACACGTCTCCTCCTCCTCTCTGTTAATCTTTGAGCAATACATCATCCTACAGAACTCCCTTTATTATCCTTGTGGATAACATAATATGTTCATGTTTGGCTCTGTTTGATACAAAACAGAATTTCAGGGTCATTAGGGGGAAGTTGTCAGAATGGAGTTACATACCCTGTTCGATGGCTCTGATACATTGCTGCCATCTAGTGTTCATAAACAAACGCACACGTTGTAGACGGTGAAACAGACTCATTACTGGACCAATTATTTCAATATTAATATTCATTATTCCAGTGTTTAAAAGAAACTTCAACCCTTCCAACTAATAAATGTGATAAAATAACACATGGTGATTACAGCAGATGCTAGAGGACAGCTCCATATATATATAAATGTAGTATTTGGCATTTCTTGCTTTAGGGGATAATAAATCTTCTCCTGCAATGGTGTAATTGTGTGAAAAATGTGTAAAAACTTAAATCTAATTAAAGAAAAATTGTAGTTAAATTAAATAATTTTTTATGTGGTCAAGAAAACGGCAACAGTTCTCATCTCACTGTATTATTCAACATTATTTGGACTCGTGTAATTTGTACTCTATTTGTTAAAATTTACATAATTCAATCTTAAGCATGATTAAGCATTAAGCATTTTTTTTGTCAATGGCTTGATTTTTATCCAGCTTACTTTGCTTCTTTGAAAACTAGCGAAATACAATACAAAACAAAATTCAATACAATTGACAAAAGGACTGTGAATAACAACAGACACGCAATGGAAACTGAAGCATCAGGAGAAACACCTCGGTATTATCTGACTTATTATTTTTTTATTAAAACCCGTATAATCCACCCTCACTTTCAACAACTCTACTATGTTTACCAATCAATCAATCCCACTGATGTGTACACTACATCTACTGCCACATCTCCATGCTCAGAGGAAGACGTAATCGCCACGACTTCCTTATTCAAAGCACATCTTCCTCTTCCTCCACTGAAACAAATCGAAATATTCAAAAAGAAGCAATAAAAGTTCATCTTCAAATACACATAAATCTCAGTCTTGAAATGGAGCACATACTAATTTCAATGGCAGAAACTGGTGGAGTCAGTTTTATGTATTTCTTATATTGGAATAAGATACTTATACAGAAACACTATTGCCCTGTTTGTGTTAAATACTCCTTGTTTCTCATCAGTGGTTTTCAGTGATTCATCCTCCTGCAGCACTGACAACACATATGCTCTTTATCTTTAGTCCTGCTTTTTTTTTTTTTTCTTCCTCGTCCACTCTTCACCTCCACCTGTTTTTCCTTCATCTGTCTTTGAGACCATGATGTGTGGAATCGCCTTCTTCAGGGTTTCTTTCTTCTTCAGCTCATTTGTTTTGCCTCTCGTTGTCTTCACGTCTCCTCCCTCTGTCTCTTTCTCTGTCTCTTTCTCTCTCTCTCTCTCTTCCATCTTGTCCATTTGCTCAGATGCCTTCTCCGGCTCCCGTTGCAGCTCTGTTTTATTATTCTTTTCATCCCTCTTCTCTTTTATCTGCCTCTCTAGTTCACTTGTTCACTTGCAAAGAGATTTGAAGTCTTGAGGTCATCAAGAAAACTTCTTCTGCTTTTCACTTCATCCCTTTTCCAACCACCCCCCCCCCCCTTTTTTGTCTCTCTCATTCTGTCACTTCCTTCAGCATTCTTCCTCAGTAATTCCACATTCCTCTGTCGAGTTTGTTTCATATTTCCACGCAGTTGGACTTTTAACATTCTCATTTTGGACTTTTTTTTTTTCTCTTTTGAGATTGTCCTTAGTTGGTGTCTATTTTTCTTTCTGTTTGTTCCCCCTTTTTATTCTCGCTGTTGGCACTTCACATGTAATTTCAGTTTTCAATTTCAGTGCACTGTGTCTGCAGCAGCAGCCTCCTTATAGCTGCTACCAGTTTATCCTTGATTGAACCTCTTGTCTTTATTATGTTCTGCGTGCGTGTTCTTGTATTTGTCGCTTTGTAAGGACCAAAACTCGTATGAACCATACAATTAGGCAAATTGAGGACATTTTGGCTGTTCCTTACATCTTTAAAAGGCTTTTGGGGAGGTTAAGACCTGGTTTTAGGCTAAGGGTAAAGGGTTAGGGTTAGGCATTTAGTATGTGGTTTGCATATGATGAGGTAACTGATTCCTAAAAATGAATTTTAATACAAATTAAAAGTGCCTTTTCAGGGTTAAGACCTGGTTTTAGGGTTAGAATTGGGTTTAAGTTAGGATTAGGTTAAGGGTTACAGTTGTGGTGGTTAATTTTAGGGTAAGGGGCCAGGGCAGGGGTCTGTTTCGAGTGTGAGTGTGTGTTTGTGTCTTCCTTATGGGGAAAAAAGCAAGTCTCCATAATGTAAATGATTTCATTTTAAGGTGAAGACACTGTGTTTGGATTATGATGAGGTTCGGGTTCAGTTTAGACAAGATGCACCTAAGACGTCCCCAAACGCGAGTGCAGTTGACACTGAAATAATAAGCATTGGGAAGAGTGCTGCTGTGATTCCATCACAAGATGCTCTCTTCTGTTGCGGTGTCAGTGAAATGTTACTGACAGCAACTGTGCTTCTTTTTTGTGTGTGTGTGTGTGTGTGTGTGTGTGTGTGTAATAAGCTGCACTTTTATCCCGAGGCATACAATCAGACTACATGCTGACATCCAAAAAATCTCCGCTTCAACACAATGACAGACATCACGGGCAAAAAGCTGCTGAAGTGAATTCTCTTTCACGAGCCACTTGTACATATTCGACAGACTCTGGCTCTCACAGCACACATGCGTTAATGCACCCTTTAAAGGTCCAGCGTGAGGCTTTTAGAAGGATCTATTGATGGAAATATTCACAATATCCACCTGAAAGTATGACTTTGAAAGTATTTCCTTTGTATCTGCATCAGGAGAGAGTTCATTTTCAGATTTTTTTTTGTTTCATTTCCTTTTTTGTTTTTGTTTTTTTACAAGAACGTGCAAAAGCAAACTCTAAATAGGGTCATTTACACTCTTACATCAACTGAAGGTCACCATTGATTTTTCCACATGCTTGCAGGAAGATAATTAGGTGAGAGAAATTGATATGTTGCCATGACTACCTCAATAAATAGATGCCACACTGCACCTTTTAAGCCATAACAAAATTGCACTCACGTCCAGATCCATGATGTTGTAGTAATTACCAACAACAGCGCACTGACCAGAGCGGAGCATAAATGATTATAATTAATCACATTTTAATTTGACCCATAAGAATCTGAACTTCCATTTTTTTTTTTTTGAAGCCTTGAAATTGAGAGTTTGACCATGTTGAGGTTGTTGCAGAAGGAATTTCATAGATGTCACCTGACACCAGGCACCAATGGACAATACCATCCATCAATCACGCCGGTGTCCACCCACCTGTGCCGTGCTTTATTGTCTATTTTCCACTGGGAACGTAGTTTACAAAATGCCACTGAGGAAGACCTGTCAGGAGAATGTTAACTGATGTTATAAATCAAGAGACAAGTAGGGTTTCATTTCCCATAGATGTCCATTCACACGGAATTGTTTTTGTAACCACTCGCCCCCTGGTGGCTCTTCAGCATCATTTGTTTCTCAGTTCGTGGAAGACTATGTCCACATGCAGTGTATGCTTGTCAGTATATGCTAACCCGCTGACAACAACGTCACATTTTCCAGCTTTATTAACCCTTAGAACTCAGAGCATTTAGGCTGCGTTTTTCCATTACTATGTTTAAACGCACAGTGTATACAGAAGCTATAAGAATGTGCAATATACAGTGTCTTATAACCTATTTTTTCAGCATAACCTATACAATCTTCTTTTTTTTTTTTTAAAGGATTCATTTTCACCAATTATATAAACACACCTGAGCAAAAAAGTACTCAAAATCTCTTTTATTTTGTGGAATTTGGAAATACGTCAATGTTCAAATTTCACTTGGCTCGTTTTTAGGAACAAACTAAAAGAAAAAACAATATTATTTTGTGACTTCTGCACAATTATTACTAATTTATATCACTACTAAAAAATGTGATATAAAATTCATCCTAACTTTGACTCAACAACTCATAAGAAGATGAAAACCTGAATAAGTGACCCATGAACACAAACCCCTAGGATTGTCCAAGGAGTTGTTTATCATTCCCAAGGGTGCGCCTGTGGCACAGATCTGTGCCGCGTGAACACTCAGGGTTAAGAACAAAACCAAGAGCATGACCTACGTCATCTGCTGCGGCGCAAATCACGACAACAAATAGTCAACATGTGACAATCTGTATTCTGCTGCTCCCTCTTTCTTGACGGCAGTTTTGAAAATTCAGTCAAGGATGCAAAAACAGCTCATAGTTGTCCTTGGGCTAAAATTATACAAGATGTATCGCAAATCACTTAGCACATGGAAGAAGAAGAAAAAAATGACTAATGCTTTAATTAGTTAAAACCCTCAAGTGTGATTCAGTGACTCTGATATGATGATTAATTTACGCCCGAAATGGAGACGGTTTAAGAAAGGTCAGGTATTAGTCACAGAACTGTTCGTAATAACAGGTCAAAGGTCAGCTGCAGTTATTAGTTGCTGTCATTGCTGCCGTACATAAATTTGTCCTGTTCCTGGCATGACTCCGAGCTAAAGCCCACTTGAAATAATGGTCTGCATTCACTAAAAATACCAAATAGGACAGCTCTCTGCTGTGTGCAAAGCTGTATAAAATGTAATTTACAGCAATTATCCCTAGTACATATGTAGTTGTTGAGCTGATGCTGACATTATTTATGATGCAAACCTGCATTGAGTTTCTCCTGTAAAATAGAGATGAGGTCAGAATGGAAAGGTGGAATTGATCGTGGGTATTTTTTTCCTGCACAAAGAAGCACAAGGGACAACTATTCATAAGTGCACGACTCTCGAGAGGGAAGCGTCCAGAATAGCATAAAGTGTGTCTATAGGAAGATTTATGAAGAAACAACTTGTGCCCTCCAGGTTTATACCTGTTTCATCGAGACAACTAATGAAGAAACTAATAATAAGGAAGAAATATAGTCAGAGCTTTCTTATACCCACTGGTCAAAAAAGCCTGTTTAAATGGATTTTTGACCAGTGGGAATGTGTTTAATCAGGATTAATTCCTGTGAGAAATGACTGCATGCAGCACATTCTATGTTTTTTATCAGCTCATCGTCCGTGGGAACGCAAAACTTAGGCGACACATGATAACGTCCCTTTTTGTCTGCTTCGTTTCTGGCAGTGATGCAAATGCATGCACCATTTTCAGCAACTTTCTAGGCCGTTAACATAGCCTTACAATTAGCTAATGCTGCATGTCTGCTACTTATCTAGTAAAAAAAACCACATTTTCCTTTGACAGATATCCTCTAAAAGTTGTCTATATTATTATGACATAACTATACAAAATCTAATAGAATCTGTATAGCTGAAGCACGAGCGTGTGATGTATAAACACTGCGATGCTTCTGCAGAAAGAAGCGTATTTTCCAGTGTTTTGTCACTCTAGACCTCTTCGCTCCAAGTGTAAATCTCACAGCAGCTTCCCCTCGCCTGCTTCACACGGAAAAGCTGACAATCCTCCGTGTGACTTCTGCTGCAGCTCTTTGTGTTGTCTCCCAGTGTCACACTCAAAGCCCACCCCCCCGCACCATCCCCCTGCACATTCCCACACAGGTGAAAAGTGAACACGATCGACTCTGATCTCCACAGCAGCCACAGCGAAAGTGGTAGCAACGCAGCGAAGGAGGTTATGCACAAAGCGCGTGGTGACGAGTTCAAAGCCGCCTGTTAGGGTGAAGGAAAACTGACAAAACTCACAAATGCTATTATTACAACAAACCAAGAGGAGGCACGGCACTGAAAAATGCTACCCCCCCCCCCACACTTTACTTCACAACACAAAGACAGATATGTGCAAAATCCTCTGTAACGGATTGGAGCGAAGGGAGTAGCATCTTTTTCAAAAGTTCAAAATTTCAACTGGGATTTCTCTCAACACAAAAGCTGTTTAATTTAGCTGCAAAAATGAGGAGTAAACTATCCACGCGACATGATGAAGTGCTGCTGTGCCTCAGAGCAATTGATTTAAAGTGAAATGTATGAAAACAGGCTTTAGAGATTTCACTTCAAGAATTGCCCATTATCAAATTCTCCATTCATTCGAAATCGCATCAAGTCAGTGTGCTAAAAAATAACGCCGCTCACAAACAAATTCCGATTAATCAGACGCAGCCACTCATATGGATTATAGATCTATTTATTTAATTATCTGACTTGTTTTCATTAACACAATTTCAATTGCATTATGTACCAGAGGTTAATCTAATTTGACAGATTTATTATTTCACTTTTCCTCTTCGTCTCATTGATTCCGAAGCCGCCTCAAACGAGGAGACTCTGACACGAGCTGGCTTTGTCGACAGCGACATTAAATACCGTGCAGACGGCTGACTTATTTTAAGCCTCCAGTAGTGTAGGTTTTAGCATAAAGCACAAGCAGCACAACAGCTTTAATAGCTGCCGTCACATGTATTAAGGGAGAAGGCATTATTTTCTAAGAGATCTGAGAGTCTCAGTGGCACAGCAGCACAACACAGTGTGATCTCGTTGTTATTAGCAGCCAAACGAAACACGGCGAGAGTATTGATCGTTAAGGCGTCTCGTTCATTTTGTAATTAAAATTGAATAAAACAACGATAATTAGAAAATTAGAATACCAGATGACACATTTTTTTTTTTTGTTATGTTTTGGTGTTGTATCTGTATATATCTGTTGTAAAACGCGTGGCTCGTTCGTGTTCACCGAGTGTCTCCGTTCCGCGCCTGTGTCTTGCCGGACAGATGGTTTATCACAGATTTAGCTCAAAAACAGGTTTTCTGCTCCCTTTGGAAATGACTTGATGCTGAAACACGACATAGACCCGAGGTTATTTATCTCAAAAAGTAAACACGGCACAGCTTTAACAACTTCACTGCTATATGGCTTATTGGTTACCTGTTGCTTTCAGGATTGATTTGAAGAGTTTATTTCCTGGATTTTAAAGCCCTGCATGGCCTTGCCTTAGGTTGGTCAATACAACTCTTATGTCTGTATATGCCTCCTAAAGACTGTTATACATTCAAGGGTCATTCCTGTGTAAGGAACGCCCCATGACCTCGGAGTTCCCACGACAAATGGGACACAAATGTGTCTGCAGTAGTAAAATATGTTTTAATATAGATTCTAAATATATTAAAGCTCACATAGAGTGGTCCTGTTGCACATATATGTGAGTTATGGAGGTCTACTTACATACATGAACTTGTTTTTATGGTCAAAAACCTCCTAGTTGCTGTAAACGAGCCGATAGAAATCCTCTTTTCTGACGCTGTTCCCCAGCCGCGATATTTCAGACTCAACTCTCACACCCAGAAGACAGAGTCTTGTGATTGGCCAGTACCCGGAAGTGACATATTCAGCACACCAGCCCTCAGAATTGCAGCTCCCCCCTCTGGAACGGTGGATGCACTGCTACTCATATCAAAACATTTTGTTTTAACAATGTTTAAAATTAGCTTTGTCACGACTCCCCGCCGCAGTCACGTTTATGACTTTGACCCGGAGTCAGACCCAGAGTCAGAAGACACTGTCGCTCGTGAAACACCTCCACAACGGACGTTATTCTTCTTCTGCGGTTCAATGTACGCAACCGGATGTGCCCGGACTAGTGCCCAGAGCAGGGCAATCTGCTGTTCAGGAGAACCGGTGTTTACGTAACCGGACCGGGTTTTTTCAGAGATCTCGCTGAGCCCGAGATTACAATAAAACACAGCGTTCTCAGCAGTGGCTGAACTGTTTGTTTTGAACCTTCAGGGCTTCTTAAACAAGATAAGGACGCAGATACACACTAAAAAACAGCGTTAATTGGAACTTCCGATCTAGGTCCTCTTTAAATATCAGTCCTTATTTCACAAATCCACCTGAATGCTAGTATTTGCATCCAGACTCTGTAAGACTGAATTTTCAACTTCAGCTCAAAAACAATGTCTTCATATATTCTCCCGAGGAGAATCGCAAAAGAGCAGAATTCATGGCTCATCCAATAATTAAAGCCTTTCTAGTCGCATTAAATCATCCTTTAACTTTATCCCTTTGTCACAGGAACATTAATTCAAGCCTTCTGGGAGAATCCCAGCGTTTCTTTTTTGTTCATGTCTCACAGAGCATGTTGTTGTTTTACTTCTTCTTCTTCTGAGGCCTTTTTCCGTCCGTCCGTGCTGTTGCGAGTGAGAATTGATGTGTGCTCTCACTCCCAGAGCTTAGTCACCTTAATTAGTAAAGCTGTAGCGGCAGGTTTTAGCCACTTTATGTTGTCATAGTCGGTGTATTCCAATACAGCTTCTATATACTGTGCTTCTTCAAATGTGTCGTCCCCGTTGTTCGCTTTGCTTTCATTTTCTGTCGAACCACCTTCATGGAGTTTAAGTGTGAAGTCTGCTGAGCCTCCGTCTGGTTATTTTCTTCTATTTGATATAGTCTTCAAAAATGTTTGAGCTCACATAAATCAGGATTTATCAATATGATAGAGTGAGAAAGTCAGTTGAATATAGGACAGTTAAGGGAATGTGAAATAACACACACAGGCAAATTAATAGTGACTTGGCAGTGTGTGTGTGTGTGTGTGTGTGTGTGTGTGTGTGTGTGTGTGTGTGTGTGTGTGTGTGTGTGTGTGTGTGCGTGCATTTGTTTTGCAGGTTTTACTCATGTTGCGGGGACCTAAATCTGTTTACACAGTCATAATATGGGGACTTGCCGTCTTCATGGAAGAAAAAGCACAAAAAGCAATATTATAAATTATTACATTTTAATGTTTGGTTAGGTTGAGGTATGGTTAGGGTTTAGTTTTAGTAGTAGTTATAGTTATATTTAAGGTCAGAGGAATAGTCTCCAGAAAACGAATGTTAGTCAATGTAATGTCCTCTGAAGTCATGAAATCCAGCAGTATATACCATTTATTTTAATACACATGAGAGGAAATTTAGCCACTGTTTTTTGATTAAATGCATTTATGGACAAAGTGGAAGTACGGCCCCCTCTGGTGCCCACAATAGAGATGTACAGCTTTTCAAGGACAGTGGCTGAGAGGAGCTTTTCTATTTCCATCCATCCATTAATTTTCGAGGGATATATCCTCCACATGAGGGCCACAGAGTGCGCTGTGCCAATCTCAGCTGACATAGGGCGATACCCTGGACAGAATTTAACATTTACCCATATTGCATGTCATGGACTGTGGGAGGAAGCCAGAGAACCCGGATAAAAAAAAAAAACACACACACACGGGGAGAACATGCAAATTCTTCGTTTTTTATTCCATTTGCTAACAAGCAATAATCAGCACTGAAACCACGTTTTCAAAACACTTCATACAGACTGCATTATTAACTTTCTCCATGGCCAAACAGCTGATCTCGTCGCCGAGACCCACTCATTTTCTCTGAAGCCTTGAGTTGCTGCATTAACTTGTATGGCCTATATAGTGAATGTCGTTCCGATTCAACCAACAGAGCGAGAAAAAACAGAGGAAACAGTATACAGCAATTGCTGAAACGGTAACAGGCACAGTGCATTTGGAAAGCAAATCCTTCTCAGCTCCCGCTAAAGGTCAAACAAGTCGGCACAGACAGACACAGTGTGTTTCGTGGCTCTAGCAAAACAGAAGATTCAACCTTGAAAGTTTCAGCTGAGGTTAATATCAAACTCGCCTGAAGGGTTAGACAGAGAGACACAGAGAGATATTGTCTTTAGTTGCCGTGAGGACATTTTGTTTTTTATATTTAGTGTTGTTCAGGCATTCAGAGAATACATAATGTCAAATAATGTTAATAATAATTTTTATTTTCATTTATTATTGCTAGTTATTTGAACTCTGCTTTGGAGATGATCATTCTTTTTAATGTGTGCCTGGAGATTTGAAATGGACGTGACACAAGCAGTTTTGTTGCACACACACACTGTCAATAAAGTCTAGAATCTTACCACAACTTGTCCCCAACTTCCAGCTATAAATCATAAAAGTTTAATGTGAAGACATTATAAAGTCGAGTGAGAGTTATGGTGGTAGTCTATATATAGTGCCAACTGCATTATTTTTCCTCTCCTCACAAATAAATACAAAATACATGTTTTTGTGCTGTGTGTGTATATACGTGTGTGTGTGTAATTTACATCTTTGTGAGGTCAAAATGAAAATGTACAAACCTATCTTTTTGGGAACGTTTCGTCTGGGCCCCACAATATTAGAGAACCTTTTTTGGGGATTACGGTTAAAGCGGAACTAGACCGGAAGTTCCTATTATCGCTGTTTTTTTTAGTGTGTATCTGCGTCATTACCTTGTTTATGAAGCCTGGCGGTTCGAAACAAACAGTTCAGCCATTGCTGAGAACGTTGTGTTTTATTGTAATCTCAGGGCTCAACGAGATCACTGAAAATCCCGTACTAGTTACGTAAGCAGCGGTTCTCCTGAACAACCGATCGTCCTGCTCCGGGCGGTAGTCCGGGCACATTCTGTCACGTACATTGAACTGCAGAAGAAGAATAACGTCCGTTTTGGAGGTGTTTTCCGAGCAACAGTGTCTTCTGACTCTGGGTCTGACTCCGGTTTAAAGTCATAAATGGGACCTTTGGCGGGGAGTCGTGACGAAGCTATTTTTAAACACTGTTAAAACAATGTTTTGATAACGAGGAGCAGTGCATCCGCCGTTCCAGAGGGGGGCGCTGCACTTCTGAGAACGGATGTGCTAGATAGTACTGGCTAATCACAAGACTCTGTCTTCTGGGGGTGAAAGTTCACTCTGAAACATCGCGGCTGAAAAACACTGTCAGAAAAGAGGATTTCTATCGGCTATTTTACAGCAACTAGGAGGTTTTTGACCACAAAAACAAGTTAATATATGTAAGTAGACCTCCATAACTAACATATATGTGCAACAGGACCACTCTATGTGACCTTTAAGGTAAGGGACTAGAGAATGCATTATGTCTCTGAGGTGTCCTCACTAAGACGTAAAAACAAGTTTGCCTGTGTGTATGTGTGTGTGAAAGGAACATGACTGGCAGAGAGTGAAGTGAACATTTCCCACCACACAGCTGGTGACGGTTGCCATGTGAACCGACAGGGGCAGATGGTGCACAAACGGCGTCTGGACGACACACACACACACACACACACACACACACGGAATAAAATGTGACGACTTGGATTTCATAGTTTTTTTTTGGTAAAGTAGTGACTTATTGTGCTTTTTTTCTGTCTTTCTTTTCCCGTGTCTCTCTGTGTTGTTTTGTTTACCAGTTTGGCAGATGACGATGAGTTCGGACGGGATACGGCCAACATGAGTTCAAACTCCAAAGAAAACAAAATCTGGCCACTCTTCATTAGCTTCTGTTTGGCACTAGCAGATAAGGGCATGTTTCCCCTGAGCAACAGCGAAACACTCACACAAAGACACTAACCACTATTCCTGATACCTTATCAAAAAAAAAAACATATTAGACAACTATGAAGATAACTGCAGATCAGATTTGGCTTGGTAGCGCATCCCTCCATTTTTTTCCTTGATGCAGAATCTTCGAGCCGCTTCTTATCTTTAATCTCATTGTTTATTTTCAATCTGCCGAAACCACGGGCTTCCAGAGAGAGGATTCCTGGTAAACTATGTACAGTACATTGGTAACTCTATAGCGTGAGACCATTGTATCCTTCCATGTCTTCACCGTGTGTGTGTGTGAGAGAGGCTGCAGAGCCACAGTCGAGCCCCGAGGCCTTGGCTCCAGAAGTGTGGCAATTGATTTGGCCCCGTGTACAGGGTCAGATTGTAACCGGCTGCAACACACACACACACACACACACACACACACACACAGTGAGAGGAACAGAGGAGGAACATGGCCCACTCAGAAGATGCTTTCTCATCGGGTCACGAGTTGAATCGAAAAGAAGACAAACAGTACAAGACATTTCTAGGATTTGTAGTACTTTTATTTTTAAATAAAAATCCTCTCTCCCAGTAACTCTGGTGGACCAAATTTTTTATTTGGTCCACCATTTATCAGTTGTACAATCATCAGAATCAATCTGCTCTATCATCCCCCCACAAATTAGCAGATATTTTTCTGAATTCTGGGGCGTTTGATTCCAAATTACATTCACGTTGAGATCCATCCATCCATCCATTATCTACCGCTTTATCCTCCACATGAGGGTCGGGGGGGTGCTGTGCCTATCTCAGCTGACATAGGGTGATAGGCGGGGTACACCCTGGACAGTTCGCACGTTGAGATCATTTCAGTTAAAGGGACAATATGTAGTATTTATGGGTTTATATAACCCAAAATCCACTCTTTCATACATATTATGTGCTCCTGCATTGTCTAGTTGCTGTATAATATTCTTTGTTTCATTTTCGTAGTGTTTCAAAAAGTCATTTAAAATAACATGGTCGCGGGCCGCGGTCGCATAGCCACTGTTAGCAGCGAGACGCCATGTTTCTACCGGAGCCTGTAAGGACAAACGCGAGAGAACAAATCAAGCGTCTCTTTACTTGTAGTGGAAGTCCCGCCTCCTCTCTCTCCGCTTCGTCTGCTACGGCCGCAGTAGCTCGCCCTCTCCCTCACCTCACGAACCTCATCTGCTGACACGGAGAAAGACGACGAGGACGACATTTGACCAGCTGCGGATACCGTAGCGCTCAGGGAAGGGAGGGGGTGAGCAGAGCAGCAGGTCTTTGTTGTAATTTTCAGCCTCTCCTCTAGATGGCACTATAAACTACTTACTTCCCCTTTAAATTCAGTTCCCATTGTAAGTCAAGTTGACTAACTGTAGAAATCAAAACACTGTTTTTTGTTTTTTTATCTTAATCCTCTGCTGACTGTCGGAACAGCACCGCAAGAATCAGCGTTTGCAATTTCAGGCTTTGACGAGTGTGAGGCTGATCCAGTGGCATCTCGTGGGTTGCTACGTGCTTTGAAGTTCTTATTACACCCGTGTAAAAACACATACACTCCTGTAGGAAACTATCTTTTCACTTCTACATATACTTGCAAACAGAGACTTTCTCTGTCGCGCGCACACACACACACACACACACACACACACACTCAGCGGGCTGCCATCTGCTCTCACCAGTCAAGCTGTCTTGGCAGCCCCTCAGGCCTGGGACACCATCGCCATGCTCTCTCTCACATTCTCTCTCTCGCTTTCTCAATCACACACACACAGACACACACACACACACAGAGAGAGAGAGAGGAGCCATGTAGAGGCCAACAGACTGTGGGGTTGAAATCACTGGCACTGCATGAATATACTCAGTCCCACTCCAGGAAAATGGAAAACCTCCGTGAGCATCTTTCATCAATTTGACTCCACTTGGACAAAATGTCATCACTGATTTTTTTTTTGATTTTTTTTTTTATAAATAATATGTCAAATAAATAAATAAATACAAGCTATACACACAGGTTTGTGCAACTATCATTTTATGACTTGCACTGACTTCCATTCATTCAGCCAAAACAATGTGGTTTCCTTAATCTTAACCATGTTATTGCCTAACCCTAACCTTAACCTAACCACAGTTCAAATCTTAGCCCTATAACCTCTCCTCAAAGAGGAAACAAATACAGTACAATAAAGGCATGTTTTTTTGTTCTGTTTTCTTTCATTCATGGGAACTCGCATTGACGATGACACAAAAGACTGCACCAGTGTGTCACACATGATTGATTAGTTGGGTGGATTCCCACAGATCAAAAGCCACCACAGTGGAAAAATGGTTTTAACTAATTATCTCCTTGTACAAAAATGTGGGTTTGGTTGCTTTTATTGTTGTTGTGTTTGTTCCTCTGTAAATGTTTAGTGTTGTTATCTGTCAAGTGTTGAAAACGCTGACCAGAATAATGTTTGGTCTGTGCAAAACCATTCACATTCCTGCATGAGGAGCCAGAAGAAAACATGTAAATGTCACAGTAAACAAGCTGCGGCATGTGTGCAGGGTATTTGTCGAGTCTGGTTGTTTGGTAAATGAAGCCTGAAAAATGCAATATTTGGAAAGGAACGTTAAAAACATCTGAGAAAAAAAAAAATAGACTAGAATAATGGAAGTTCCCCCTCTTACTCGTAATTGCGCTTGTACATTTTTGCATCAAGCAAAATTGACAATTTCCTGAACTTAGTGGTAACAAAAAAAAAAAAAGGAAATAACAAAGCCAGACTAAGACATGAGTAGAACAGCAAACACATGTGTTTGCTTTTCCGTTTTCAGTGTTTTGTTCAGGTTCTAACAAGAATGAAAACACAAAGAGATCGAAACAGAAGAATAAAAGTTCAACCTTGCATCGAAGGAAAAGAAACAGCTGACCTTGCAGGGTATTACAGAGGGGGCGAACTCCTATAACGGAGGAGAAATCGTCTCCTTTAATCGCTCCTTTTAATGTGCCCTCATGATATGAACAGAGCTAAAAGTCTTCATCTGAAAATGCTGTTTAATGTCCCATCACACCGCCTTCCACAGGGTGATGGATTTGACATGGAGGATCATGTCTGAGAATCAAGAGGAAAGTGAAGTGTCAGAATCCAGTGCTTCTCCGCACCAGATGTTTATGAAACATGGCAAGGTTCTGATTTCCTAAGCTTGCTAGTTATATTCTACTGAATGTATCTCTGTTTTAAAGTTGATTGTTAATAGCCATTACATTCTTTTTGTTTGTTTAATTTATGAAAATACTGAAATAGTCACTGAAGCAAAAAGACTTTACAGTTTACAGTCATTTTCTGTCTTCGGACCTCTGAAGAAGCAACTGTCTGCGATTGTAACAAGCTGAAAATAACATTAAATTTAAGGTTAAGATTGAAGATTATCTTTATTATCTTTATAATATTTACACATTTTGTCACAATTTTGTTTCATCTTTGTAAGAATGATGAATCAGACTCCAAAACTCTATAAACAACACAGAATATAATTTCTGCCACTAGAGGTCTCTCAATCAAAACAATAACAAACGAAAACTAGCTCGATGAGGTCGGGGAAGCAGCGTAGTCACATGTTGTGTCTTTAAAAGACAGTCGCTGTTATACTATGACAAGTACAATAAAGAAAACTTGCAAAGCTACACAGTCTTGTCTTATCGTTGGTAGTTTGATTTTATATACAAGTATTTTTTTTTTCTCTATAAACCCAAATCAAACTGGGGAGAAAGTCACTCGTTCTACAATCGCTCCTGAAACTTCACACAAAAGATTGATGAACAAAAACACAGACAAATTGATATAAAGTCAAAGACTTTTAACCTCACGTGTTAAAGTAAAAACCCCCGCATGTGAGTGTGACGGTTCAAAAATATGACTGTGACAATATCCTTCATGCGGCGTTAAAAGCTATTCTTCCCCTTTATTCATTGTCTCCCTCCATCACCATTGTAATGTACATAATAATGAATCCAATCATATAAATCCTCTCTGCCCTTCATGTCATTCTCCCTTCCCCTCTCTCTCTGGAGCATGTGACAGCTTTTTATCTCCAGTGTCCTTTATTCCTCCATCCCATATCTCATCCCTCTCTCTCCGTCTGTTACCAACCAACTTCCTGCTCCCTCTCTCCCTCTCTTTCATTTCACTTTAATCCTCTCTCTGCACTTCTTTAATCTCTACTCGAAGATGTACAGTGACTCGCTGCAGGCCGTGCGATGGCCCTTGGATAAACCGCCAATGTGTGCAAATGACACTGTAAGTTGGGCTCATGTGTGTCTGAGTGTGAAATTTTTGGGCGTGAAGAGATGTTCAGTTTTTAATCACCACCCGCGTCACAGTTCCGCTCCTAATAATAAAACAAAAGTGCGTCACGTGACGTCATGTAAGTTTTTACCGTCGGGGTGTCACGTTTTCTGACGCAAGTTTTTTTTACTTGTTGGAAAACTTGTTTTTTAGGGAGACCAAGGCGATAAATGTCCCGTGTCTACGTCAAATGCAAAATTGAAAACGTCCCAGAACCCGACTGAAATGTGGAATGAGACATTTTCCCAGCACTTTAATGAAGACATTAATATGAAGACAAAGAAGAGTGAAGTGAAAGAGTCTAATCTGTCCATCTTTGGATCCACATAATTATGCCAGCAGGTTTTTTTCAGTGTAGTACAGTGGTCTCAAACTTGCGGCCCCCAAATCAATTGCATGTGGCCCACCACTTAATATCAACTTATGATGAGTTATTTCTAGCGCTGGCCACGTTAACACGCTAACGTTAATGGCGGTTAACGGCGGTTAACGGTGTCAACGGTAACGCACATTAAAGCATGACCTGTTTCCATGACAATTGACCGGAAAAAGACGCGTGTGACGTCATGTTCACGGTCCACTGTAGACATGCTAACGGCGCTAAAGGAGCTAACGCAGCTAACGGAGCTCACTGGTAAACGGTGCCTGGATTCCGGTGCCGCGACACATTAACATGGCGTCACGCGCATCTTTTTCCGGTCGGTCGTCGTGGAAACGCATCATGCGGTAACGTAGGTTAACACGCATTAACTTTAACGCCGTTAAACGCCGTTAACGTGCCCAGCATTAGTTATCTATTTCTGTATGTTTTTTTATTACTATATTAAATATGCATCATTATTACGGTTATATTGCCAACTTTTTTCGTTCCTTATCAAAACAATCGCTTTTAATGTGAAATATCATCATATCAATGTCTTTTTTTTAAAAGTTGTATATATATATATAACTTTATACATGATATTATATTTATTCTGTGGGTCAAATTACATTTATATGGGTGAAGGGGACAAAAATGGCTCTTTAATACTAAAGGTTGCAGACCCCTGGTGTAGACCAATTGCTCCTCAACAAACATGATGTAATACCTGACTATAACATCTTCTCTATTTCCTGGTTAAGATTTCTTTTTGTTTGTTGTTTCATTTCATAGTTACTTTTCACTAAGCTTTTCCTAATAATCAGCATTGTTTTATAATAGTAATGAACTATATCCAATTCTGTTGCTGTCCCTCACAGGTTCTGTTGTTTTCTTACTTAATCTTGGTGTTTTTCCTTTGTTTTGCGATCAGTTTTGTCAGCTTCATTACGTGTGTGACTTGTTATTTAGGCTTTTGTCTCATTGCCGCGGCAATTGTGCTTTGTCTGGTTGTTTTCCCTTCGCACATAATTGAATGCTTACTTTCTGAATCCGGGGAAGAGTAGCTGATACTGTGGTAGTAGCCAGTGGGGTAAATACATGTTGATTAATTAATCGTGACCTTGCTGTTACTCAGCAGGAATTTGATTTCAGACTTCAGACGTCTGTTTCTGAGATTTGTAAACAGGATTAATTTTCTCTGATTTCAAGATAACCCACAAGTTTTTCACTTTATACAATTGCAAGTTCTTTTTTTTTCTTTGACAGGTTGGTTGTTTTATGAGCATCTGCTCAAGATAAGGTTGGCCTCTCACTTTGTCCTTATTTCTGGATTTTATTACTCTCCACACATCCATGCACCTACTCAGCAGAGCCCAGCCTGGGTTTCTGGACCTCATTAGTTTTCCAATTAGATGCTGTCATCTGTCAACTGTCCTCGCGGTTACTTGGGGCAACCGTGACACCACAGACAGTTCTTTGCCCTGATTCATCTCACTAGGAACAGGTGGACATCCTTTTTTTTTTTTTTTTTTGGAAAGAAAGTCAAGATGGAAAGTCACTCTTCTAAAGTTAGAAAAGGTAACCTAAGAAGAAAAATTAGCCAGTGGGATTGTGTTTAGTGCCACTAACCTGTAATTCCTCCTCAAGAAAACAACGATTGGTTCTGCAATCTGCAATCACCAAGTTAACCTTTTTGCACGAGCTATTTATAACACTTAATTTGCAGGGAAATTCAGATATGTATATGTATATGTGACTTTCTGTCAAAAAGAAAGTCCTTATCAGATATAGATGTATAATGGGGAGGAAAAAGGCTTTTGTAATAGCTGTTACAAATCTTTCGATTAAAGATCTTATCTTTGGCTCACTTATTCTTGCTGTTTAATTTCCATTCTGGCCAATTTTGTCTGTTGCTTTATTTCTGAATTATTTAACTAACAGGAATGTATATCAATGTCTTAAATGTTAGCAAGTATCTACATGTACAGCAGTTTCTGTTTTTCTTCTGTTCCACAATTAAGTGTCAACCTTGAAAATGCTAAATGCTATTTGTTATGTAACAAAAAATGTTTGAATTCAAACATGACATGAGTCAATGGTTTGGATTTAATTGCACCCAATTTCAGGACGGCAACTTCAAACACTGATATGATGAATGAGACGCTGACTTCAGGCTGAGCAAGAGAAACACACACACACACACACACACACGATGTCCAACATCACAACAACACGTGGTTACTAAGGGTGTGTGTGTGTGTGTGTGTGTGTGTGTGTGTGTGTACGTGCCGACGCTCGTACTCTCACGCCTGTGTGTTAATATGAATGTGAAAGGGCTCGTGGTTTAATTACCTTATTTACAACATTTTGTGGTTCAGCGAATCGTCACAGATTACAAACACACACTCACATGGACACGTAGTGACTGATCAGCCATCGAGTCTCTCTACAGATGTTTTTTTTTCCTTTTTCTTTGTTTTATTCCATAAAAACAATGTATAAAAACACTTTAGATATCACTAAAGGATTTAAACTACTAAGTTGTTTACTGGTTTTATCACTGCTGTGTTTTAATGTGATTTATTAGTTTTCCAATCCGAGCTGTACTGTACTTTAAATCATATAAATCAGACAAAGTAAATAAAAATAAAGCAATATAAATACGCTAAAAAACGGAATGTAAAACCAATAAAAAACACAATACAGGAGCCATAAAAGTATTAAATGCTGACTCTTACTCATAGTCAGGGAACGCCAAGGAAAAGAAGTGGGTTTTTAGTTTTGGGGATTTAAAATGTCATTGAGGTTTTGTCTGTGTATTGGAAATCAGTTTAAGCTCATAAAGATGTAGTCAAGAGTAGCTTTCCCCTACATGAACCCACAGCAGGGGTTCCCAACCCCTGAGCCGTGGACCAGGTTAGGGTTTAGCCTTGGGCTGGGCCAAACTGGGAAATGGAAATCCATAGGGGGCAATGTTACTGCACTATGTTTTTTTTCGAGGAAATGTTCAGTGCATTTCTATTCATTGAAAACAAAGTTCTGCAGCAGATTGGATGTAAAAAAAATGTGTATTTTGTACAAAAAGCTGAATTACACATACTATCTTACCACATTACTACTTGTAGATGTGCAGCGCCCCCTCTCTTCCACCTGTTCATCAGGTTTATGAAAGCTGGTGCATGCAGTCAAAAAGGTTGGGAAACCCTTTTCCTACAGTGAGTGTCCAGAGAGGGCAGCATTGTCTCACATTGAGTTTGACAGATAGTTTAGGCCCAAAACTTAGGAATAAAATACGCACATTGCTGGAAACAACAATGGAGATGTAAGAAAGTGTAGATCTGTCCGAACAGGAAAACACAGCAATACTTCCTTTTCACCATTTAATAATGCCATTCCATTCCATTTCATCCCGTGCACAGAATTATTGTGAGATCCAATAATGTTCTTTATTTATTTATGCGTGTAAAGAAGAAAAAAACAATTAATTGTATTTACTGTCACTGGAAACATCGCCATAAATCGTGCTGCAACTTGACGGGCACTTTTCTAAAGGATTACATTCTTCGTGCTCATTAAGTATCAGTTACAGCATAATATTGGCAGGAATGTGACAAGGAGGTGATCTGAGGACTGATAATGGAAATTAAAAGTGTGAAATTAAAGCTCTATCTATCTATCTATCTATCTACCTATCTATCTATCTATCTATCTATCTATCTATCTATCTATCTATCTATCTATCTATCTATCTATCTATCTATCTATCTATCTATCTATCTATCTATCTATCTATCCATCTCACCCTGTGGCACTGCCATCTGGCTCTTCCAACACTCTCCACAAACACAGATGATTAATGTATGTGGATTCTTGTATTCATAAGGAACTGTCTCTATGTTTTCACAAGGACTTTTAAATCCGTTATACGTTTGTCGAGAGAGAGTGACTTTTTTCTCTCAAAAACAAACCGTATGAAATGCTTTTTCACTCAGTTTCTCTCATTCTTCCCAAACAACATACATCAGGTTTTGTTTCCCTTTTCTCTTCTTCCTCTTCTCACCTCTCTTTCTGCCATCGGCATTGTCATCTAATCACAGTGTGTTTGTGTTGGATACATTTTATGACCTTCTCACAAGACCAGGATTCATTTGCTTTTTTTTCGATAAAATTCCAAAATGTTTTAATCCAAACACAATGTTTCATTTGTGGAGCGCGACGCCGTGTTGTCTGCTAATAGTTTCAAATGATGAATAATAAATGGAACGCGGTAAACAAAGAGCAACAATGGAGGACACCCAGCATTTTATTTTGTTCTTGGCATGTGGCCGTTTATCACGAGAAGTAGGAGGAAAGACTGTCTCGCATCCAATCGACAGACTGTGTCTCGCACATCTTTTGACAGTAGAAATGCAATCATTTCTGTACTAAACTGCTGAGTGGAAACAGGGTTCCGTTGTATCTAAGTGAACTGTGTGTTCATTTAGGTAGTAAGACTTGTTGGATATGCACATTTTGCAAAACCACATTGATAGTATGACAGAGTATTACTCTCAAAGGGAGAGAGCAGAGCTAGGAAGTATATTTTACTTTATCTTCCAAGTGGTTTTTGTTGGACTTGTTAAAACTGTTAGTCTTGTAAAGTTACCTCAGCAGGGACGAGGGTGAGCGTCACATCAACCCACCATCTTTGAAGTTGACAATGATTTATCACATAATCACCGCTCGGGGAATTAATATCCAAACAATGACACAACTCCATGTTTATTAGTTTGACGTTTTAAGTTGCTTTTATCTTTTGTCTTGTGTGTGTTTTCACATCAAGTCATTTGTGAAAATGTGGAGCTGGAAAAAACGAGAGAAAATGCAAAACGTGTAACCGAGCTCCTGTTTTGGCCTCTGTTTTTCTACTTCAGGGTGTTTTCACGCACTTCGGGAATAGGTCAGACTTGCAGATGTTGAGGAAAAGGTAAAATGAGAAGGTTTTTATATGTAAAGAACCGGCTTTCAAGTTCCGCTGAAGGATTGCGGAGCTCAGGCTCCACAGAGACACTTTTATTCACTCTTAACCTATAAACTGATGAATTTGCAATATTTTTCTTGGATTATTTTCCATTTATCCTCTGCCAGTTGAACAGTTTGACCACACATTGTGTTTGTAAGAGTGATTATATTTCAAAGTGTGACAGTAGTTTCCCACAGAACCTCCGCAGGGAAAAGTTTATCGCTGACAGTTTGCCACAACTTTTCAATAAAGAATGATGAATTTCAGATTTTCCGTCTGACCCCATCACAAACCTCCTTCTCCTCCTTCCTCCTGCTTATCAGCGCTGCTTTTATTCATTTCACAAGAGTTTGGTATTTTTTTGTAAAAGCCTTGACCTTAGGAGAATATGCTTCTTTTTTTTTAACACTAATGAGTTTGCTCGTATGAGGACACAGGCGCAGGACTCAGACAAACATCCTCCAAAAGGGAATTTTAATCTTTCAGGAATGTGATCCTCTTATCTTTGATTCTTTCAGTCTATTTTGCCAGTTTGAGTCACAGTTTTGTTTCCGGTCGTTTCATGAAAACACAGGTTGCAAAAGAATGAAAAGAATCCATTCATTATCTTCACCACTGCACAGGAAGCTGGAGCGAGTCCCAGCTGTCACTGGAATGGGAAGACAGAATACATCCTGGACAAGTCACAGGGCTAACACACACAGAGGCTACATCCACATTACCACAAGGTTAAGATGAAAAAGC
Organism: Microchirus variegatus; assembly: GCF_963457635.1. Taxonomy (NCBI): domain Eukaryota; kingdom Metazoa; phylum Chordata; class Actinopteri; order Pleuronectiformes; family Soleidae; genus Microchirus; species Microchirus variegatus. The sequence continues at coordinate 6,940,939 of NC_139807.1, read as the reverse complement.
AAGGAATGAAAATGATTTAATAATTCTCATATAGAGGTGACGCTCTTATTTGAATACCAGTTTCATTTGAAAACAAGTGTCAAATGAAAGTACAGTAGTAAGAATTGGGGGATGTCACTTTTATCTGAAATTTGGATGCCTTTTAACTGATCAGGGGATAGACTCAAAGAGATTTTTTAACTATACAGCCTAGAAGCACATCAGACCATATTAGGTCATTACCACGTGGTCCAGCAGAGGGAAGTGTGAGCTTTGTTACGAAAATGGAAGACACATTCACGCAAACACCCAAGCATCAAAATGTTTCGGGTTCTTCATCACAGATGTCAAAGTAACCCAAATCTGCTGACTCACCTGATGGCTTAGCTGTTATCTGTACCTGAGAAGTGAAAAAGCTCAGGTGTTGTCACATTTGTGTGTGTAAAGGGGAACATACAACTGTTTTCTAAGGAACGGCATGTTATGTAATATTAGTCGGGGTATTAGTCGGGGGAGTTACAGTACATTTACAGACCGAGGGCACGGGGCAGAGTGGGGGAGCTAGTGGACAGAGTTCAGCATCCCGACAGCATGATGGATAAAAGTGTTTGTGAGTCTTGTGGAGCGGGGCCCGAGACTTCGGGACCTTCTCCGTAGAAGGCAGAAGACCCGAGTTGGAGAGTGAAGGGAGGGAGGCGTCACCACCAGCAATGCTGATGGCTCTGCGGATGAGACGGGTGTAGAAAATGTCCGTGAGGGAAGGCAAGAGGGGCATAGATGAAGTTGTTGGCTTTATTTACTATGTGTTGCAGAGGCTTTCGGCAGGAGGCAGCGCAGCCTCCGTACCACAGAGTGATGCAACCGGTGATGACACCTGTGGGCAATTAAATTCCTCTTCACCTAACCCACCTACCATGTTTTGGGAGATAGCCACAGAAAACATGGGGGAGAAAATTCAGTTCTGCACAGAAAGGCCCGATGATCAAACAGAGAGTCAAACAAAGCACTTTCCATTGCGGTGAAGCACCAGTATTAACTGCCACAGCACAAGTGTGGTATATGTATATTTATATAAGAACATCTTGAGACTATTTTTTTTTTTATTACCAGATGCTGAAGTTCAGCACAAAGTGAACTCATGACCACCTTCAATCATATATCATGTATAGTCTCCCTTCAGAGGTTGAAACATTGCAGCTGGCTTTTACTTCAGCCTTTGGAAAGATATTTAACTCAGATTAATGATGGCAGACTTTAATCCAAAGAGAAAATCTGCAGGGAAAAAAAATAAATATGTATATTTATCTATACTGTATTTATATGTGTGTGTATTTAAAAAGCATATTCACCTCTGACTTTACTGTGGTTTGTAATCACACTGTGTTTATGTGTGCTGTTTTCAAAAATTGCTGCCGAGTGGTGGTTGATCTTACATCACATCTGTTACGCCATCTGTACCCTGATTTTGCGTTCATTCTCACACATTTTCCTCTCAGTGTGTCTCTGTTTTGGTGTTTACCAAACCAGGTTTCTCTAAATGAGGTGTTTAACACAATTTAACCACAACGTCAACAAGACTCCCGACACGACAGCACACATTCCCCACGGCTCAAACACTTCGGTGTCTTCATCGTCGCATGTGAGCGTCTTCGGCAAATTGGCATATGGTTCTGCAGACGACAATGTAGAAAACTCATCCACCGTACATACAGTGTACAAGTTATTTACGGAGACAACCTGAAGCCAGATATTTCACATGAGCTTTTCAGAATATAACCTGAAGCTGGGACCAATAAGAGCCTAATAAATCAGAACTAGGTAAGGTCTGTCACTAAGGGCCAGATGATTTAAAACAGGACAATCAGATTGTTGCATAACTTCTTCAAATACTTTTGTTTCGAAAATATCTCCTCCAAAAGACAAGGACACAGCCCATTGTTATCCATTATTCACCCTAACTAGACATTACAGACCCAGCTTTTATCCGTTCTCTTAATTTTAGTCCACTCTTTTAATGCACTGAATGTGAGTTGCTTCAGTAAACACCACCGCGAGGCAGTTTTGTCCTCATGTCAGACGGTAAACTAACAGTGGCCTTTGTCTACTGCTTTTTTTCCTCCACATGAGGGTCATGGTAGAGCTGGAGCCAATCCCAGCTAACTTGGGGTGAAAGGTGGTAGACAGTGCTAATATGGCTCTCATGTTCTCATCCATGGTTAATCTGTAGGACATTACGAGGAAACCCACGCACTGGGGGGAGAGCATGCAACGTCCAACATGCAACCTCCAACCACCACCAGTTCAAATCCCAATTGAACCCTCTTGCTGTGAGACAACAGTGTTAGCCACTATAGCACCACGTTGACCCACTTTGAGACGTCCATTCTTGCTAAATAAATAAACTTGCAATGTATCGATGAGTGAATGGAAAGGTGAAGCCCTGCAGCAAAAGTGATGCCCAGCGTTTCCACCATCATTGTGGGCAACAACAAAACATCAGAAACATGGAGAAAATCCTTCTCTTAAAGCTTGTGTAAGTTGAGCTGAACACATATTAGCATGATTTGATTGGCTTAAGCTTATGTTCAAATTTTTTGTTTTGATTGGCTCAAATTTTGTTGCACGTAGACCCATGATGCAGTCCGGCAGAGCTTGATGCCACTCCTTTTAAAGTGAATGAGAGGCATTTCAGTTGACATCTCCACCATGAATTTATGAATCACCCATTACGAATAGAATGTAATAGAATATATTATTTCTAGTCATTGCATAATAAAAAATTAAGATTGCAAAAACCATAAAGCCATATATTATATTTGCATCCTAATCCAGAAACCTGCTCTATTGTGTTGTGTTTTTAGGACTGCCTGTTGTCCTTCATATCATAGCCATATCAACACGAGGACCAAGGGAGTTGCACATCAATTGTAAAGTGTTCTAAAGAAGTGCTTTTCTTTCTGCTTGCCTGTCCAAACATCTGCGTTGTGTGTTCAGACATGAGAAATGTTGCCTTTTTCCATTTGAGCGTCATTTTTATGCTCTTTAAATTCAAATTTAGCTTTGGTACCAAAAGGAACATATTGTATTCGTTGTTGTCTTTTATTAGGCGTGTGTGTTTTTTATTATTATTATTATTATTATTTGTACCAGGGTTCTTTTTTACACCCTGCAGACAAAACAAAAACACAAATAAACAACGGCAGGAAATGCCACGAAATAAAAAGCAAAATGAAACACACCGAATCCCAGATGATGAATACATGCCACGATAATGTTTCCCAGGCTTCGGTGGTAGCTGCGGTGATGTGACGTGTCTTAAAATGGAAATAAGAATTAAAGAGAAGATACTGTGACTCTATGAACAAAGGACAAACAAAACACACAACAGAAGAGGAGGATGGCAGTATTAAGGGTGGCGAGGGAGGAGAATAGAGCATTGATGCCAAGATTCCCTGGGGGTGATGAAGGCGGGGGGGGAAACAGGGTACAAGAGGGGACAGGCTCTGCAGAGTGTACGTGAGATGACAAACACATTCGCAGGCAAATAATCTATGAGCCTGCGGGGAAGACGGCGTGAACATGTGAGCCCGATAATCGTGCACACGAAGCCGAGTCCTCCTTGGACCTCGGTGACGCTGACGAATGTGGAGGCACGTGAGGTGGACTTTGCGTGTGAATGTGTGTAAAAGTCAAAGAGATGAAGAAACTGGAGCAGAGTGAAGAGATTTATGTGAAAGACACTGTAAGCACATGTGCCAGAATGTGGGCTCTCGCTTCGCTTTTGTGTCATACAGTAGATTTAAAAAAGGGGACAAATAAAGACGCTCCTCATTTCCTTTGATACGGCACTTCACATTCATGGTGATCCTGTTTGCTTTTATTCAAGTCATGTCAAGTCAACTTTATTTCTGTTTTACAAAGTCAAAGGCATAACAACAAGTACAATAGTAAAATAAAATGGTAAAAATATAGATAAAAGTGTCCAGATTGAATATTCTCATTTTAAAGTCAAGGTCAAGATGAAGAGGTGGGTCTTGAAAAGTGATTTAAAATGTTCAATGGCAATTTCAATGGCTAATTTGTTCCATAGTTTTGGGGCAGCTGTACAGAAAAGGGTTTTAGTCACACCGAAACACAACCTGTTATTAGATCTTAGAGCGTGGGTGTGAAGATGAAGGAGTTCGGAGAGGTAAAATGGTGTCAAACCATTGAGAGCTTTAAAAACTGACGATACAAAATTTTAAAAAATCACTCCTAAAATGAATAGGAGGCCAGTGGAGGCAGCGCAAGACAGGTGTTATGAGGTCTCTCTTCCTTTTTCTCCAGTCAAAAGTCAAGCATTGGCATTCTGGACAAGCACGAGGACAGATGACTGATCTAATCCCACATACAGAGAATCACAATAGTCCAACTGAGATGTTATAAAAGCATGGATCAGTGTCTCTAAAAACTCTGAGTTGAACTTTGGCCACAACTGGCGAGATTTGCTCATAAAATGTAAAAGTCCAATGGAAGTTAGAGGCCCTAATGCACCCACGTCCACTCCATCAAACACTATGACTTCTGTTTTATTCTCATTTAGGTGAAGGACATTTTGTGTCATTAATGATTGGAGCTCATCATACCAGCAAATCTAACTGGACATGACTGACAAAGATTCAAATTCATAGCTCATTTTTACACAAATGATTGTACACAGCAGACCCCAGATGACAAATTTAAAATAAAGTCAAAGAAGCACCTGTAAAAACAAGGTAAAGGTTGTTTTTTTTCTGCGGCAGATTCATGCTGTGTGCTCTGATGAAAAAAAAAAAAACCTGGCATCTTGGCAACAATAAAACACAAACAAACAAACCAATTCCACCCATAATATGTTCATTGTTGTAACATAACCTTCAAGCATCACCTTCAAACCGTTGCAAGAGCGTCAGAGACGCGTCCTCTTGCGTAAGACTCCCTCATCTTTCCAAGGCCCCAGGAAATAGCTCCGTAGATAACGATCTCTTAAAATAACCACACAAACATTCCCAAAACGCACCATTATTATTATTAAAATGATCAGTACCCACAGACATGTTTCGATCTCTAATGGCATGTTGTGTTTATTAGACTTTCCACATGGTTTCGTTTTTTTAGTGTTATCACCCATCTCATATATTCTTACATCTCATGCCATAAAGTGCATTTTTGTGAAAATCAGGTTCACCACTATTATTACCTTTATGGCGTTACATTTCCTCACAGACTCGCTGGCTACGGGGTGAATAATTTTCCATTGCAACACAAACATCAAAACAAAAACAAATGTCTTAGGTTTCCGTTTGCCAGAGTAGTGATCTTTCTCTTCACTCCATCACGTCTACATAGTCACACATATACTTTAGGTAACAGAAAAGAGAGGAAATAGGCATTCAACATTCAAATGAACAGAAAATTAGGCAGATTTATTCCCTTCACTTCCTCACATATACTTCAGACACTGGTATAGTGACGTTAGATTAAGATGGAGCGAGATAAGGGTACTTACAGTATTTTAGATTTTCCTTCAAGTGCCACCAGAGGAAGCGTGCGTTACCACACGTACCACAGAGGAAAGTGAGGTCATTTTTACAGAGTGAGGACATTTTGGCCGGTCCTCACTTTGTTTTAATTGAAATCACTTCCCTAGGTTGATATAACATGCTATACTCAATTTGTCCAAATTTGTTTTCCACATTTTGGACGACATAGTATATTATGACGTTTTTGTCAAATTTTGGACCAAAAATGTTGGGTCAAATTTTTTTTTCAAATTTTGGACGACATAGTATAGTCTGACGTTTTGTCAAATTTTGGATCAAGAATTTTTTTGTCAAATTTTGGACCAAAATGTTGTTGATCAAACTTTGGACCAACATTTTTTTTGTCAAATTTTGGACCATTTTTTTTTATTTTGTCAAATTTTGGACCAAATTTTTCTTTTGTCAAATGTTGGACCAATTTTTTTTTTGTCAAATTTTGGACCAAATTTTTTTTTTGTCAAATTTTGGATCAACATTTTTTTTTGTCAAATTTTGGACCAATTTTTTTGTCAAATTTTGGACCAATTTTTTTTTTGTCAAATTTTGGACCAATTTTTTTGGACAAACATTTTTTTTGTCAAATTTTGGACCAATTTTTTTGTCAAATTTTGGACCAATTTTTTTTTTGTCAAATTTTGGACCAATTTTTTTTTTGTCAAATTTTGGATCAACATTTTTATTTGTCAAATTTTGGACCAACATTTTTTTTGTCAAATTTTGGACCAACATTTTTTTTGTCAAATTTTGGACAAACATTTTTTTTGTCAAATTTTGGACCAAAATCTTTTGGTCAAATTTAAAAAAAAAAAATTTGGTCGACATGTTTTTGTAAAAATTTGGATTTGCTCTGGGGCTCTACCTGCAGACATGTTATGGTACTGCAACCAGTAGTTCTTTATAGATGTCATTCATGAAGTAGATATTTGTAATTGTGTTGATTTATAAAGTGGAAATGCTGGTCCTCACTTTGTCAGCAACGCAGTCCTCAGTATGCAGCAAGTACAAGAATGTGTGTGTGTGTGTGTGTGTGTGTGTGTGTGTGTGTGTGTGTGTGTGTGTGTGTGTGTGTGTGTGTGTGTGTGTGTGTGTGTGTGTGTGTGTGTGTGTGTGTGTGTGTGTGTGCGTGTGTGTGTGCGTGTGTGTTTTCTCTCGGATACTCTTTTCGGAAATGAAGCCTCAGATCTCATCACTAAGAGGATTACTTGGCAGAAGACTATATCTTGGAATCCGTGCAGGGGAATGCACAGTATGCTCATAAATCCCCTTGTCAGTCATCTGCTCAGGATGACCTCAGGATGTGACGTTCTTAAAATGCACGTGGACTGAATGAGACAGCTCACGGCTCTAATTAGACAGAGCAAACCGGCCGTTTTCATATATTTATTCAAGCCTACACTTCTGTGTTGATGTGTGTTTCGTTTTTTGGGGATGTTTGTTTGTTTGTTTGTTTGTTTGTTTGTTTGTTTTATTGCTAGGCAACCTTGGCATAAACCGAATTTACAGATTAACGCGTGATTGGATTGCAAGTCGTTTCCTGTGTGATTGCTGCTCCCAAACAAAGTCTCATATGATGCTGGAAGCGTTTGAAGTTCGAATGTTTTTTTGTTTTTTTTCTGTCGAGGATTTTCAGAGAAGCGTGAGCCTCGTATGACACATTAGCAGCTCGCTAAACACGTTTCCCTCGACAGATGAAACCAGGCAAAAGACACTTAAAGCCTGTCTGATCAGGGCCTCGGGCGTATGAACCGCAACGTTCTGCAAATCATTATCTACGACTTCACTGAACTTTCCTGATGAAGATTTACTTGTTTTTCAAAGGAACCAAAACCAGTGTCATAATAAACCAACAGCACTGCTCTTAAATTCACTGTGTACTCAAAATGTGTGTTAATCCACGGCTGAAAATCGTCCCTCAACATACTCACTATATTAATGATTCAGTATCATTCCCCTGAACAGCAACCAGCTGCTTTGGGTAATTAAAGACATTAATACAAACCATCTGTTATAGGAGTTCTGTAACAGTGTGTACTCGGCAAAACGTGAAGAATTCAACCATTAAAGGGTCCAGTGTGTAAAAATTAGTAACATCTCATGGTGAGACAGCCGAAACTCACTACTCTGTTCCCCAAGTGTGCCGGGATACGGCAGTGTTCTTCACATAGTTTTTCTGCTTTAAAGGACATTAAATAGCAATAGTTGGGTATTTATCAATTAACATGACTGTTATAATTTGTTGTTTTCTTTAAAAAGTTGCATTTGACATGCATTATTATAAATAGTAATATCATAAATGTCTTATGATATGTCCTATACCTATTTGATCATAATCTAAATGCATGACATCGTATTTACAATGAAAATAAGCTCAGAGTCAAGGTGCGGTAAAACAACACAGAGACAGAATTGCAAAAACAAGATCAACAAATTGTTGAACGGAGCATCACATTTTAAGATTAAAAGTGTTAAAAAGAATACAAAGAGGTAGAACAGGGCCAGGGTCAGATTTGATAATATGAAGATTTCCGGGCACCAATGATCCCTTCAGACCTTTTTTTTAACACTTAAAGTTACATACAAATACACTGTTTTATAATAATTTTTAATGGAAATGTGACCAAAGCTAAGCCACGCAGGAGTGAAGAAATGAATGATGTGATAGACATGCCTGAGGTAGAACATTTAAAAAATAAGTAAGTAAATTAATAAGCTGAAATACAAAAAAATACAAGCTATTTAACAAGAAAATATTAGATCTGTATAAAAACATCTAAACAAACATCACAGTCTAACGTCATGTGGGGGGAAAACAAATGATGTGAGAATATGAAATGAAGAGCAGAGTTGTCCTCTCCCTATCAGGAGTCTGTCCATGCTGCAGCTCCCTGAGGCGACGCACAGAAGCACATCAGGCCCCATCTGGCTCCAGCGTCCACCTGTGGTTCCCTGTCATGAGACAACAGCCCCGCGATGGATCGGGTTGTCTCTCTCCACTACCTGCCATCTCCCTTCAACCTTGTTTTGCCACCCGAGATGCAGCTGTGGTGTCGGTGAAATTAAGGTAGTGATGCATCTATTGCACGTTCCGCTACAGGATTCATGGTCAGACCCATCGTGTACTGCTGCACACTGCCAAAAACAATAGAAAATGGGATTGCACAGAGGGATAGTGCCACTGCTGGGCTAATCAAGAAGAGGAATGTGTGTTGGACGGCTGTTTTTGACGCATCGGGTCATCAAACCCAACTCTGAGTCTCACTCAATGCATGTACTGTAACATTTTGCAGTGTAGTAGCACAGAGGAGTTTACTTTATTTGACCTTTACAAGCATAAAACTCTTGAGTGCAGTTGACTGTGTAGAGCAGAGGCCTCAAGGTATTACCTATACCTTACATGACTGAGGTTTAAAAAGAGGCTGCCGGGGGATATATGTACGGTAATAATAAGTTATAATGGAATTATGGGTGTTTTTTTGAGTAATAGATTACTTTTGCAGCGTTTTATATTCTGTGAAATATCATTACTAATATTTGTATTGCAATACCATGATATAACTACTGTATAATCTCACATTGTCCACCCTGTCTGAATAGGGTCGGAACTTTTTTCCCCAAAGAAAGTTGGACTTTTTTTTTTCTCTTGACTGGCCCCCTACTGGCCAAACTAGATGGTTGGTCACACCAAGGTCATTTGAGTTAGAAACTGGTAAACTGGGGTGAAAAAAAATGCTGAAGATGGAAAGAAAGAGTACAAGTAATGGCTGATTAAGTCAAGAAGGCAAATGCCAATATCATCTCCATTGCACATGCATATAGGCAGAAATTCTACATGTATTCTGATATGACCATTGTCATTCATGTTGCATGGCCACATATCAGATCTGATCTCGTGTAATGTATGTGTCCTCACAGCTCTGAAAAAAATCCAGTCTGAGTCACACCAACTGAAAACAATCTGATATGAGTCACCTCAGCCTGGTTAATCCCAACATAATATAGCTATAGCAATTCAACTTTGAGGGCAGATTATTATCCAGCTTCCGGTATTTGTCATCCTGATCTCATGCTCTCAGTGGGCTGAAGCTGACCCATATTTGGAATTTCACAGCCTACCTTGTCATGAAACTCTCAAATATTATCTGCAGGGTTTTGTGATTTCTTTCAGTCGCTTAAATGACCATCTAATTTGCAAAATATGTTGCAGAGATAACAAACTAACATGATCTGTCCTGATGAGTCCCACTCATGAGTTTGTGCGCGGCCAAAAGTGTGAAAAATTATGCGTGCCGAGTAGGCGTCGACCGCTTGTGAAGTGCGTCAAATGCTTTACACAGTTGTCGCGGCGCAAAGAAAGGGACGCATTGTTCAACATCAAATTGTTTCCCATCCAGCGCCGGCTGACTCAGATTTGAACAGAAATGTGCATTCAGTCACAATAAATAACAGAGCACTGACTTGACACAGAAGCCTCATCTCGGTCGCTTTGTGCACTTTTTGTCATGCCGTGACTCACGAAACAAAATGATTCTGAACGTTAGCGGCGGACAAAAGTGCGTGGCGTTGGCCGTGCATCTGATACGCGAACGCAGTGTGTGTCACTCTCGTTCGCTGCCTCCAGTGCTGCCTACATTCCTCCACTGTATATTCCATAATGAGTCACACTGCGCTTAGAGTGAACCTGCAAAGTTCAGCTGAGGATCAGGCAGCACACAAAATCTAACTCAACACAGTTGCATTTCAACATATTTTACTCCCAGATTGCATTTGGGTTTATATATACATATATGTATATGTGTATGCATATATATATATTTTTATAAACACCGTCAAATGTCTATATAACCATTTTTTTGTCCACCACGATCACGGGATGGAAGGACATCCTGAAAAGGTGGATAGCCATGTGAATGAATATGTTGGCTTGAGCCTCTGAAGGGACACTGAAATGAGGGGAGTAAGTGTTTTGCTGTCAAGTTCAAAAATCTGGAGTCATTGTGCAACATTGCTCAACCTACGAAGGGTAATTAGGAGGTAATGAAGAATGTGGGGAAAAAAAAAAACATGTTATTATTAGTCAAAGAAAAACGTTCCAGTGGTCGCAGTTTTTTTTGCAGAAACAGTCACTAACTGCAATCACATCCACTTGTATTTTATCCACATTAAAGTTGTTGATACGTTGATACGAAGATAGTCTCGAGCTCAGGTTGGGCTCATTAGGATAATAGTGTGATGAATGAATAACACCTGATAGATAATGTTGAATTTTAAGGTGGGTTATCGCTGATGCTGCTGTGCACGAGTGTGTGCATATGTGTCTGACTGCCATCAGCACTCTCAGGCCAGTGGACATCTGTCTGGCCCGTGTTTGCAATCCCAAGTAGCCTGACAGCTAACAGCGACATAATGAGGGTGCAAAGCAGCTGGTCCCTGTGTGGACGTGTGAGTGTGTCCCTGCTTTTAAATGTTGGAAACCGCACTTTAATGTGCGTTTGTCCATTTCTCAACGGGAAACTGTCCATTCATCAGTCACAGACCATATGGGCGCAGTGTATGTTTGTGGAATTGCACAGCGTGTGCAGTATACGGACGTTTAAGTGCGTGTTGCTCCCGGGTGCAGCTCAGCAACACACAAATTCTACATTCAAGGCGGCCAAACTTAAAAGAAGTAAAGTTGTCTATGCATGCCTGTGCGTGTGTGTGAGAGAGAAAGGTCCAAATTCTGTTCCTTACTCCAGCTGATAAAAAACTAATTAATCAAAAGTGAACATAATGATCCTATTAATAGACAGGGGGAAACAGGGGGTGACAGGTGTTTTGTTACTGAAACTCTTCTCAGGATGAAAATAGTTTAGTCAGCATCACCTCCTCCTTTGTCTGACCTGCTTTCCTTTCCTGTGTGAGCCAGTTCTCTCCTGTTAGTGTGTGTGTTGGTCTGAACAGAAGCAGGTGAACAGCCGCCAGCTCGCGTGTGGCGTGAAGACGGATAGTCGGCCGTCTCGTGACTGTCGGCACAGATTGAAGCCGCAGCTCGGTCGTCTCCTTTTTCCTTTGTTGGCTGTGACGCTCGCTTCAGAGTCGAAGGTTTGAGTTGCTGGAGTGACGGAGTTGATCGCTTGTTTCCACGGGAAAGGAGAAACAACATCTTTGGCCTGTCAAAAGGAAGTCTCGGGTCTCAGTGTGTGTCATTTCTTTTCCATGCGCGAGTCTCCTTACCTGTGTGTTTGTAAACACACGTGTAAGCGTGACAGTGTGTGTTACATGTGATTAACAAAGCATGAGTGGCATCATTCTGGAGCGTGCCTCAGATACTTTACCGTAAGGTCAGGGTTAATCAGCACGAGGAGGTAAATAATTAACTGACCTCATCAATACCTAATGAAAACAATACAAAGCTGCTGAATGTCTCACTCAGCCAAGAAACACAAAGATTGAAATCTCCTGCACCAGAGGTTTTCTAAAAATATCATCACAACAGACCTGAAAATGTTTTTTTAAGGATGGTTTCTTGGCCAGATATTGAATATTGTAGCCACAAGTGTTTTTGCAAAAGTGCCGAATCACTTTAAAGCGGAACTCGACCGGGATGTTCCTATTAACTTTTAATGTTAACTATTAATGTTTTTTTGGTGTGTATCTGCGTCATTACCTTGTTTATGAAGCCCTAAAGTTTCCAAACAAACAGTTCAGCCACTGCTGAGAACGCTGTGTTTATTGTAATCTTGGGGCTCAGCGAGATCTCTGAAAATCCCGTAATAGCTACGTAAACAGCCGTTCTCCTGAACAGCCGATCCTGCTCCGGGCACTAGTCCGGGCACATCCGGTTGCGTACATTGAACCGTAGAAGAAGAATAACGTCCGTTGTGGAGGTGTTTCACGAGCGACAGTGTCTTCTGTCTCTGGGTCTGACTCCGGGTCAAAGTCATAAAAGGGACTGTGGCTGGGAGTTGTGAAGAAGCTATTCTTAAACATTGTTAAAACAATGTTTTGATAATGAGTAGCAGTGCATCCACCGTTCCAGAGGGGGGAGCTGCGCTTCTGAGAGCTGATGTGCTGAATAGTACTGGCCGATCACAAGCCTCTGTCTTCTGGGGGTGAAAGTTCACTCTGAAACATCGCAGCTGACGAACAGCGTCAGAAAAGAGGATTTCAATCGGCTCGTTTACAGCAACTAGGAGGTTTTTGACCATAAAAAACAAGTTAATGTATGTAAGTAGACCTCCATAACTAACATTTATGTGCAACAGGACCACTCTATGTGACCTTTAAAATAAATACTTGTTGGTCTTTGTAGTCTATGTATGGCAGCGAAAGGCCTTGGTTTAGTGAGGCCACGATGTTCAGTGTTTCTCAAAATGACCAGAAAACAATTCATCCATAATTACTCTGCGTATGTTTTAGGGTAGCAGGGAAAGCACGGAGCCACAGTCTCAGCTCACGATAAGTCAGAGGCAGGTGTCCAAACTGGGCTATTAGTTGCTTTTCAGACTGCAACAAAAACCATGCAAACACCAGAACATTCTATTGGAATTCAAACCGTGGGCCTTATTGCTGTAAGGCATCAGTGCAAACCATCTCACCACCATTCTTAAGCCAAAACCAGCATGACCAAAATCCTGGCCAAAAGATATTTAACACTTTCCAGAGCATTTCAATCATAGGAACAAGCAAGGATGACCATGAGATACTATTTGAATGTCAAAAAAAATATTAAATGCACAGTTAAATTGTATTTTTTGTCACATTTCTGTTCTGAGAACAAAAAGTTATTGTGGAACCTTCCGGCCATGTTGTTTTATAAATTAAATCCATAATTCAAGTCTTCACCAGCAGTTCAATCATACTTTTCATACAAAGCAATGCAACTCAAACTCAAAGTGCTTCGCAAAATAAAAACAAAGCCTTCCAGCGACCTGCCAGTCAATCATCCCCCGCACATAAAGCAGATAAAACAAAAGAAACAGGACTGAAGCGCCTTCAGAAGGTAAAAAAGACTTCTTGTTGTTCTGTTATTTTTTTCCTTTTTTTTTGGGTGAAGCAATCTCATCAACACTGACAATAATGCAATCAGACTGACACCTTTATGACCGTGTAATTGGCACTCGTGTGTCATACGCTAACTGCTGCGAAAGATGACTCACTCACAACAACAACAACAACACAACGACAACAGACACTCGTTTAGTTTCTGGGTCTCTGTCGCCTGCGCCAGCACCACATATATCCTCCGGCTTGATAGCGAGTGGCCTTTCTGTGTCACAGTGCTATCTCTTTACATGACATGTGAATTATTTAGGTGCCCGGTCACGTTTCCTTGGGCGTGCACCGCGTCTCGTGCCAGCGTTGGCGTGGGGTGACCTATATGCATGTGCAGAAAAATAAATCTGTTACTGTTTGCAAGTGAAACTCACAGGGTTTTGTTTTTCTCTGAGATGTTTTGTCTTTCATTATAATTTTTATAGATGGGAAGTGTGACCATTGTGTGAACTGATCATACTTCTACTACTTCACGTGACCCTCCTTCCCACTTTGTTCCTCTCAATCCTGGCGGGAACCAACTTTTCAGGTTCGAAGCCAATTTATTTTCAGTGTGAATGCACCAGCTGCTTCGCAAAGTTTTGGCTCAGGAACCGGAATCCTGGTGGAGCCACGCCGTTGTGAAAGTGTTTAGACTGACTGGCAGCTAAGTGGCACTTTGTTGGTTAAGATACCACATGGCAGGAGATGAAAACTTTCCATGACGTTAGTCCCCACTCTGTGTTATGTGCTCAACTCAGAGAACTACAGTATACTAGGGATGGGTACCTCACGATTACGATACACGATACATAGTCAACGATGCAACAAAATATCATGATATAACGATTCTGTGATAATCAATACATTGCAAATAATATCGTGGTACATCAGGAGTGCAGGATTTAGAGACACAGAGAACAAAGTGCATAAATATATGTATTGACAATGGATGGGGCATCTCTTAACGTAGCTTTCTCCGCCTTTATACCGCCATAAACTCCCTCTTTATCGGCCAGGTAACTTCCATCATTCATTAAAGCAGCGCCGCCCAGAGGAGACATCCAGTAGTGCCTTAATTTGTTCATTAGAATATCGATAATTGCCCCGGCGTATGAATTATCCCATTGTGCATGGAAGGACGACGCTATATATCACCAAATAGATATTTTTTACCCACTCCTAGTCTACACTGTCAGGAATGCTGAACTATTCTTTTAAAGGGTGTTAATTACAACATTTGATTTAATGTTTTTTGTGTGTGTTTGTCATCAGTTCGGGTTCAAAGTTCTGCACTTTGATAATTTACTGGATTATTTCAAGCTGAAATCTTAAACTTCTTATCATGGTGTTTAAAAAGGAAAAAGACAACATCCATGTTTATACTGATGCCTCATAGGCCTTTTGCTTTCACTAGGTTATTCAATTGCCAACCATGAGATTCCATTTTTTACAATACAAAGGAACTAAATCCATATTCAAAACACTGAGGGGGGGGAAAAGACTTCGCCTACACATTATGACACAACACAAGCTTAATTTCTGCTCCTTCATGTTACATTAAAAAAAAAAAAAATTCATTCATCTGCTGTCCTTGACTGACTCGCTTTTTTATCGCTGTTTTATCAGCTGCAAACGTTGGGAGGAACAGTTTGTTACCCTGCCCCGTTTTTACTTCTCACACATTTTGTTCCCTGTTTATGTTCATAATAACAAACCCGATTCAGCATATTGCAGTTTCGTGTTGAAACTCCCAAGAGTTGTTTTTTTTTTGTTGTTGTTGTTGTTTTTTTGTAGCAGCAGGAAATCAACTTCTTGATCCTCATTCCTTCCCCTTGAAAAAGCAACAAAATCCTATGATCCTTTTTATATGAAAACATGATGAAAGTTGTATTTTTATTTATTCAATCACTGAAATTCTGAGGTGATGCAATTTCCACCATAAAATGCATCATACAGTGGTAACACAGACTCAGATAATGTATAAAAATGACTTGATTATCAGTATTTTATCAAGTTGCAGAGATAAATGATTGTACAACTGAGGTTTTATTCTCAAGGTTTTGATGCAAACATCTGTGATATGTTACCTTTTTATTAACCGTCATCCAACTGATATTTTGACATGTTCAAATCATGGTGTTTTTTTTTGTTTTTTTTACCCCCTGACTCACAGAAAAAACAAAATAAATATTTTAGTTTGATTGAAAGTGGCTGGAGATGACCTCACGAGAACAAAATGACTCTCAAATCAGGAATAATCGCTGTGATTTGGTGAAACTGGAACGAGCGTTGGCCAAATCTGGATACGAACACGACGACGCATGTGGTTGTCATTAGGCCGAATGAAAACAAAGACCTGAGAGAAGAATGATTGAACTGACCGTGAGACCGTATCAGTTGAGAGTAATTTAGATGAGCAGATGATGATGATGTGCTGTGCTGATGAGCGCAGCGGATAATTCATCCTGATAGTTGACTGTGATGAACTTTAATAGGACTGAGATTATTGAGTGAAGGGGAATTCAGACAAGCAGTGTCAATGTTTAAGACTTTCTTTCCGTACATCTTTTTTGATTTATGTAAAAATATAGGGTCTGCAACTAATGTTTATGTTCATTACTGGTTCAAACAGACAGTTATATTCTCGATTTGTCGTTTAGTTTGTTTGGGCTGTAAAATGACAGAACATTGTAAAAAGCATCAAAATCCTCAAAATTAGATATTAACATGCTGAATCTAATCTAACATAGATTAAGATGACTCAATTCACCTTTTAGTTGTTAGACATGCAGTGGGAGAAACCAAACCTAGGCTTTAGGGAAAAGCTACCCTCTTATTTTAAGAAAAAAACATACATGATTTCATGTATGATTTAAGAAGAAACATTTTTTTCAGATCTGAAATATTGTGTTGAGTTGCTTTATAATTTCCGTTGCCGTTGTCTGAATAAAATCTGAATTAAATTGTGTTTAAGGACGTGTGTGTTTTAATCCCGATGTGATAAGTCCTTGTCATAATGATGTAAAACCTTGTGGGCACCAGTAGAGATTAATGAAAGCCGTCAGTCACTTAATTCACCTGTAGATCACAGAGACAAGAGAATAATGAGTGGAAAGGTTGAGGTCGTGCTCATCACATGTTGCATCACATGCTGTCGATTCAGTGCAGTGCAGTGACAGACGCCCTCACATCTGTGTGTGTGTTTTAGCTACATGAATAAATATGGTTAATCTCATGGCACACGCGATCTGGATCACTACCGTTTCCGCTCATTGTATCTTTCAGGTCAAAATTTAAATTGATTTTGCCCATGTATATTTCCCATTGCTTCTAATTTTCTTTTTATAGCTGGTTTCTAAAAACCTTGTATAGTGAAACCTCATGGAATGAAAATAATAAAACTCACAACCTGACAGTTAAATTTGACGGGGTTTTTTTTGCTGTAATTTCTCCATACGCCAAACAGCAGCACACAAAAAACATGGCCTCACTTCACGAAGCTCAGGCAACATATCAATGCATCACTGTGTGTATTCCCTATTCAGTATGACTAGAAAAGGGTTGGCGTTAATGAAAATATTTAATTTTGCAAACGCAGAGAGAGTGTGTTTTTCCACCTTTGGCTTCAATCTGCTCACATTCACATTCATCATCTCATTGTTCCTGCGTGTGTTTACACTTTGTATAAACTTATGTTTCCCTCGGCCAGATAGGACCTCGGGATTTATGTCGCATTTTGACACCGGAGCTGGGTTCATTTGGACAAACTTGGACAGACTAAGGCTGAGAGTTAAAGTGGAAGTGCACTGATTGTAGACGACGTGTAAAACCATCAGCACTCAACCCATGCGATGTAATCAGGGATTACGCCACTGCTAATTGTATGTCATCATGCCATATAACTGTTAGATAAGTGTCATAATCTCGGGCGTTGTCTTGGTGGAATAAATCAACAGTTTTTCTTAACTTTTACATCACTACAGCTTCTGTACCTGTTTTTTAAAATACACTTATTTATGTTTTGGGATATAATAACCACTGGACTCTCATATTTTACATACCAAGCACTGTATGATACAGATATTTCAATTAAATTTAATTTTAACATAACCTTTTTTTATATTAATGGCATCGAATCAATTGTTAAACTCAACCTGGTTCTCTTCCTATATTTAAAATGACTTTCCATCCGTCAGCTGTGTGGAGTGGAGCGAGCTGTCAGTTTTTAGAATCCACCTCAATATGGAGTAAAAAAAAAAATTACATAACATCAACATAAGCCAGGATCAGTGTCATGACATATCTAAAATAGGACATTCTAATGCTGCTGTCATGGTGAATTTGACTGCAGTCAGAGTCAGAACATGATGGTTTGGTTGGGTTTTCTTCTGTCTTACACACACAAGAGCAGTTCTAAATTTACATTTCACTCCTGATGACAGTTTGTGTATGGACCTTAAGAGACCGAGCTTTGCTTCATGCTCAGCCAACTGGTTTTAAAGCTGCAATGAAATAAAAAACGTGTCGTTATAACGTTGAAAATGACTGCACTGTGCCGTGGCAACAGGAAAACAACACCATCTGCACCTATATCGCTTTCACTATCCTTCCCTTGGCAACATGGACACAGTTTTTGTCGGAAAATGATGTCTTGATTTGCATGAACAAGGAATCGTGCTGTTCTCTAACCAAAGCAATCAACCCCCATTTGTGCAAAGCCATAAGCTTATTCTAGGATAGAGTTAGGCACATTTTTATTATAGTGTTCTCCACTTTATACACTCAGTACAAAAGATAGAAGAGGTGGGTAGAAAGATAGCAGAAAGATATGATGCTGTTATAAAAGAATATTCTTCTTTAACTCTAACCCTAATTAGGCCCAACTAACCTGACTGTTTTACCTTTAACACAACCTCAGGCTCTATGTTTCACAGAGGTTTCACACATTTTTGTTGTTGAACTCTCCCGAGGATGACTCAGTTTAAGGTTTATTTTCAGAGTGCTCTGACCATGGCATGCGCTCGCATACTTCGTTCTCTTCATGTCAAAACAGATCGACACTGGGTCTCGCCTGAACACTAATGGACTGCCTGTTTATGAGCAAACTGACATGAGTATAATGGATTTCAAGATTCTATTTACACACACACACACACCAAGTCCAAACACACTATAACTGATGGCGTGTATGTTGTCATTTTTTTTACAGAAGAGCATTCTACTTTAGTTTGGTATCCCTGGTCTGTTTGTATGATAAATAATAATCTATAGGTCTCAGAGAACACTGTTCTGGATTTACTTTAATTTCTATATGGAAAATGGATTTTGCATGTTCTCACTGTTAGCGTGCGTGGGTTTTCTCTGGCTTCTCCGGTTTCTTCGCACAGTCCAAAAACATGCCGATTTTGGAATTAAGCAAATTGGACACTCTAAATTGACCGTTAGTGTGAGAGTGGATGGTTGTTTGTTTGAATAGAACAGATTCAAATGTGCATCTTTTTGCAAATTTACAGCGAGAAAATAATCAGCAATCAGGTCTGCTCATTCACTCAAACCTGCCACTAGGTTCAAATTCAAATTCAAAAAACTTTATTTGTCCCCAAGGGGCAAATCTGCCACTAGGTGGCAGAGAGACCTGACAGTAGAACAGGTAGAAAGTGTCACTTCGGTGCCATTAAACAGTGAAGCAGGGCAGAGTGTATTTCACAAAAAAGAACACTTTTTCCACACCTCAAATGCTGTTGTTGTATTTGATAATTGTGCACGTCAAAAGTGCAAGACAAACACACACTCCCACTCAAATCATTGCAGGTTTCTATGCAGCACCGGCACCAGCACCCGCCATCATTGACTGTGAGTCAATCAACGTTTATTTTTATGCTATTATGACATAATAATATGTTGTTTTACAGTTATATGATAACGTATTGTTTGGCAGGGTGAAACTCATCTTTAAATAATGAAACATTTCACATCATAAATACACTGTTTCCGGTTTATTGTGATAAGTTTGTCATAAAGACAACAAATGATGTTGTTATAACATTAAAAAAAAACATATTGTAATAACGTTGTTATTTCTAGCGTAGCAGCAGTTGCTCAGTAAGAAAGAAGTGTAGTTTTGCACGGATTTAAAAATAAAAACGGCAAGGCAAAAATGTTTAAAGAGCAATCGTGACTTTTATGTGAAATGAAAACAGTGGAAGGAAAAGGAAAAAAAAAACAATAACAACTGCTCGTCATCATTTAAACACAGTGACATGAACATGATCATTTAAAGTATTTACATCTTTGCCCAACGGCTGTTTGCTTCAACCTCCAACCCAACCCATGAATTACTCTCCAACACCTGCCTGCCTCTTTGCCTGTGAACAGTTTTTTTTGCATTCCTTTCTTTCTATTTTCCCATCCTGTCCCGCTAAGCTGCTCAAACTCAAACTCACACAGGACTTTAGCCACACCTTCACTTTGATGCCTGCAGAATAAGTGGTGACGAGTGGAACATGAACTTTTCTCTTCACCTTTTCATGGCCTCTGCATTTTGCACACAAGAAACAAAACAAAGCCACTCCTGAGCATCCCCGTATTATCAGCGGTTACTTCCCAGCATCTGCACACTTGTCTTTGTGTCTTTGTGTCTGTGTCCGTACATGCCCGCATTACCCAACACTTAGAAACCATTATTACCTCAATTATCCTCCAGCACCTGCCTACCTGTGTGTGTGTGTGCCAGCTGATGCAAAAGCATGCATGCAAAACTCGATATTGTCTGTCTCTCACGACATTTTTTTTTTGTCTTTTAACTGTGACAGGAAACACGAGCACCTGGAGGAAAATTCCAGGCGAACGTTGCTCATAAGAAGAATAGTTTAGGATGAGCGTGCGCTCCGATTGGCTGCTCATACAAGGCAGCAATTCCAGAATTAAGCTTAAATGCGATAAAAGTATCAGCAATTAAAAGGTTGAGAGATTGTGTCAGGTCATATGTCGGTATATGAAGTGCATGGATTTGTCCTTTCTCACCTGGTGCGAGGGCTCAGTCCCCAAAAAAGTTAGTAAAACTTCAGCAATCCTGCCTACTGCAGCTTTATGCAGTTTGTATCGGATCATTTAAGCAGTGATCATTTAAGTGTTTGGGTTACAAACTCTATTTCAGTATTTAAATATCGAGATAATCTGTCTTTATCCTAACAACACGTCATTCTCTAACTCCCATTCTCCACTGTTCTCTGTGTATTTACACCCTACGATCGACCCAAAGCCAAACAGACCCAACACACTTCACACACCCATTGCTTTGTTTGACTTTAGCATAAACTGTTTCTCACACTTTCGCTGTGAATTAAGTCTGCACGTGTGCAAATAAGCCATCAGTTCAGTGACGAGCCAGGTTTTTTTGTGTAACTTGACATTGCTCGTCTCGGTGTGGGATGAAGTCAGACTGCGAGAATGGGAAAGACAGTCCAGAAAAGCTCATGATTCGGCTGAAGTGTTGTGACAACTGCTATCACGGAACAGCTGCATTATTCAACTCGGCAGAGCTGTAAAAGCACATAAAACACCATAGAGCATACAGTGTACACAACCAGAGAAATATGAGTCTCAACTGTGGGAATCATTTGGAGATAGGTTAAGACGGACAGATATCCAAGTATTTCATCCTCAGATCATAAATATGTGGGTGAGGTCTTAGATCTCAGTGTCCTCACGTACACAATCTGTCACAGTGTCACAAGTCTCTACACAATTATTGTATAGAAATCTCACTGCTTTCTTTCTTTACCAGATCAATCATTGTCTTCATGCGGGTAGAAATCCTTCTGCCGCTGAATTCAACACCCCGTTTCATCATTTGCCCTTAAATGGCAATAAAATGGATTCAAATCTGATTCGCTCACTGCGCGTACACATATACCCGTAAAACATACTTCATGATCGCATTTTAAAAAATGTCCATTCTTGCGCTCAAGCTCTCGGATGTGAACGCGCAACGCTGCACTCACTCACTCACTCACTCAGGCGCAGGCTGAAGAGGGCAGAAGACATTTCATGGCCGCTGGTTTGAGTGATGACGGGAACTGATTGTGTCAGTGTTTGGGTCAGGAAGGTGAACACACACACACACACATAGTGAGGCAGCAACGTGGACACAAACACATCTCTCACAATGCAGGATGGTGATGAATGCAGTTTAATTATGTGGTCAGAGCGTCCCAGGTGGGAGGGGTCAGAGCTTCTTCTTCTCAGGACTATCTCTTACAGGCCAAAGGTTCAGCCTGATGACATCCCCTGATACAATGGATGCATTTATTCATATACAAAGGGCTGAGTGGTTGTGTTAATACCATATACACACGCAGTACAGGATGAATTTCAATCCTTTTTAAATGTGGCGACAACTATTCACCACAACTATGGTTTAAATGGATTATAAAGGTTTTTGTTTAATCAGATGTTGACATCAACACTGACTTCGCTGAGACATGCCACCAACAGATTTAGGCTCATCTAATAAAATGTATACCTGCTCAAGTGTTTAGTATTGTATTAGTATGTTTTGTTCATCTTCTGCATCAAAGACCATATAAAATGTGTGTTTTTAAGCTCATGACAGGACACATGGTTAGTTTGGTTACTTTGTGTCACTTTGGATGAATCCAAACAAAGGATTTCTGGACTTTGGTGTAAAGGGTGTGAGCAGTTTACAAACTTCAGTCTGTAAAGTGTTTTATAAGACACATATTAAATAGTCATAGGATGTTGTCAGAGTGAGTCATTATTGATCCATCTTGCAATAACGTCTGGTATCAGCTCATTATGGCTTGTAAAATAAAAGAAACAAAACATATTTTCTGTTGTTTTGTTTACCATTCAGTATATATATATATATATACCTGAAGTGCTCTCTTTGCTGCCCTCAAATGTCAGAAGGCCAAACTTAAATGATTTGCTGTAAGTCACCATATGGATTAAAAAAAAACCTTTCTCTGCACATCTGAAAAATAGCTTTACAAAATCACATCATAAAAATACAAATAAATGACGTTGCTCATACGTTGAAATATTGTGCGTAAATGTTGTCTTATTTCCCCGTTTTTTTTAGGGGGGGGGGGATGTCTCAGTCAGTTATATATTCACTCACTCGGGAGCCCAAAATAAACCACAAAGCAGACGTCATACATACCAGCCTCATTTTAGTGAACAATATGTGCACTTTGTGTTTTTCCATCGCTCCGTCCCTCCCTCCCTCCCTCTCTCGCACTCTCTTACCCCTCGCTCTTTCCACGTTCTCCACTTTTCCCTCGCTGGACACAAGTGTTTGATTCGCTGTCTGGCCGTGCATATTAATGAGAGGGGGACAGCGGGCTGCTTTTAAAAGAGCTGCTGCCTCAGAGAGAGAGAGAGCGAGAGGGAGAGAGAGAGAGAGAGAGATTCATCCAAGCGCGCAGGACGCACAGACACAGAGTTGCACAATCAGCGCTCCAAAAGCAGAAAAACTCTCTCTGCGCTCCTTCACTTCTCTCATCCAACACATCACTGCAAGTGGATAATATTTGGTGCATCTTTCAAACGACTTTTTCTTTGTTGTTTCTGTGCATTTAACTGCACAGAGGAACCGTTTTGGAGACTTCGGATTTTTGAAGAGTCTTGTTGGAAAACAAAAGCTTCCATCTTTTTCTTTTTGGTTTTTTGTTTTTATTATTTTTTTAGAAGACATGCGTCGGTGCACGGCGGTGCTGCTGTTGTTAGTGGTGGCCTTGTACTTCCTGAGCGCAGAAGGTAACCTATACTTCTTATGTGTTGATATGTTTGTGGACCAAATATAATCTACATGCTTGAGTTTTGGTTTGCAAGAATGTTAAAATGATGTGTAACACCACTGTTTATTTCCAAAATGTGTAGGAATCCTGGGTAAAGATGCCTTCAAATGCCCTCAGTGATGCATTTACGTGCATGTTGTCTCTGATTTTTATAATGTGCTTTATTTTTAATCTGATGACAAACACGTATTTTGGCCACAATCTTCTTGTATCCACAAACACCAGAAACTCCTTCTGACAACATGGCGATGATGAGGCTATGGTGTTATTGTTATGTTTGGTTATATTATATGTACACTAGCTGAAATCATTTAAAGCCAAAGGGAGGAGGTGGAGCTCAACCATTTCTTTGTCTATCACAATTATAGCTTTAATGAAGGACTTTTGTTTCGCTCAAGAGTCATGTCAGGAGGAATTATAAGTACTTTACGGAGAAATAAACCCACCAAATGTGTTGGAATATAGATTTTGGACAGATTTTTCTGGAGTAAATTAGCTTTTTCTCTGAAAAAGTTGTCTTCATCACCACATATTCATCTATATTCTTTCTAAACTTTCTGACTTAAACTAAACCAGTGAAATCAGGAAGTAGGACTCCCGTTTCTGTCTGTATATAGAGTGTTTTTAGGCAGTTGCACAGGCTTTTATTGTTTCTTTGTTGTCCGGTGTGTTTGTGCAGAGGGCTGGCACGACTGCTTGTCTTGTGACAGATTTAGAGTTTATAGGTAGTCAGGACAGATAGCAGGTGATGGATGAAGGAAAGCCTTGAACCATGCAGGTCATCACCTCCCATCACACACACACACACACACAAAAACACAACCCAGCAAAACTAATTTCCTGTTCAATCTGCAGCTTTAAAAAACTGCTGAGCCCGATTGATTGAAATGTAGAGATACCTCACTCTGCATGTTACTTCAGTTGACCATCTGCCTGCCTGTGTAAACAACAAAGTCTTATATGGAAGCAGTGGTGTATGAGAATTAGGTTTCCCATGGCTGCAGCAAAAAACACTTCAAAAACTTAAAAGTGCATGAACCAAAGCAGAAAAGGACTTGAATCTTTAGCAGTGAGGTACCAAATGTAAGCACAAGCACCGGGAATTCCTCCTCATCAGCGCAAATTGGAGATAAACCTCAGGATTTCAATAATGAATGAGAGCCAATTTGCCGTCAAATCACAAAGAATTAACTCCCCCATCAGTCTGCAGGAAGTAATTACGAAACCAACTATCATAATCTGTCAAACAATTCATTTCCCAGGTGGTCGCGCTCCATCATCATTGCTCCAATCTCCTCAGATCGCAGCAGGCTCCGGCAGTCTGAGACAGGATTCCCATTCATGTTTTTTTCTGTGATGAGTGATATCCATTATGAACATTGACATTGTGTGGTTTGATTTCTCAACAGCCTACAAGTGCAGGTGCACCAGGAAAGGACCAAAGATCAGATACAAGGATGTGCAGAAGCTGGAGATCAAACCCAAACACCCGTACTGCCAAGAGAAGATGATATTGTGAGTACAGTGAGACTTTTTTTTTTATTATCTCTATCTTTTTGCAGCTCTTTTTGCCTCTTCTTTTGTATTCCTCCTCATGGTCGATCTTTCTTTTGTCCCACTTGTCTCTTTATCTTTTCACATTCCTTCTTTCTCCTCGCACTGTGTTTTATTTCTTCTTCCCTTCAATGTGTGTGTGTGTGCATGCGACAAGCTCTATTTGTTCCTTCTGGACAGATATACAGTTGAAACTGTTCCGTGACTGGACTCCAGAAAACCATAAAAGTATCTGGCAGCTTTATGGCCTTTATCACAACACCCTGTCATCGGTGCTGAAAACACTTTGGAGTATTTAGAGTGTGATGATTTAATTACGACCTGCAGCCTAGAGGCAGGGACGATTTATGAGCAAAACTGTGTCTTGGAAAGGAAGCAGCTCTCAAGAACTTTCCAGAACTTTCAAGTATGTGCTACATGACAATGTCATGTAAACCTTTTTTTTTTACTATATATGTAATCTTACATTCCATACAAAGCACCGTACATGCAAAAGTGGATACCCACCCAATCTCAAACCTTAAGTGACTTATATACTCCTATAAGTGTCTATTATTTGATTGGCCAACTCTGTCCATGACATGACATCACTATATATGAGCTATAATGAAAGGCAGTTAGGATGTTGACAACTGGACTTCTTCCAAAAATGGGCATTAAATAGGCTTTGGCAACCAGATAGACCCAGCAATGTTGAATAAATAAGCATTTTTTTTATTTAGACATTAGAATTAATATAATCCATGCATACGTTAGAATAAGAGTTGGATGATCAAGTCTCAACAAAAGCCTGATAGAAGAGACCTGACATGATCTTTGTGTGGAATGTGTACGTCGTTTCACATCAAAGCCACGCGAGAGGAAAACAGATGGGATTGTTATGGCAGCATCCCCTGAGTGAGATTTGTGTTTGAGGTGTAATCTCTGCTGCCACCTGCTGGCATATTACAAATGACAACCTGGGCAGCAGCAGCAGCAGCCAAGTGAGAAAAACAGATTGTGTGGATGTGACATGGTGAATAAATCTGTTTACACCTTCACAATCCCAAATCTCAGGGACATAACAGTCCACATATGTGAGACATTAAATTTAAGGCTTTGGATTCAGGGTTGTGCTTTAAAGCTCCACCATTAAAATATCCTCAGTATGTTTTCACTGCACAGAGAATTGTATAGCATTTTCTTAAATTTGTAAATTGATTAACTGGAGATTCCATATTTTGTTATTGTTTAAACTAAGGTTTGTTTGAGTTTAGTGAAGCTATACGTCTTTTTTTTAATCATTGAACACATAGAGAAGAAATTACACCATAATTAAAGTAAGTATTTAAAATTATAGTATGACAACATAAAGACAGAGTTGGACAAAGAGTTTTTGTGTGCGTGAATGCCCTTTTAAAAAAAAGATTGAGTCTGAGAGGTTTATTTGATTTAGTCTTTTTTTGACCCTCAGGCCTGTTGTGTATGTTACAAAGCTATTAGTTAAGGCTACTCTATTAGCATGAGATGGGGGCCACCAGCTGTTAGTGCCTCGTGAAAAAAACGAGCCTCAGTCGGCTCCGGAAAGCAAACAGAAAGAAAGTGAGCGGGAGAGAAATGAGGGAGCGAGTCCCCCCTCCAGCCTTTGTTGTGGCCGTTTGGCTTACGGCGCTCAGTTTGGCATTCTGGACGACCACCCCGAACAACAAACACACACACACACACACAAGCTGAGAGCCACGAAATGTCCAATGTTCTCTCCATATTTCTCTACATTTCCACTTTTAAATCCATTGATGTTTCCATTAAATAACAAGTCCATTTTGTTACTTATTTTTGCTTTTCCGTCTTATCTTACTATACCTATTTTTCTACCCTATATTAAGCTGTGTTCAATCCCTTTACTTCAATAAATACACCTTTAAGAACACTTAATATTAAAGGACGTCACACAACCCAAGTATTATCTTAAACCTGGACTTAAAATGCACCGATTATGAGCGATTTCATCATTAGCCCATTTTTTCGCAATGGTCCAGTTGGTGACACGTCAGCACTCAAACAATACAAGAAAACACACAAATGAGAGCGATTTTGTGGTGATAACATTTAAATATAAGCTTCTTGCGTGGAATGCTACACTGACTCAAACCCTGGTTAAGTATGAACGGAAACGCATGTTTGTATGGGTTAAGTTCAGGGTGAGACTGCAGACCCCTCATTTTCCCTAAGGGTTAGCACTTAAGTTATCTATAATGGCCTTTGCATACCAAGAAAAAGAGGCTTCCGCTTCCAAATGAATGCTCTGGCTGAAAACCAAACAGTTTTTTATCTTAAAGCAATCATAGACACATACTCTTAAAGGCAAATAAACCCACCCTAAATGTTACAGACTGGACCTTTAAGCCTCTGTTTATTACAGACTTGCTGAACTCAAACATACAATCAAAGCTCAATTCTCCCACAACAGAGCATCTGCTCAACTGAACCTCAACAGCCAAACCCGCCGACAACTCAATGGCTCTAAAAGACGACGCAAAACGCTTTAATCTAATTCTTATAACCACTGAATGCAACATTTTTATTGAGAGTCAAGCCTTTTCTCTTCCAATCAACTCATTTGTGTGTTTTCCTCGGAGCCTTTTGAGTGTGTCACTGGATGGAGAGCCCCCCCCCCCCTGTTTTTTTCCCACATTTCAATTTTTTAACCTGAATACGCCACATTCAGGCAGACTATCTCTCTGCCGTTGCCTTTAAGTAGCAGGTTGCAGACAGAAGTGATTCAGTGAGCTTAGATGTCACATCTTTTCAGTGGCACCTCCAAAATATTGCTCCATTGCCAAGCAACTGCCTCCCAGTGGAGGCAAAAACCTAACTGTGGAAATGCTAGTGACACTGGCGAAGAATAACCGCTAAAATTTAGGGGAGGGAAATGTGTTAACCAGGGTACAACCTGACCAGTTCCTATTCAGATGAGTCAGACTGTTTTTCAGTGCCGTTAATCTGCATTTTTACTCCCCTCAGTTCACACAAATGGCTCCTGGAGTTGATTATCTCTCAAACCACTGAAGTCAAAGCCAGCTGTCCAGACGTATTATGCAAGCCGAATGAAAAAGTGTCGTCCATTGTGATTGTGTCAAGTGGCAGCGCTGGAACGAATGACTTTTCTCATGATCGATCAATCTGTCGCTGATTTTCTTTAGAAAAAGAAACCAGAAAATATCAAAGGAACAATTTGAGTAAAAAAAAAAAATCTGGATTTATTTAGAAATTGGGCTGGTGGCCACTATAATCTTAAAGTAAACTCAGATTGAGGTAAAAATG
Organism: Microchirus variegatus; assembly: GCF_963457635.1. Classification (NCBI taxonomy): domain Eukaryota; kingdom Metazoa; phylum Chordata; class Actinopteri; order Pleuronectiformes; family Soleidae; genus Microchirus; species Microchirus variegatus. The sequence continues at coordinate 6,912,705 of NC_139807.1, read as the reverse complement.
CACTTGGTATATTCAATTGAATTATCCTGTCAAATATTTAATGGTGCAATTCTGCTCCAGTACGCCATCTTTTATTCACGTTCAGCTTCCTCATGAGTCCTCATGAAGGCAGACTTTGTGATTTTAATGGTGTCTTCCTCTCCTTTCTTCTCTGCTCTTCTCATCAGCGTGACGATGGAGAATGTGTCTCGGTTCAAAGGGCAGGAATATTGTCTTCATCCCAAACTTCAGAGCACCAAGAATCTGGTCAAATGGTTCCGTATCTGGAAGGACAAGCACAGGTAATAATGCACAGAATCTGATGATAGATTAAAAGTTGGTTATATGTGGCCTAATGAAGCCTGGAGGGTGAGATTTTTGTGGGGGGTTTTTTTTAGATTTATTGCATTTAAATTTGTTTCAAGACCATGCACAAATGTATTGTGAGGACACAAGCAACTGTGCCATCCCTATAAAAGAAAACGAGCATCTGCTGTTGAAGGAATAATTCATCATTCCTGGAAAATATGCTTTATCAGCCAGCAGCTGACTGGCTTAGCTGTAAGCACATAGTCTGAAAAACAGAGGGAAACTGCCAGAGCTGGAGACATCCCAGCTGGTCTGGTGAGGAGGCTTCACCTCAGATTGATCAAATATCTATGTACAATGAACCCATATGTTGATTATATACATAAAGATATTTGCAAATTTAGAGAGACAAAAACTGATCATTTGATTTCATTGTTTTATTGATTTGTTTTGTTGAATCACCTCCCTACACCTGTAGGGATCAAAATCATGTGATCAAATCCTGTATCCTTCCATGTGTATCCACGTGTATGAGTATGTGAAATCACTGAAAAAAAGTAACACTTTCTATTTGTGTTTCTTCCTCAGGGTATATGAAGCCTAAAACATCAGTATCCCAACCCACATGGATCAAACAAGCACTATACAACACCACCACCAGGACTGTTTTTGAAGTACACGATGTAATCTACAGTCCTGATGTACTTCACTTTCTCTTTAGCCTGAGATCTGTCAAACGCATTAAGAGATTCCATTAGTTTGTATGAAAGCCGGTGGGCTCATTTTAGTCGGCCATCATTGTTAGGTACAGCCACTCACCAGTCCAGTCTTCACCGCTGTTATTATGCTTGTCAAACAGTGTACAAGCCACTGACATCATGTGTTCACACAGTTGCAGGTTTATTGAACTATGATTTAAAGAGACGTTTGGTTTTTAGGCTTCTTTCATGATAAAAAAATGATCTGGTTTGGATCTGGTTACCTGTGTTTAAGAGGTCGGAGTAGAAATGCAGAGATAAAGAAGTCTGATTCTGTGTGTGTTTAGAGAGGAGGCAGGAGTTTGTACTGTTTGGTCAGAGCAAGATCTACCACTGTGCACTGTGTTTTTCAGGTCCATGTTATTCATATGTGTCAAACAAACACACCACTCTGCAGTAATATGCAAAAAAGAAAAAAGAAAAAAAGTCTCACTAAGCATTCATAGTTTCTGTGGATATGAAAAATACATATAGTTCATATGTGCCATTGCCTCATACATTACAGTCTGTGTATTGGAGGTAAACATTATTATTAAAACACTAACAAAGCAAGATTATCTACAGTTTACATCAAATCTGTTATCTGTTCCATAGTTTCCATAGATGTTTTAGTTCCACCGGTTCAATGAATTGTGCAATAAAGCAACATCTAATAGAAATGATCTCTATAACCTTTGTATTAAGCTATGATAGCCCTAAAGGGTAATTATTTTCTATTTTTGTTCATGTGAACTCATATCCCACTAAAATATCCAAATCAGCAATGCTTTACTTTACGTCCCAAACTCCATTCACTTCTAATACAGAAGTAAAAAAAAATATTTTAAAACAGGTCAGAAATAGTTATATTGTTATATTGTTATATAGTTGAAACTATACATATTAAGTATGTTTCTGTCATGGATTTTCCTACATTTGGTTCTTTACCAAGTGTTTACTTACAACACAATGATGGCCCTAAATAAAATACTGTGTCTATTTTACGGGAATAAATAACCATATCAGTGCAATGATGTGGCTTGTTGATTTTGGTTTTTTGAACAACAACACTGACATATTTCAAGCTTTGGATACATCGCTGGTTTGCTGGAGTTGATTCATGGTTGGATTTGTTATTTTTCATGTTTTCTTTTTTGTTGTGGACAGTAAGAAAAAAAACAAAATATTATATGTGTTAACTTTGTAATGGGCAATAAACTGTATCATATGTGATAAATAATTTGACAAGTGCACACACTTTGTTTAATTTTCTTATTTTCACCCAAAGTACAATTTGGCTGAAAACAACATTAAGTATAATAATGTTCATTTCACTGTTTCATACAGCCCTATACTCTTCTATGATGTAGATCTCCTGAACATTACTGTCAGTTATGTTATTATTCTGTATGCTGTGGGCACACTTTGTAATTATGACTTTTGGTAGAATCCAGGATACACACACACTATATAACGGCGTATATAAACATCACATTTTCTTTGCATTTTAAAGAATGTGCATTACTCTTGTTTTATATCATATATAAAAATATATACAAAGACGTATTTTGTAAATGGACCAGTGCAGCCTATTCACCTTAAGACTTTATAGTGTCGTGTATGTTGTCTCACTGCATTATAGTTGTTGTTGCTTTTTGTCTATTTAAATCTTGGTTTGACGACATATACTTGGGAGGGTGCATGTCTGGACTAGTCCACCAAACATACAGTTATATGTTCCACTGACTATTAAACAACAAACGCAGCAATAAAGTGTCTGCAGAACAGCTCACGTTTGTCCTCCGTTACTTGAGTTCACCGCTGAAACTGAAACAGAAAGGGCATCGGTGCAAATGTTACAGGGGCAAGAAAAACAAAATATAAATGCTGACTCAGCATTGACTATTAAACTAGTTGCTGTGAGGGAAGCAGTCCACCAGGTGGCAGCATATATCCAATGATATCACTTCAACTGCAGAGGGGTATTGGGGTTCAGGTCAAATTTATAGATTACAATCAAATTAACCATAATTACAATGACCAAAAAAAAACAGTTTAGAGGACTTGAAGCCATATATTGTTGTTGTAATAATAATAATAATAATAATACATTCAAGTACCATCTGAGAAAATATATAAATAAATAAATAAATAACACCATTATCGCCAACATTTAAATACAGTGGTGTAAATAGGCTGAGCAAAATCAGCTACGGGAGGCAGATTTATTCCCAATAAGATAATTCACTCGAGCATCATCATCCTCTTCCTCAAATATACTTAACACACTGGCATAGTGAAATTTGTTTAAGATGGAGCTAGAGATACAGTGACTCTAATAATTATTATTTTATGTATTATTATTTATGTTATATACTCTAGTATAATACTGTACAGTAGAACAGTATTTCTGATTTTCCTCCAAGTGCCACCAGAGGACGCTCAAGTACCACTGGAGGTACAAATACACACAGTACCACAGTTCTCAAACTGTGTCACATGACTTTCTGTTTGTAAGCTGCATTACTCAAAGAGAAAAAAGGACAGATGCTGATCATATTATTGAGGAATGCAGGTGTGGGCCCAAGAAAGAAATGATTGGATTGGTGGTGGTGATGCAGGTATAGAAAATGAGCACTCTTGGGGGAGGTGTTTATTCGAGTTCATTGCATCCCAAAATGTAGGTTGCAGCTCACGGGTGGGCACAATCGGTATTGCAGGTGGTATATAAAAATTCTCCTATCTACACAAGATAATTGAAACATACTTACATGTCTATTAAATGGAGCCTCTCTTTGTCATTCTCGTGTAAATAATGAGTTTGTTTTTATGTAAACACCACCTTATCAACTATGATCAAAATAGTAAATACAACTCATTGTGCTCAAGATTGATTGTATGACTATGTATTGGTGATTCAGACTTCATTGTGGGGCTGTAATTTTGGTAATGTACAAATCTGGATGTACGCATCAGACGATCTTCTCAAATTCAATAATATATTAATGTATAATATAATATAATATAATATGGAGCCCACTAAACCTGCTTCAATATAATATTTTTATTATATATATATATATATATTTTTTTTAATCAGGCAATATGTGTACAACTAAGTGGAACATTATACATAGGGTCAAGTAAATAAACTTTGTAACCTGTAACAAGTGAAACTTGTTGATGTGTTTTCAACAGAGATAACACAAAAAAAATAAAGAAAACAAAAATCAATAAATATCTCTTTATGTTGCAAGTTTTTCTGTCTGTTTATCTGCTCTCTTCTCCAGTAAGGCGGAGTCAGTATTTGGCAGCTGTCTCCCGCTGTGTTCTTACTGTGAGAGGTGGGGTCAGTTTTTGGCAGGTTCGTCCTCGGAGGGTGTGTGTATGTGTCTGTGCGTGTAGACCGATTTGATCAGCGACGACCTGCGAACAGGCATCCGACTCACTCCGAGCAAAAGAAGGGTAGAAAAACAACAGGAACAGCACTAATTTCGACTGTTTCCAATGTTCCCGACTACATTTCTACACCTCCAGCTTTAATCCTGTCGAAGTTGTCCGGACATCGGCTTCAAAAAAACCGAAGAAGAAATTAATGCGTCTTGCTCCGCGTTCCTGTTTGTTTTGACCTGGTAAGGTAACTGCTGCTACACCCGGAGCGGCTCATTAGCTTCCCCATGCTAACAGCGCTCCCCCCCGGTACATTCAGCATCACAGCGGCTAATGCTAGCCAGCTAAGCTAACTGTGTCAGACGCTCTGTGTTGTCTATTTTCATCACTTGCTTTGTCGTTTATATTAATAATACACATGTGAGCTTATTAGCTGTTTGTCTCTGTTATGAGTTAGAGGGTTATAATCAAGTGTAAATCAACCGTTGTGTCGGTTTTTTGGTGTTGATTAGGAGCTAATGGCTAACGGTCGGTTCCATCACATCTGTGGCTCCTCCGTAAAGCTAACTCGAAGACGGAACAAGAAAATAAAAACTACCTTAAATAATTAAATAGTCGTGCTTTTTTTGGGGTCGACGCGAACAAAGCTGAAAGATACGTTTTATCTTGTGTCGGCTTTGTTGACGTTGTTGCGTTGAGTAAGTAGTTGTACATATTATTGGTTCCTCATCAATACTGTGAGATGCAAGGGACGATTCAACGGTAATCGCCCATAGGCACGTATTTTATATCCTGTCTTTCAGATATCTGTAGTTCCTTTTTCTGTTGAACGGTAGCCGGGTTAGTTTCGCTTTCCGATAAGATTCGGAAGCTTTTGTCACGGAGGCTGATGCTTATTGCTCGGTTACAGTAAACTGCCTGTGCTGGAATGTTCTGGTGTTTTGTGGCAGAGCGATTACAGCCATTAAGCTGTTTCTGAATGCCCAGTTCCTGATAAATGCATGTTTATGTGCAATAAGTTGTTGAGAATTCACATGATATGAATGCCGGTTTGTCTGAGCTCCCTGAAATCCGTTTTATTTAGTATAATCGTATTGGTTATTGCCCCCGAATTAAGACGGATTGGTCTCTCCATATGGTGTCTGTGCGCCTTAAGTGAACGAGTCATTGTCACTTACACAAATGCACTGTGGCACACATCCACAGTCAGACTCTCTGGTTCTGTTATTAACAACAAACTTGTTAACATTCTATCACCGTAAACAATGAGAAAGTGAAAGAAAATATTCAGCTTTTGAGGAATCTTGTTGTAGCTCTGCTTCATTTTTGTGAGAGCCTGTTGGGAGGCCACCTACATTTCTTACATGTTAGAAATTCATTTGACTACCCAATGGCTCTTTGGGAGCAGTCCTCAGTCTCTGTTGTACGCTGCACAACAAATGAAATGACATTTCATGACAAACTCTACCAAAAATGCAAAATATTAGGTGATCGCAGCCTCTTTTTTTTTTTAATGTAAGTGATTTGCTACTTGCTTTTATTTTAACATTAATATTTGCTTTGGCCTGTTTTCGACCTCAGTTTAGGCGTTGCTAAAGGGAGTTTTATTGTCAAAGCTTTAATTGTTTTAAAGCTGGAACACTCTAAACAAGTTATATTTGATCTACAGCTACTTGCAAAATACAAATGATGTCAAGTCTTATCTGAGGAGCTTGTGCAAAATGTGTTCTATAGCTCAGTAAATTTTAACCTGTGTGAGCAGAACAGCTTCATTATTGTGTAAGAGACAGTAGCTATTTCTATAGTCAGACTGGAGTAAAGGTCAAATTTGCAGTCATGCTGATGTTGGAAGATAGTTACCACGCTTTTAGAACACGCTTTTAGAACACACTTTGAGTTGATTAGCTTTAATCCAGTGCAGGACTGCTGTTACTAAATACTACATTCATGTAATTTGTATTCAAATATTTGATTGTGACTTTTGAGATAAGATTTATAGCTTGCATTTATAGGTTTATGTTAAACATCCATCTTCGTCCTTCATGTGATCTCATATATGCACATAACGATGATTCAGCCCCCTGCAGTGTGAGATAAGACTTTTGTGTTTAATGGAAGGAAAATGCATGTCCACAGCAAAAGCAGTGTCATAACCACACAGCTCCCTGCAGTGTGGGATTGTTTTTGCCAGGTCAGTGACGGGTTGTTTTAGATACTGTGGATATGGGCCAAGTTAAACCAGATTGGGTCCAAATCTCTCTAAAGTTGGACCCACACTGCCACAGATTTGCCAGTTTTTTTGTGACTAATACCAGTCCTCTTATGTTCACACATTTTATCATGTACCCATTTGCTTTTTTAAAATGAATAATTTAAGTACACATGTCTAACATCATTTTAAATGTATTCACTGTAGTGAATATAAGGAGTCCTCAACTTAGTGTGATGGATGTATTTCTATGTAATATGCATATTCTCCTGGTATACATTAAGCCAACAGGGCCGAAGGCAGTTATGCACGCTATGTCACTGACCTAGCCCAAAGATCATCTAAATAGAGATGGTCCATTAGGTTGCAAAAATAACAAAGGCCTCAACAGAAAACATCACCTTGTGATTCATGTGTTTCTCTCAAGAATGTGATGAGATGAACCACAGGATTTGAATCAACCTTTAGGGTATTGAAAATTATATTTTCTAATTTCTGCTTAGAAAGCTGTAATTATAATTTTTCTAATCTCTGACTGCATTTGGTCCTCGCATAAAAATACAGCAACTCATTGAGCAGTAGTGCATTTGTCATTTCAAAGAAATTAATTGATTTGTCAGGGTTCTAATCCACTGAAGTGCCTAGAAACAGATGTTTCCTTTTGGCATGCATTTTATTCTTCATCTGTGAAACCAGACATAAAGATACAAAATTGGACTGCAAAGTCTTTATTTCTACAAGCTGCAGCATCATTTTCCCCCTTGTCAGACTACTGTACCAAATGAAAACCAAAGAAGCATAGATATCTTAGATATTTCTAAGATTGTCTTTTTAATCAATTCATTATTGAAAATTTTATTGACATTAATTGGCTAGTTCTCCCTGAGATACATTCAGTACATGTCATAGTCATTGTTTACTGAGATTAAATATAATAAAGTTCCTTCCTGAGCTACTTTTGACTTCAAGGATGAGTCAACTTATCAATTAGTCCACAGTAGGGAACCTTTGTTACAATAGACCATTTATATTTTCGGTATTTTCTAGGTATCCACAAAATGATTTAACACTTGGAGTGCTCTACCCTTTCCACTGATGCCATGGTTTGATCAGGTGTAGGGATCACGATGGTACTCAAAGCTGGTTGTCCAGCTTTCAGTCCACCAGTCTCGAGTAAAAAATGAGTGCTTTAAAAAGAACTGCTCACAACAGAAGGTTGTCACAAACGGAGATATAAACTATTTTGCACGCCTTGTCAAAATTGGAAAAACCCCAGAATTTTTGACAGCTGTTGTACTGAACTTCCGCTGAGCTCAATATGCTTTGCATTTAAATTATTCCATACTAGATTTTCAGATACACCAGCTACTTCCACATTAAGCAGCTTACCAAACTGTATGTTCAGCTTCTTTTCTTTACATTTAATGTCCTGAAACCTTTCACAGAATATCAGGAAGTGTTTTACACACGCATGTCGTAATAGGCATTTTTGCAGAGTAGAGTAATTCTCCCGAATGAGGTTTCAGATATTAGCTTGGTCACTGGAAAACTTGCACGCATAACAGTCTGTGTGTTTTTGGACAATCAAACAACACTAAAGTGTATTTAATAGCTTTATTTGTCCTTGCAGCACAGTGTAGCTGCATGTTAACTGTTGTAATGATGCTCAGATTAGCCCTTTTTTTTCCACTGTGAGTGTATCCCTGCACAGAAGGCGCACTGGATTGTCTTGTACTTCAATGAGAAATCACCCCTCTCTCCTGGGATGTGAGTCATTCTCATCTACCCCTCTTCTCTTGTCTGTGAATGTTCTCAGTCACCTGGGCTATGGTATTTTCAAGTTTGCAGCAAATTTGGATTAAAAATCTGCAGCCTACAAGTGTATCAGACTCATGACATTGATGTTATGATGTTTTTTGGTGACACTGGAGGACAAAAGTAGTTTAAATGTCTTCCATGAAGGGAGGAGCATTACTGGTTCTACACCACTTTGTGTGTTTGTGTGCACATGCTGAAGAGAAACGTCAAATTATCAGAATATCTTCTGTTGTGTAGTGTGTTGCGTAATATGTATTCGAGCATGTGTAATGGGAAAAGTGACAGCTCTAATCTCCACTCTTGTAGTGCTTTTTTCTCGGCAGTCATCAGCTGTTATTTAACGTGACCTGACGGGCGTACAAACAAATGGGATCATCCTGAAACACTTCTTTTATAATGACTGAGACGATCCTTTGAACTGACCCTTTGCTTGGTCACTGACTGTGTGCTCATTTGTCAGCATAATCTCACAGCTGGTGTGTTGATCTATTGTTTACATACGGACACACACGCAGATGGAAATGACAAGTCTTTCTTGTGTAGCCTATTTGTTTAGTGTTGATTTTTCATGCAGCCCTCATACCGACTGTTTATTCAATGGTATTTATGAACAGAGATTTCCTCATTGATTAGCTGTAGTCTGACTTACCTATTGCGTAACCACCACCACAACTTTTGCACAGCTCTAATTTGTATGTTGTATAAAATATGAAGACAACAAGAAGCATTCTTGCTTGGTGTTCCGTGTGCAGTGGTCTGGAAATTTCCATCAGTGTGAGACGAAGCAAGAGGGTGAGGTGATACAGATCAATACTAAATCAATAAAGCCCAATGTCATTGTTACAGATGAGGTTCTGTGAAGGTTGGCGTCACACCTGTTCAGTGGTCCCCTAATGGTACTGTGAACATCCCACTGCTTTGTTGTTGGAGGGAACATCCTTTGAACATACTTTTGCCTCTAAGTGTATCAGTATGACATGAATGGAACACAATTTTGGAGTTTAGTATTTTACCTCTCATGGGTCACTGGCAATGGTTATACAAGCATTATTACAAAAAGTGTTTAAATAATTATTAAGGCAGTATTATGCACTGCTTATATTTATAATGCTTATTGACATGTTCATTCTTTGTAGGTTTTACTGTGTTTTGCATAAAATTTGTTTGTGATAAACAAGGACAAGGGTTTCCTAATTTACAGGCCAAACACTATTTAAATTAGGGCCTTTTGGCAAATGTTGTGAAGCCAACATGCAAATACAGTGTCCACACATGGAATGCACTGAGAGAAGCTGATGTGATCGGACAGTTTAGTGTTTGGGTTGAAACCTTTTTTTTTTACCTTTTTATTCTTTGATTCGATACCAAAAAACGCCACAGAGAAAAGACGGACAAGATGGCAACTTGGCAAACTTTATGCAAATGTCCCAAACAAAATGCTGCTTTGCCTCCACTCCCACAGTTGCCAACACAGAGTTGCGCTTGTTTCCAGTGTAGGCGTTAAAGCTTGTTGCAGTGTCACAGCCACGCGGGCTTGCAGAGAGTGGATATTTGTACTGGTTCTCCTTAACAGCACTTACATGTCATGTAGGCCCTTGTACTAAATGTAGTGGAGAGTGACATGAAAGGCTTTGGCAGATTATGATAACCTGGAGTACAGAGAAGCAGGCTCAAGACGGGAGGCTTACCAGCGCAGGGAAACTCACTCCTTCTTCAGCAGATGTTATTTAGAAGGGCACTTCACCCTGGCAGTAGAAGTGAGTGTTGACAAATAACCAATAGCAACAGAAGGCTTTGGCTGTACTGGTATACATGTTTTTTTATTATTATATTCTTGATAAATTGCTGAGCAAATTAGTATCTACAAAGTGTGATAGATTGCTTTGGAAAACAGATAATATTGAAATCGAAAAAAGGTTTTTGTTCATTGTCTGTCAATCAGTCAATCGATGAACTGACTAATTGTTGCAGTGTAACATTGTTAAATGCCATATCTTTTATTGCTTTTATATTGCTGTTTTTTTACATAATTTTCCTATCATAGAACATGTGCATGGTGTGACTGGTGCATGGTGTGATTGTTCAGACCAAACAAAATCAGCATGAGAAACAACCTACATGTATTGCAGTTCCAGCATGTTTTTGCAATATCTACAGTGTTAATATCGCAATGATCATCAATTTTTGACGCATTGTGCAGCTCCATAATATCTTCCATATAAATAAAGGGAATCTTTTTCTAGTTCAGTCAGGGTAAGAGAGATGACAAGGTATGAAGAAGCCCATGTCCTCTGAAGATGTGGTTATTAATTCATCAATGACAGGGCGAGGCTGAAGGGAACAGCTCTAACTAGGCTAGGACAGTAAACTGCTGCTACTGACTCGAGGGCGAGAGCTGGATTCACCGCTTCCCCATTTCCCTCCCACTTAATCTTTTTTTTTCCTGTTACCTCCTTTCTCTCTGCGCTTACAATCTTCCTCTGCCAGGCTCTCTACCTATTGTTGTTTATTTCTTTATGGATTTGCAACCTTGCTCTCCAGCCTTACTTGACCAGCAACACAAATTACTGTTCCAAAACAAATGCTAACACTCAGTGTTTTGCAGGTTTGCATCATTTCTGCATCCAAATCAATACTTCCAACCCTATATTAATATATTCCATTATCTTTATTGGGAGAATGTATTGATTACGCTGTCCTTTTATGATAGTGATGGACACACATTTGTCTGGTTTTTGGACTTTTAGACATGTCTAGACATTTCAAACTCAATATAGTTGCAAATCTGAATGCAGATTCAGACAAAAAATGTTTTTCATATCAACATATTTGCAGATCTGAAACCCTGCAGATACACTGAAATACAGTTACATAACTCATCCACATTTGTAAACAGTTTCTCTTCAACAATGGCCTCATAATTAGTCCCCACCTTTGGCCTACTGCCAAGTCGAAGAAAATGGCTCAGTTCTGATGGCAGTCAGCTGGAAATGTGCTCAGGCAGGTTTTGTGTCAACAATTGCCACATTTTACCTCAGGATTTTTTACAGGGTGTGTGTTTGTTTGTATCTGTGTGTGTGTGTGGTTTTCAATTGGAGTTACATTTCCTTCAATGGTGCACTGTAGTCTACAGGCTGTCATTTGCACACGTTCACAGTTTTGGCATGTGGGTATTATGCCCCAGTGGTCAGTGTGCATACATATGTATAGATAATCTAATTTTAGGATTAGCTTTTTGAATCTGCCTTGCTAATCCATCTTTTCACCCTTCTCAGTATTCTTCTCTTCTCCCCCCCCCCCTCACATTTGCAAATGTGTCTGGAAAGATGGACAACACTGCTTCCCACTGTGCCACAATAAATCCTCATTGTAAATGAAAATGCCACCATGGCATTTGTTTCATCCTATCCAATCTGGCTCTTTTAGATAAGTGGTTGTGGTTGGCCTGATCACTTTAAGGATGATTCATTTTTTAATTTTTTTATTTATTTTTAAAGTGAGAATGGCCATTAAATAAATAGTAGCTGTTATTAGTTGTTGTGCAAATGGTTTCTTGCAAATTAAACCATTAACACAATCTGTATTTGGCATGTTTATGTTTCAAGTTAAAAGTCAGTTTAAAAAAAATCACTTTCATTCTAATTCAGATAGGGAAGTTTCAGTGAGGCGAGATAATCCATGGACTTTTCCTTTTAAAGTAAAACTTCCTCTAAAATAGATATAAATACTACATTTTGGCAGCCCCATATCCACGCTCTCCTGTCCAGTTGTGACTTGAAAGCTGTCAAAATGATTGTCTTGCATGTTTTTTTTCTGTCTCTTTGATCTTTTCATTATCTGTACCTGATAAGGTTTGACTGCTTCACAGATAAGATGATAAAGTCCACCGTTTGTCTCTGTAGTTAACATGTCAGGAGTGGCTTTGGACTGAATTTGACTTCATGAATTGTATGTGTGTCATTTTGTTTGGGTGTGCGTTTACTTGTGTGAATGTGTGTCAGGTCACGCTAATACTGCCGAGAACAAGGAAGTTGGTCTGTCAGTCAGGGTCACGGGATCTGTGCGTGGAGAATGTCTTCGTAACATGGCGTAGATATGGCAGATATGTAGAAGTACCAGTCGTACATTCTCTCCCTGATGTTTTTATGGAATTTTGAGGCCAAAGGGCAGAGGTCACTGGGTTCCTCTTCTGCACAGAGGTGTTTTTCTGCCTTTTTTTCCCCACATCTTTAAGATTTAGCCAGGAGATCAAGGTTTCTCTTGTGACCAAATAGTGTTTTCCTTTTCATGTGTTATCTTGTGTAATCTAACTAGATACATGTTTACTGACCTGAGGGTTTGAAGGCTTTCACTCAGGGAATCTGATCAGTTTGAACTTTTGAAAGGGGGGAGACCTTTCAGTCTAAGCTTCCTCTCTCACTTTCTCCAATTTCAGCAGTTTCTACAAATACAGCAGATTTTGTCTGTCCAGTTTAGCCAGTCATGATAGGGTGCTTCTGATTTATTTTTAGTTTTTGAAGATTTCTCAAAAACATGATGTAAGTTAGAGGAAAAATGCAGAGTTGTTTATAACCATGTTCTTTTGATCGTGCTCTTAGTTTTGATAGAACTGGGGCTTTTGGGAGATTACAGATATATCATAACATGACAGTGTTTTTGTGCTCTTATGTGCATGTAAAGTGGCCTTAACTATTATTCAAACATCAGGGTTTGTTTTTGTGGATTCTGGTTCCAGTTTTTGGTGGAGTGTTGCATCATCTCTCTCTAGTATGTTTGTTCTGTTGCTGTGTGTTTAACATTCACGGCATGCTTTTAAATAATGATCATGATAGCTGCAGGTTTGTTTTGGTCTCTTTCTGAAACATTTTTAAGTTGATCTTTGTCTCTTACAACTCGTCGATCTTAACAAGATTTTCCCATAGTCTTCATGCAACCTTTTGCATATGTTGTAGTCAGCTACTCCAGTTTTAAAGGAAGTATTTGCTGGTTTGGAGTTGAAAAACACTGTTGTCACTTTCTTACTGATGAGTCATTATGTGACCTGGTGGATTTTTCTGATGTTCTGCTAATATGATGAAACTCTTTGAAGAGTTTTACAAACTCATGTAAAAAAGTTTTACAAATTTAGCTCTGAAAAATGCACCTGCATGTTCTTGAGTGGTCTTGTAATTGAAATGAGTTGTTCTCATAGTCTCCACTGTCCCCTTTTCCCTAATGGAACTCAAGTTTCAGTCCCGTCTCTTAACAGCACTGTCTTAACTTTCTCCATTTACCTTTCTAACAATGTATTCCACTGTTGAGCTGGAGGTTGTCAAGCATATCTGGGATTAAGACATGCAGAAAGAAACACAGACACCGCCATTCTATACTGTTCCATTACTAGAAAAATCCTCTCACCAGAGGCCTTTTAGGGTCTTTTTTCATGGCAGACAAGGTGCTGGTTACGGACCATTGAGTCCACCGCTCTCATGGTGTCACTGTCCTGGACTCTCTGTTAAAGCGTAGCAGTGTGATTGCTAAAATTGTAATTTTTACATTGCTATCGTAACTGTGAGAGACATTCATTATTTCAGTAGTTTTAAAGAGGCATACACGCTCATGTTCGGTTGGTTTTAAGAAAGGGTTTTTGAATTGGAGACTGAAATAAGTTCAGATGAGTTTCGCAGTTAGTGCCAATTAAGTGAGGAAAGGGTAGCTATTGGTTTTATTAACTATTCTTAAAAACACTCAATTATCAAATAGTTGACAATTAATTTAATTATCAATGAAAAAAAATTGTAAAATTTTGGACATAGTATAGTATGACTTTTGACTAATTTTGGACAACATAGTATATTATGACATTTTTGGCAAATTTTGGACGACATAGTATATAGTATGATGTTTTTGTCAAATTTTGGACTAAAAAACTTTTTTTCAAAAAATTTCAATTTTTGGACAACATAGTCAAGTATATTTTTGGAAAATTTTGGACGACATAGTATAGTATGATATTTTTGGAAAATTGTGGATGGCTAGTATAGTATGACGTTTTTGGCAAATTTTGGACCAAAAAAGTTTTTTTCAAAAAATGGTATAGTATGACATTTAATTAATCCGCCTTAGTTTCAGTCATGATTTGAATGACCCCCTAAGGAAGCCTTGGTAGTTACCACACTGATTAACTTACTCAACTTCCTTCATTCAAGCAGAGTCTGTCCTTCCAACTTCTGTCATAGTGTTTGTGATGCAGTGAGTCATACAAATGTACAGGTTACATTTGAACAAATCTCCTCTTAATGCATTTTGATGTGACAGAAAGAAGATGATGTGAGCATTGAATCTGCCTGTGCTTTAGAAAGATTAAAGACCAACTAAACAGTATTGCCCTAACACTGCTGTGGTTTCATTCTCCTCTGGAGCTATTAAAATATGAGAATTTATTAGCAGCCTTGGCTTTATACATCTGCAGTGACCTTCATGTCGGCAAGCATTTGGGTTTTGTGTTCAGCACAAATGGTTACAAGCTAAAAGTGTATGTTGGTGTAAGGGCTAAGTACTGTAATTCCCGCCAGTGGAAGTGTGCATTTTAATTAATCTATTGCTTTCATATCACATGGTTTTATTCCCATGTGATAGTTGCCGAAACGTACTTGGTTCTGGCTTGAATTGATCTGATATTAGATGTTTAAAGAGGGCTCGGGGGGGCTGAGTACTAGTGATCTTACACTTTGTGTAAAAATAGATGCTTTTGACTGAGAGGTGAAGGTATCGGTGTATTTCTTAAGTCAGCTCATACTCTACTCCACTTGAGGCAGAGGTAATGCAGACTATCTTAAGTAGGTCAGATAGCTTGTTTAACAGGCACCGTGAGGGTGAATGAAAGGAAGAAGGTGTACGAGGACAGAGGGTTTTTCTAACAGAAAAGGAAGAATGAGAGACTTGTTCTGAAAAGAGAGGAAGTACGAAACCTACACTGGCACCATCAGGTACATGTGTGCATATTAATGACTGTGGTTTACCTAGAGCTTAATACTTCATCGTGTGTGTTGCAGAGCAGGGCAAGAAGTATATCAATGTGGTGAATTAATATAATATATTTATAATTAGTAACAGCTAAAACACCACAATTTAATTTACAAACCAGTAAACGAGCTTCATCAAACTCCAGAAACTCAAGACTGTGAAGTTCTTTGACAATTAACTTCCTCAATGTATTAATTTTCATGTGGACATTTTAATCTTAGGTTTCCATGGTTATATCCAACTTAAGTTATGAATTAATTTATGTTGATGAGTTCACTTAGTTCTGCTGTGTTGTTCATTCCTTGTATATTTCAGAATCTTTCTTCCTCTGTAAAACTGAAAAGTAAAGCTGTGTTGTTGATATTTTATCACGTAGCCATTTGACCAAAAAAAGAGAAGTTCATGCTCACGGATAACCTTAAAGTACTGTTTCTCTCTCCATGTGCACTCTGACACACATTCTTCCATTATATGGCATGTCAACTCTTGGCACATGCAGGCATTTTCATCAACAACCTTATCTGTTTTCTAGACCGTCTCAGGTGACTGCTTTGCTTTAAGTAAGAGACTTGTTTTCATTCAGGTATTGAGTATCCGTGAAACATCTCTCTGTATGCACACACATGCACTGAAGTGGCAGCAATTAACACGTTAGCCTCAAATAGTCTGATTCAAAGTGACACTTCACTTTAGATGGACATGTTCAGACATGTATGAGGAGGACAATTATTATGCTGAGACCTCCAGCAGACTCTTCGGCAACCTGATGGCTCAAAAAGAGAGCCTTCGTTTGTGAATCAATCTGGCTTGTTGCATCATCTCAATGGAAAGGCAAATCATTAATTTGGTTTAATTGTTTTGATTCTGCGATGTACTTGAGTGTGAAGAACTTGTTTTTGTCTCGGACAGGGTGTGTCCTGTGGTGAGTCACCATTTTGGCCAAAAACTATTTCACTTCCAAGTCATGTCTTAACACGGCTGTGATTTTAGAATCAAAATGTCAAGCATGTTTGTAATTGGAGTCCACATATTTGCTTTGATTTGTTTTCTTGTTTGCAGTTCTGTTTTTTGTTGTCTCACAGTTTACCTGATTTTTAACATACAGTTTAATATGCATTTTCATGTGTGATTGCGTCAATTCTTTCTGTTGCAATTGCTTATAATTACTTGATGTATGTAGCCATTATAATTAAGAACCATAAACAGTCATTGTTGGTTAACATGATGCAGTTGAATTATATTATCTACTATATATATGAATCACAGCTTGATTACAGTTATGTACTGCAGAGCCATATGAGTGCTGGGGTCTTCTGTTGGGATTTTAATAGTCTATGTTTCTCTCTCCTGTGTCTGTGCCCTGTGTAGCTACTAGAGAATCCTGCTCGAGGGATTAGCGGTCCGTCAATGAGGAACTACCGGCTCATCTTCTGCCACAACCTGAAGCAGCCATAGATGATTCAGTGGTTTACTGGCCAGGGGAGGAGAGGATAGGACACACTTTCACTGCTTCACGGTGAGTATGCGCCCACCCACTCACAAACACAGACGGCAGAGCAGAGAAAACAGTGTGAACCAGGTGAAGTCAAGGAAACGTCTCATCCATTTTGATGAAAACCCACTAAGAAAGAAAAAGTAGAAAAGTGACTTCATGATTACAGTTTCACATATATCTTAAAAAAACATGGCATATTACTTTAAACATTAAGCATGACATTTAAATCACCTAGCACTAATATAATTGTCTTTTTAGATATACTGGTAATGTTTTTTTACAGTATAGATTTTCTGATAAACATGTTCCTCCTCCTTATTGAATAGACTGGATGCCATATGCCACTGTTTCCATTGAGATTACTCACCAAATAACCATTGTCAAAGTCAGACTTAAAATAGAAGTGATGGTTGCGGTTTCTTGCCTTCCTCTTCTCGATCTTAATAGATTTTTATTCCACTGACGGTTTCTTCTTTGCAATAAACAGTGATGAAATTAGAATGCATAAATGCTGAAGTGATAGGTAAGAAATGGGATTATAATCACCCTTTTAAATGAAGATTAAGCAACAGAAAACTGGAAAAGTATTAGAAAAAAAGACATTTGTCCAAGATCTTTTGGCACGGATGGGTCACCTCCTTCCTTATCCCTGCCTGATAGCAGCAGCACATCCACAACGATGCTTTTTACTTAACCTAAAACCTATTTATAAAATAAATAAGATAATTTTTTTAAGGAGCACCAATCATACTTCATTTTCTGTCTGCTTTTAAAAACAGCTTTAATTATTTCTGCTGTGGATTGCACAAGATGTCGGAAAGCTTTTATAGTTTCTGTTCAATCTGTTTTTCAGCTGCCCATTCATGCTGCAAATCTCATTTTGTACCACATCCCAATTGTAAATTTAGATTAAATGAATGCAGGGGCCAACAAAGTTCAGAGAACTCATAGTCATTTTCATGCAACCACTTTGTTTCTATGCTATGCTGTAACAACTCAAGCGTAGTTAATTAAATGTAACTTGTGTGATAAAGTCTGATGGTACTATCTGTGTTTCACATCAGAAAGAGACATTCATCAGGCCAGGTTACATTTTTCTAACCTTCACCTGTCAAATCCTGAGGAGCCTGCACCTATTGCAGCTTCAGCTTTAATTTTTTTTGGCTGAATGCAGTGAAACCTGATGTGGTTGTCTGCTGTTTAAGCACTTCTGGCTCAAGGCTTGACATGTTGTGCATTCTTAGATATTTTTCGGCTCACCATAGTTGCAAAAAGTGGTCATCTGAGTTACTGAAGCCTTTCTGTCGGCTCAAACCAGTCTGGCATTTCTCTGCAACTAGATGTTTCTGTAGAGTAGCTGCCTTGCTGTTTTTCCCCCCACATAGTTTTTATAGATCGATAGAAAGATAGACTTTAGATCGTACTTTATTCATCCCAAAACTGGGAATGTTTGAATTGATAAATAAATTACTAATTATGAAGCTCTTGAGACTCCAAGATGTAGATGTTAACCCCTGATTTCCATGTGCATGATTGAGACTTGTGTATTGAACTGCAAGCCACATAATTGGCTGATTGGCTAAATGTTTTACACTTGTGCTCCTCCTCCTGCTAAAGGATCAATAATTAGGATAAAACATTTATTTGTATAGCGCCTTAAAGTTATATGATTTAAAATAAAATAAAATTAATAATGAAAGTGTGAAACTAATTGAGTCGTAAAATCTAGCCAAAACAAAGTATATAATCTAGCCAAAACAGGGAAATATAAAATGTAACATCAATAACTACACCAATGATTAAAAAGTGAGTTTAAGGATCATGTCTAAATTATGATAATTAATTTGCCTGCCTAGATTATTCAGGCAAAGGGTTCCACAGCTGAGGTGCAAAATGTGTTAAAGCTTCTGCAGATCATTATCTTATTGTTCCTCTCCTCCTCCTCCTCCTCTTCCTCCGTCTTGATGTTTTTGATGTTTTTCTTAGTCAGACTTCCTTCACTAAAGCTTATTTAAAAATAACAATAACAATAATTTTGACCCATCTCCTTCTCTTTGTTTTTTTTTGTTTTTTTTAGACGTGAGGTCTTGGCGGGTTTGTGGTGAGGAGGAGGAGGAGGCCATGAGGAAGAGCGTGTCTCTGTTGCCAGGCAATGAGGGCGGGAGCTCGGCCAGCACCACGCGTGTTTTTGGCGTTCCATTGGAGGAGGTGTCGCGCACACACACGATCAATGGCCATGAGGTTCCTGCACTGGTGAAACACATCGTCGACTACATTGAGGAGCATGGTGAGTGATCGCTACTCACACAGAGCTAAGATAAAACACATACAAGGATGTAGTGTAAGCAGCACCTACTGCTGCAGTGGACGCAGCTTCTGCGGATGCTTCAACTGCACGCACCATCTGCGAAGGTCTATTCTCGGACACACATAGACACAGCTGCTGTTGACCTGCTGTCACAGTATACCACAATATATCACGAGTGGAGACCCAGGTTATGTGATAAGATGAACTCTGAATGCTCCACCATGCCAAACCATACTGGCAGACCAGGTCTGCTTCCTTCCTTATAACAATGCTGTCAACTGCAGATCCCACTTGTGAAAACAGAAGAGCTTAACAATGGAGCTCGGAATCTCCTTGGGTCAGTTTCTCGTATAAGTGCAGGTTAGCAGTTTCAGATGTTCTGCTCTTAAGGATGAGAGGATATAATTGGTTGCTTTTCTATGTCATCAGTTAACGTGCAAGCCAAAGCCAGAAATTATCTGTTAATGGTACTGCCTACAAAACTGACCGACTGAATTATTTTTAAACTTAATTTGGTTTTATGAAATCCTATTCTCTATATTGTCTGTGCAAAATTACTGTACATCTCATATAAGGTGTAAATGGCATAGCACATAAACATTCATTAGAACCTTCTCTGTTTATATTAGTGGTCATAACCATTTAAATGTTTTCTACAAATGCAATAAAATAATTAAAAGCCAATACATTACGTGCAATAGTGGAAGATGAACAAGTAATAAACATTCAGATTTAAAAGCACATCAACGGAGCCATAAAAATTCTGGACATACATAAATATGTTTTATTTTAGTTGGCCTCAGGATTAAAACAATACGCACGGAAACATACAGTATATCTACACTGACAAGTTTATCACTTAAAAAAAACTTTTCCATCATGCAGGAAGCATGGTCTGTCTCAAAACAAAGACATTTTCTTGTAAAACCTGTCAAGCCAGTGGCTTTTTTTGTGAGCTACTGGAAAGAAGTGTCCCCTCAAGTGACCAGTGAAGCAGGCCACTGTTTTGTTTGACCCTGGGGCTGCTTGGCGACATGAGGTTATGTAATATGTCCTTAATTCCCCCGGGGGCCCTGTTGGCAGCAGCAGTGCTGCCAGTCCAGAAGTTATTGAGCCAGTGAAAAGACTTTAATCTCTCTTTTTTATTTTTGTGTGATGCTTGAGGTTTTTGTAGAAGCAGGAAGGCAACAAGGTAATTGCGTGTAGGGCAAAGATGGAACATTTAAAGCACCTGAAGGTGTGTCAGACCAAAGCTGTGGCATCTGTGACAGATTAAATGCCTTACTTTGTCTGAAGAGAGACTAAATGCTTAAAAATATTTTGTTGTGTTCCTGCAAATAACATTTTCAAGCAAATTATTACTCAAAAGTCTGCGACTAAAAGCGTTAATGTCCACACACAGGCATTGTTGACACTACTTGACATTTTGATGTGAAAAGTGACTCATTTTTAAAACATTGTGTTTCTCTGGCATGCTGTTACAGAAAAGTAAAAAGGGAATTAAATGTGAGACAAGGATTTTTTTTTTTTTTTAAGATAGTACTACTTTCCTGATGTAATTTTTAAATGTATATAAATCAAATCAAGAATTGTCAAAGTACAACCAGAAAGCAGAAACCAGAAAGTTATGTGTCATAGTACATAATACAAACAATATAATGCAAGATGAACAGAAAACAGAAAAACTGGTTCAAGTGTTACTGATGATCCTTTTCATCACAACACTTACTGGTGTTGTTGCACTTGCAATAATATTGGACAGTATGGTCATGCTTCTGTTATTCCTTAGATAAGGAATGAGGCACTTTCCTTATTATAATAATAATGACCATGTAATTCCGGTGTCATCAGGCCATCTGGACCTGGAAGGTCTCTTCCTGGTTAATGGCAACGCGGAGCGTGTGGATTGGCTGAGGCAGCGCTACGACAGTGGTGAAGAGGTGGAACTAGAGAAGGAGGCCGACCTGGCGTCAGCGGTCAGTTTGCTCCGACTCTTCCTGCAGGAGCTTCCTGAGCCCGTTATTCCAACAGCGATACAGGGACACATATTACAG
The DNA here is from genome assembly GCF_963457635.1 of Microchirus variegatus. NCBI lineage: Eukaryota > Metazoa > Chordata > Actinopteri > Pleuronectiformes > Soleidae > Microchirus > Microchirus variegatus. The sequence continues at coordinate 6,891,401 of NC_139807.1, read as the reverse complement.
CTACACCAAGGTGTGTGACTTTGTCTCAACTCCTATTGCTGTCATGTATCGTATGTTTATCTTAACTGACTCACTCCACCATCATTTAATGGACTGAGGAATCTCATTTGTTGCTTTGTTTGATTTTTCTGTCATTTTTCTTTACCATTGTTGTGTAATCCCGATCACCAACTATCCAGGCACAAAAACATTAGCAATTACAAGCATTATTTAATGCAAAGTTTAATGGGTATTTTCTATAATCACTAATTCTCCATTTTGCCCTATCCTTTTTGCATACAGTAGTTTTTGTCCATCATAATCTGCTTTAATTCCCTTCTCATGGGAGTGTTTTCCCTGTTGCTGTCATGCGGGTTATAGCAGGGCGGTTTTACAGTTTCTCCATTTCTTTTATAATTGGAATAAAGCTCAAATTCCTTCTCCTATTTTAATTAATTTAACTTTTTGGAGTATTGAACACCATCCTATCGGTCTCTGCACTCTTTATTTAAATATGAATTTGTGTGTTCAACTGTGAAGGAACACAAAGTACTGGGTGACCTATAATTTACTCAAGAGCATCTCCAATTACAGTAATGAAAAGAAAAATGTAGGAATGTAGGAACATACAACACAGTATGTGTAAAATGTACTCGTACTAGTAGTAATTGTAAACCAACACCCTTTTTCCAGCGAAGCTAATAATGGTTGTAACACTAAGAAAGAGGTGTACAGTGAAGTTAATTAAAATGTTAATATCCACATACAATGATAACCACAAGTTCTCTGTCTTTTTTCAACATCCTTAGATTACAGCAGTGAGGAGGAGTTGTGTAGAAACTTGAAGTACCTGCTGCAGCAGCTTCCCCAACTGAACTACGGCCTGCTGCGTTTCCTGTGCCGATTCTTGTCCAGCGTTGCATCTCTTCAGCAGGAAAGCTGGAACGTCGGGGCGCTGGCCGCCGTCTTCGGACCAGACATCTTCCAGTAAGATGCATGCACAGGGCCATTAAACAATAGATAAACATAATCATTGTGTTTTACACATAGGCACTGATACACACTTATACACAGGAAATATCACCTACTTAGAATTGCACAATCAACACAGCTGTTTTTTTTTGTCTTCCACCTCTAGTTTATCAACAGAAGGAGAGGACATCCGGGACCAGGAGTCTGTTAGCAGAGTCTTGGCAGAACTGTTGGACAACCAGGAGGGCCTTTTTGACTCGGAGGATGATGATGTCTCTACTACCAACGACTACAGCTCCATCACTGAACAGGTACTGCTCATCTCCTTTGTCTATTACAATCCTTTCATCCGCTGTCTTTTTTTTATAGACTTTATTTTCAACAGAAACACAAATGTCAGTAGATGTCCACAATTATATGTGTGAGAGACTTCCGGGTTTGGCATTTCCTGTTTGTAGTTTCTAGCTTTACACAGCAGGAAGGAACACAACTTTGACAGGTAATATCGCTTGTAGATAGCATGTATTATGTGTGGAGTCAGGGGTTGCAATAACAGCAGGTGGTAAAGCAAAATTAGTTGTGTAATTAAAACTGGGCTATATTGATGACTTTTCTTAATTTTTCTTAATTCATCATATCATTTCATGATAAATAAAATAAAAATAATAAATATGGAAAAAATTGCCCAGCAATTGCTGTAAATCTACAAATTCACTGTTAATATTCTTAAAATGAAAGCAAAGGCATCCAGAATTACAAAACATATCAAAATCATCATCTTTGTTTATTCTTCTTGGACGTTTTTTCCTCCTCGGTAATGACGTCCAAATATTAGAATGTGCCATTGAACTCTACCAAGGTCAGGGGTGAAAATTCTGAGAATATACCGAGAGAACATTTAGTGAACCCAGACAAATCCTTCTGTAATAAAAATGAAGGATAAAAAAGTTGTGGTACAACAGTAGACTTTCAACATCACGTGGCAAACTCGCACCTGCATTGTGGGGAATGAACAGACAAACATGGCCATTATAAACAGATCTGCGGAAGAGCAATTTTTTCAGACTTGTATGTGAATATACAGTATCCGCACTTGATATATTCAAAATAATAATAAAAAAATATATGCCTGCTTTTGAGATGAATCCCCTTTCTCTACAAAAATATAATACATCTTTTTCTGAAGTGTGCAAACAAACACAGGCTCAAAGAATTCCAGATTGACAGCCAGCCTAAATGAGTACAAAGGCATTTCCCCTGTTACCCAGCAACTCAAACTCACCACTACGCCAACAGTACCATTGGTAATTTTTAACTTACAAGGCGGTCCTGAATGGGTACCATAGGTCACCTTTCTATGTCCTGTTCCATTTTATGGCATTGTTTAAGAAAGCTGCCTTTTTTTTTTTAGCCTTTTGTTTCACAGATTCCCTCCTTTTATAATCGTTTTCAAAAATTCAAATGATATTTGTTTGTTTTCTACTCCACTACATCAAGAAACTCTGCTTTGCTTTTATTGTCATTATTGTTCATGTCCCCATTTATTCAAACGCTAAGCTCTTACAAAAGCTGTAGTGTATAAAACAATAGCTAATTTGATTGAAATTGAGCTCAGTACAGCAACTAACTGTCGTAAAAAATATCTCTTCCATGCAACTCATTGAATTTAATTCTCTTAATTTAATTTCCTTATCTCTCTTGGTTGTTTTCTGCCATTTCTAAATTTTATTGGCTGGTTGTCAGATGACTGGGAATAAAAGAGGAAGAAGCAGACTGAGGGAAAGCTGTAGAAAAAAACCAAATAATTTGAGCACTGAACTTGGAATCTTATGTAGGAGAGATGGCATGGAAATTGTTTTTTTTCAGAGAGGGAGAGATGCAGACAGGAAGATGGGGAGAAATAGCAACAGTGCAAGAGAGAGTAGAGAGGAAGAAACAAAGGGAGAGATGATGCGGGGAGGAAGGGATAAGAAAAGAAGCCGGTGATGATGTAACCATGGAACTCACACCTACAGCCCCTGCGCTGCATGGGGATGGCTCTCTGTGAACAAGACTCTCATGAAGGGGATTATCTCCCCCTCACACATGATTCATGTTTTCGGTTAAGCCTTGAATTAGAATTTAGAGTAAATAAAAACATTCTCACAGAAAAGAAATTAAAAAAAAAAATTAATACTCACAACACATTTTATATTAAGAAATGACATGAAGGATAGAAGGGTAGCTTTTTATGGCCTATTTGGATGTAAACTGTGAATACCTTGAGTATGATAACATTAAAGTACAGGTGTAAATGCATCCTAGATGTTTAGTGATGGCGTGTGATCAACTGGTGGAAATCGACCCCAGATGTGGGCTGGAAAACATTGGTTAAATGTAATTGTCAAGCTACAGCTACATGGGTGGAAAAATGGATCTTATCCGACCGTTCCGAACCAGCAAGGTAGTTCCAGCTAGGCAGCTAGAGGAGCCATCAACCAGTGAACACATCTCCAGATTCCTCACAATATTTAAAGCACCTGTTGATGCAGAAACGGTGAGATGAAATGATAAGTAAACAAACACCAGGGTTCCTGCCATCTCTTTTAGTCTCTTATATTAGAATCAGATGTAAGACAAGCAGTGCAGAGACTGGAGATATATTAATTCCAGATGTAATTATAATCATGTTAAAATATATATACAAACACAAACACATGGTAATGCAGTGTTTTAACAGAGTCTGTAAAACTCGTTGATGCTGGCAGGGTCAGTAAACGCTGTGAAGTGCCAAGCTGGATTTTGGTTTGTTTGTTGGCAAAATAAGTGTTGGTGGAATTATGTTATTTGGATGAGAATACAACAGCTGAGGCTTGTTCCTGTTCTTGCTTTGATAGGGTTAGGTTGGTGTGTTTTTGTTTTTGTGATGTTTTTGGTTTTACAGGCGCTTGATGATCAGAGAGTCAGTTTTGATTCCTCGGCACACATTTCCTCTGAATGTACTCGAGGTAGAAAACACCGTGTGGACATAATAAAACACTTCACGTTGTCTTTTAAAATTATATACTCAATAGAATTTTAACATGATTATAAAGATAAGAAAACATTGCACCTTCATTCAGTATCTATTATTGCAAATGAATATAAGAACCCAAAGTAGATTGACGCAACAGTGAGGATGCAGTTTGTAGTGAACATGAAAAGCGAGCAGACTGTCCTCTCTTAACAACGTCACATCTCTGTGTCTTGGGGCTACTGTTTACTCGGTTGTAGGGAAAACAAGGTATAGCTTGTACAATTGATTTGATTTGGCCAATGACTCGTAGGCCTTTGCCTCATAAGCCCCATTTTAAATAATAAACTTCATTACATAAAGGTCACGGCAATTTAATGCCGTTAATCTTGCTTGTGTTAATCTGGGGCTCACATTGTGGTGTAAGAGCTGGCATCGGTCTGAAAGCCACAAGGAACAAAAACTTCAAGTAGAGTCTGCAAGACAAACTCATCATCACTGTCCTCCTGTATGTTCTTAGAGAAACTGTTCTATCATGTGATGTGTGAAGAAATCCATATTTTACTGGGTGTAAATGGATGTCGGAATGATCCAAACCCATTCCGTCGTCAGATAAACGAAGCCAGCAGGATTATGTACTGTATGTATGAGGACTGCTGGCGGGCCTGTCTGCTAAATTAATGAGTCTGTTAATCATAGCCTTACTTTCCTAGAACAGTTTGCTTAACCTAAGCAGAAACAGGAATCAGAATGTGCTCACTTTCTTCACCTGTGCCAACTTAGTCAAGTACATCTGGAGCTCAGTCATGTTATTAGAACTGGGCGAATGGGCTAATTAACAGACGTGAGATGTTCAGCTGCAGGAAACATCCTGCATAATGTCAGGTAAATTATATAGTAATCCATTTGCGTTAGAACATAATAGTCATTAAAGGAGGAGGTGATGGCCTAGTTTGGCGGCCATGACGATATATACTATAATCTCTGTAGTTGGACAAATAGAATGAACCCCCATTTTTATCTTCAAACACACAGCCAGTTTGTTGTCATATTTACTTTGACTGCAAGCGTTGAGTGGTTAGAGAATGTACGTCTGTAAATCAGTTGCCAACACATTTTGACAGGATGAGAGCTGCATCACATGGTTCACTCTCTGCAGGAACGTTAGACCAGAGGATTTATCTTCAGTGGCACTGCTGCAACTAATCAGTCTTAAACACACGTTTATTTTTATTTTTTTATTTTCAAATTCTGGGGTTAGGGTTGAGTAATACGTTTTGAAGGCAAAATCTTTTTCTCGCTACACTCATTTGGATGTGGGATTCTTTTAAAACATTATCCTTAATCGTTTTGGGTTGGGTTTTTTTTAGTTGATTGATTTAAAAAAACAAGTTCACCACAACATGATTTTATTATTATAAAAAACAGAAACCTTATTGATCATATTGGTGATGACTGAACTAGCAGCAGAATAAAAGCTAGTGGAGTTAAGAGCCCCAGATTTAGGCCACTGTTAAAGGGCATGTTTAACTAATGTCATTTGCCAATGTTCTGTTCCCTTGGCTCACTAACACAGTGGTTCTTTTCTCAGTTTTGGACTAAACCAAGGTGAAGCTCACAACCTTTTCTTCCAGGGTGTTTTTTTTTTAGCTCGTGTTTTCACCCCCTCCAGTACACACACATTCACACTATACAGAGTGAAGTTACTAAGTACAAGCACGTAGCACTGTATATATGCTCAAGGCTATAGTTTAAGTTATACATGCTTTCTCTATTTTTTAATGTCAGGCTCTGTTGTCCATCTACACAAATCGACTCCTTTATATAAGGTGATATTCAGACTCGGGCTTCCACGTCACTGATCAGTGGCTTTGATAGAATGTGTTATTTGAAACTGGTGTGTAGTTGGTTGTATTCATGGTATCCTTTGTTCTTTGTAAAAAAAAAAAAAGAGAATGACTTTGATTACATTTCATATAATGATGTGGGGGTCAGACTTGCCTTGATCATTTCAGTGCTCTGTTCAATGTTAGGTTGAGTTGTTAAGACAAGTAGAATAATTAATATATTTAAAGAGCTGTTTCAATTTAAAGGGCTGTTTTTTTTTTGTTTTTTTATTTAACTTTTTCAGATCTTTTACTCATTAAAACGTCTTCTTATTGTTAGAAACACAGTGAAGAGGAGTGCAGGGCTTTTGTTTTCTTTGAAGGAAGGGACTTTAATGTTGACTTTTGTCTTTTTTTTTTTTTCATGTGCCTCAGATCCACTGTCTGATGATCAAATAGCACATTCATCTCTGGAAATTAGTATAAACTGTATATTTTATTGGGTGATGTGGCCCCTTAATAGTAATTATTATTTCACAAGGGCTGTAAATGGTGGCGTGCGCACATGTCATAATGTATAATTATTTTCATCTTTCTTATCATCTCTTAATTTAGCTAACATTTGAATGACCGCTGCATGCGAAGATTAACATCACAGTACGCGCACACATACACACACACATATTGTGACTCATCCTTTCTAATCTGCACATGGCGATGCAAGAAATTCCTGACAGCCCATCGTGTTTCCATAGCGACAACACAGTGACAGCAGCAGATGGAGTTGCTTCTTGAGAAGAGGGAATGAGGGAGAGTCGAGGAAAGGACAGGGTGACCTTTTAACCCCAGTTTCTAACAGAGATTTTCCCATTTATGTTATGGTAGTTACGGTAGAAATGGCATGATTGTACCGCTTCAGTCGGTTCATATTGAATAAATAGCCAAAAAAATATCATGAAATAAGAATAAAAAAGTTATTGGTCATCATTGGTGGACTCACACTCAAGGATTTCTGTTTGTGTGTCTTGTTCTTATCCTGTCAGCTGTCTGAATTATGATGAGTTATTTCTGTCTACATATTTAATCCTCTCCCTCCCTCTCTCTATAGCGTTTACCTTCCCCTTCTCCCTCTCCCTCTCCCCTCCCCTCCTTGCTTTCCCTCCTTCCCTCTCTCTTAGTGTCAGATTCATTACTTTGTGCCTTCCATCACTCCCTTCTCCTCTCTTTCCTCTGGCTCTCACCACCCTTTTTATGCCTCTTTCAGGCCCTTAATTCACGGCCATTACCTCCGACTTTAAACTAGGGTTAAGCTATATAACTATATGTATTTATGTGGTGCGAAAATCAATTTAAGACACTTGCTGCCTTCCTTTATTATGCGCTGAATGTTTTCCGCTAACTAAAGCAATTTGTTTTTCTCTCTCCATGGTTGCCAAGTGCTTGCTCAATATGGGAACTGTTGGGCTCTCTGTAATATTGTATTTTCCTCGGCACAGTGTCTTAAGATAATATAGGCTGTGTTGTAGCTTGAAACTGTAATATATATATATCACCCACACTAAAATATGTATTACAGTACAAGTCTGCCTTGAATATTATTAAAAGAACGTGTCTCACATCTGTAATTAAATGTTTTATTTTTATGTTTCGCACTGAAATAGATGTGATGGTATATCGTGGTGGGTGTCTTTACCCTATTACATAATTTGTAATGTGACTGTCATGTATGGGTACATTGCTAAGTCACCATGAAAATGATATACCACTGAACCGTACTTTAAGCCCTTCATCTCCTCCCTCTTCTCTCCCTCCTCTGCTTTTCAAGCTCACCCCCCTCTATCTCTCTCTCTCTCTCTCTCTCTCTTCAACAAAAATATAAATGTTTATTTATTCCTTATTCTTTCATTACCGTTTTATCTCTTATCTCTTCATCGTATCTTTTGTGTCAGTGTGTTACCGATTGGCTTCCTTTTTATTTATATGTGTGACGGCACAAACTGTGACGTCTTGTTCCTATCTCGCACATGCGTCCCGCAAATCAGTAATGTACAACATGACACCTTTCTTTGAATACGTCTGGACGCATTTTTTTCCAGATAATATTTTTTTTAATTCTTAGAATCTTAAAACTTTTTATTTGAAGACATTTCGCCAAATTAAGTTCGAGTAAACAGAGCTGAAAGCTAAAGAAAAGGTTAATATTTACGATAACAGGACTCTAATGTCTGTTTTCAGGCTGTTAAATGTCATTGTAAATAAGAGGGGATTAATAACATTTGCTTTTAATGCTGCATTTATCGAATTATCTCGTTGGCTTTTAAAGGGCATTTTTCAAAGTAAGGTTGCAAATAGCACAAGACATTCAAGCACTTTTATATTTTCGATATGTATATATATCTTTTTTTTTTTTTTTAAATCCCTGTCCCCCTCTTTGATTTATAATTTGAATTTAAAATGTTTTTTTTAACTTAGTGGTAACCTTTGTTATGTCCTTTTCTATTTCTGTCTACAGATCACAGAGCTGCTGGATGATGACAAGTGTGAGGCAGAATGTGAAGAGCTGCCTCAGGACGGGGACGAGGGTCCTTCCTCCTCCGACTCACCACAACACACTCACGCCGATGACAGCCCTGCAACCAGGTGAGATATAATTACTCTCTTTTTATATATATATATATATATATTTTTATGAAAGAAATGTTGAGCCATTTCACAAGGGGACGGAGAAAAGCTTGTGGCATGTGACCAAAGGCTCAGACCTAGACACTGCAGATATGGAGTGTACCGTCTTTCAGAGGAATCAATTTCAATCATTCAATTTGGTTCCTTTGTTTTCTACTGCTACGGATAGTTTTACAGCTTTTACATATTTAACACTTTGAGTTATGAAGCTCATCCCACCACAGCTCATAAAGAACAAAATGTAAAAACTTGTAAGATAATTGGTGGATTATCAGAACTAATTTCAATTACATGCTAATGGTAGCGGATTAAATCCATTTTAAAATGTCACAGTTACAGCAGTTTCCACTTGGCCCCACTGAAAGATCAAGTGTGATTCTGATGATTTGATCATTGGCTGGTAACCAATCAGAAGACAAACATCTGACATGCACATGGAGACTACAGACCTAAGGACGAGAGTTCAATCCCCTGCAGGGACACGGTGATGTCTGGTTCTTCTAATCTGCTGATCTCCTTTTAAGTTGATTACTGAGCACGATACCCGGACTACTGTATATAGACACCTCCACATTTTACACCATGTACTGTAATCTCTGGCATTATGAGACAGGAGAGACTGTAATGTCGTAATACACAAATTAGTTGACAGGAGAGCTTTCTTTTCTAACGGTTTAATTTTCATGTCGGAATCACACAATTATTTCTTAAATCCTTATCAGAGGTGTACGAAAGTAAACTTTAGAAAACAAAAGTAAAAAAAAAAATGAACCTTAAGGTCATGACATAAAATAGGTCTGAACCGCACTATATTGCAACAATTTAATTAAACTGCCAACTGCCTAAAATAAAGTGGTGTTAAACAATAAATCTGTCGGCCATGTGTGTGCGGGGTGGCTTTTCCTAGTCGCCTCTAAGACGATTATGGACCGTAATCCATAATCCATCTGCACACAGTTTTACACTTCATAACATATATGCCTATTGAACTGTGCCAAACCCTGGATTTATAGTTGGCTTCAATGATTTGAGTCGTCAGTTTCAAAGTTTTGAATGTGCTGTCAGCTGTCAGGGTGTCCTTATTTTCGGATTATATTTATAAAGATGAACAAAACATTATACACAAGGTCACGGAGAAGAACCGTGCTCAGGCTCCCGTGTGCATGTCTGTCATCGGTGCAAAATTGTCTGCATACTTTCAAAGTGGTTTAATAGTTAAGTATTTGTGGGGCAAAAGAAATCCCCTTGTGCGTGTGTGGACTGCGGGGGAAGGTGGGGCGTCGGGGGGTTTATGTGGCAGCTGTAGCACTTTGGTGGTCAGACTGCTCTCAGAGATTTAGTCATTACTGATGGAGATGGAGGACGGTTACATCAAGCAATTTATTCAGCACCGTCGCTGCTCAGACTGTTTTGATCATTAAGATTAATGTGATTGTTCTAGTTGGTATAAATTCTCTGCGAGCAATCATCTATGTGACCTCGCCTAATCTAAGTGTCTGGTCTGGTGGATTATAGCTGTATTAGTAGACCCTAGAGTCGATGCTATTTAAATCATTGGTGAGCCACTGCTTTACAAAACACATCTGCTTAAATTGCTCATGTTGTTTTCTGACACGAAACATTTCAAAAGTTTAATTTGTCTGTCCCCCCCATTTATTGCTGTTCAGGTCATTTGCCTGAATATCAGTCATATCACTGCCAGTCATGTCAGGGGTTGTGGTGGTTTTTCGATTGTTATTTTCATACAAAAATACACTTTTTGTGTGAGGAAAATGTCACACCTGTTCAATTTATGAGACATTTTCCAAATGTGCTATGTCATGGTAGCATCTTATTTCATTTTATTGGCCCTTTCATGTATTCGACAATTCATTCCCTCCTTGCGTAGCGTTGCCTTGACTGCCTCACAAATGTTTTTGCCAAATAACCTTGAGTAGTGTCTTCAGGGTTTTGATGAGTCAGTGTACGCTTGTACTCCTGAATTGAGTTGTCATTGTTCAGCATTTATCAGCTATTCTTTGACACATAACTGGTTGTGACAGCTCAGAAGTAGAGAGTGAAAGTTCCTATCTAATGACTCTATTTGTTTGTCTCGCACTTGACAGACAGGGAAGTCTGTCTGTGGCTGTTGCTGTGTTCCGTTAATAGAGTCTTAATAGAGTCAGCCAACACATACAAACATGCACTTAAGATGCTGATGCCTTTCAAATCTATATTTAATCCTTGGCACTTCTCGTCTCATCTCTCTCATTCCACCGTCACTACTTTCTCCCCTGTGCCGTGCTCAACATTCGCAGACCATGGAAATCAGTTTTTGATGAGGCTGCTGATATACAGTGGCAGGGATGCGTAGGGGCCACTTCTGCACACAGTGAGGAGATGCAGGGCAAAAGCAAGGGATATACTTGTGGAGGGAAGTGAGAATAAAAGTACAAAGAAGGTCGAGGGGCAAGAAAAGGGCGAGAGGACTGGAAAACACCCCCACCTCGCAACCATTTATTGATTTCTCAGTCTGAATGGAATTGCAATATCAGACCTCGAAGGAAAAGCTCCGGCCAGAGGGAAGCATTTAGACACATAACAAAACACTTGTCTTCAATTTGCCTCCTGTCGTGCAATTCTACCATGACTAACGTCTGTTCTGTATCGAGTTCCAATGAACCAGGTTTGTACCTCGTAAAAGGTTCTCCTGTTATTAATACATGGCTGTGGACATTTTTTATGTCCCAATTTGACACCACGATGCACAGCGGATACCTTTTCCGTTTCTGCCGTCAAAATGTGCACACACAAACTACATGATGAATGTCCACTCATCTGTTTTTGGTCAAGTGCACTTTACACGTCATCTATCACAATCTAGTTTATCTACATTTTGTGCCTCATCCTTTTTGATTTTAAGTCAAGGGCAGTTAAGTTGGGCCCTGGTTCATAATATGCTTATCCATCAAGTATAATGTGCCTGCCTACACAGTGACAAATACAGTATATGGGTCAGTACAGGAGCATCAGCTGTGGGTGTGTTGACCTAGTTCATCACAAATTATTATTTATTTCCCTGACCAACAAGACCCAAGGAAACGAGATTTAAATTGTAGTCCAAAGGTTTAGAATGTATTAGATTAGGTCTAGAATTTTCTTAGTAAAAAATGTGCCTTTTATATTTAATCTTAATTAATTTTACTCTTAAGTTTGGATCTTTTTTAAAAGTGTAAGTTTGTCGTTCACTCAAATACATTTATACATTCATACGTTAACACAGCACTGCATTAAAACCGGCATTTTAATTCACAAGGAGATGAAACTTTCCCTTCACAATATTTTTCTTTTTAAAGGTTTCTGTAAAACACACAAAACACATCCTTTTCTAACATGTCGCCCCCAAAACAACTCTAAAAGATGTGGTGCTTTAATTCTGCCACCAAAGAAACCAGCAAATACAGAGAAGAAGACCTGGAGTGTGTGCATAAAGCTGGCAGGATTAAGGGTTAGGAAAGAGAGGTGTGGATATTGTTTCTCCAAAGTTGCATATTGACTGTGCCAAATCACAACATACATTATCTTAAGGCAATGTACATAGTAAGGTAGAAACCTTTACAATATTATAGAGAGAAGAGAAACCCAACAGGTCACACAATGAGCAAACACGAGGCATCAGTGGAGAGAAAAAATACCCCAGGAAGGTCATCTGCCTCGACTGGTCAGGGTGAAAGAAAAAATGGGGGACAGAGGAGAGGTGGGGGAGAGAAAGTGAAAGAGGGAGGTGCAGTCGATGGAAGAAAGAGACCAGGAGCATATATATATATATATATATAACAGTTGTGTCAAATTGTAGGTTTAGACAAAAATGCAAGGGTGGCATTTTACAGATTTTTTTTTTCCTCTGGGACCCATTTTCCAAAAATAATGTTTTAATACTCCCAAAATGCCACCTCTGTGTTTTAAAATAGCCAGTATGATACACTGAACTAAAATTGTGTCATGCAAAAAGCTTTCATTCCTCCATGCGTTCAGATGTGACTTATAAATCTTTCTAACATTGAACTCGACTGGAGTTAATGTTTAATTAAAAACTCCTGCCATTCTGTCCCTCAGTTCACCCTACCTTTTATATGCTCTCTCTCTTTCTCTCACCCTTCATTTCCCAATTGTGTTGAGGTCTTGGTTCAAACGCTGGGCACAAAGTGTAATATGATATAGTGACTGACCTAGATAACACCATTCTTTTACATGCGTTATCAGTTCTCACTCTCAGTCCTGGAACAGCCATCCAGCTTGATTTTCTAATAAGCACTCGCATTCCCAAATCACCAAGGAAAGATAATTACTGTGATTCTTACATGCTGCTGCTTTGAAGCCTCTTAGAAATATAGTTGAGTTCTGTTAAAAACAGAAGATAGACTTTATTCATTTTTACTCAACCACAGTAAGATGTGATGGGGCGAATTCAGACCAAACTGTAGCCAAAGCTGTCTCAATAATGTGATCAAGCTTCCGTATAATTAATTCCTCCTTGTCCTCATTCTTCCCTCAAAGAAAGTATGGAATATGGACAGGAAACATAATACAGTTTCAAATGATACTCTTTCAGCAATTAGGATATTATTTAGTGATTTAATTTGTAATTTTCAAGCATATTTCATATACCACAATTAATTTCACTGTGTTGCAATGTCATTTTTAAAGTAACAGGATCTTAACAAATATTAATTTCTGTTTAGCAGAATTATTCTAATTTTTCATCCGTTAATATAAATCACTTCACAAGCTACATTCCGTCTATAATTAAGAGAAGGAAAAACGTCTATATTAGATCCTAAATCTGATTAGTATCACACAGCCCAAAGTGATTTAACATGATCACATTGAAGTCTCTGAAGGATATTTTTTTGGCCGATAAGTGAGTTAAAGAAGCAATTTATTCATTCGTAGTCTACCGCTTTATCCTCCACACGAGAGTCAAGGGGGACGGAGCCAATCCCAGCTGACAATAGGTTGAAGGTCAGGGTACAACCTGGACAGGGCAAATGTAAAGAGATGAACAATCATTCACTCTCACGTTAACGCTGACGGTCAGTGTCCAGTTAACCTCTGCATGTTTTTTCCACTGTGGGAGAAACCCGGAGAAAACCCGCATGTAAACCCCACACGGAGGTGGTCGAACGAGGATTTAAATTGGTGACCTTCTGAGATGCCATTGTGTTTACCACTACTGTATTATTATTATTAATCTTCTGTTGTCTAATTTAAAGTAACAGATAATGTGAGTAAAGAACCTTGACCTTTAACTCCCTGTGTCCATCATATACCCCAGCCATTCTCAACCTTGGGGTCCCGACCCCAATTGGGGTCGCGAGATGATTTCTGGGGATCACCAAATCATTTTGGAAAAATTTAAAAAAATATATATATATATATATATAAAAAAAAAAATCTAAATTCATGTAGCGTCCGATCAGGCGTTAGTATGACGACGAGCGGTTGGGCCAAAAAAGTACACTGGATATACCAGCTTTTCACCACCTGACCGCCATCTGGAGATACATCCGTGACAGCGGAGAGTTTTTCCCTTTTTTTGCCCCATTTTTATTAGCGCTGCTTTGATGGTCAATATTGGACAGTACAGCCATGTTTTTGAGCTTAAAATTAATTAGTACAGTGAAGAATTGTTTCCACCCCCGCAAAAAAAAACTAGACAAAATTTGACACTAAACCTCGACAGTCAACTCTCAAAATGCCGTGTAATTCCCATCCCTAGTTATCGTTTCATTTCATTAAAAAGAGAAAGAAAGTTTGCGTTATTTGTTTACATTTTAACCGGCTCAACTACCAGCAATACGATGGGATGTAGCGACAATTGTCGGTCTATTACTCGCGTGAAAAGTTACCCTCTTGATGCTGCTGTATGTTTTTCAAAAAATCCAAAAGTGTTTCTAAATAAAAACGAATAGCTGAAGTGTGATCGTAAGTGCTTGTCTGATATGTAAATGCGATGTAGCCAACGGTGTATTGATCCGGCGTTGTTTCAGCACCGCGGACAGTGCTTTATCCATCATACCCATCATGCGTTCACACCGGTGTGTGTGTGTGGATGGCCGTGCATGTTAAATTTGGGGTCGCGACTCAAAAAGGTTGAGAACCACTGATAAACTCCATGCTCCCTCTATTTCATTCCCTTCATTATCAGTCTCTGGGCCAATAATATATCAAATGTCTTAATGCTTCTCTGCAGGTGTGTGTGTGTCTTGTGTTGCTATGGTGCCAAGGTGCATCTTGTGTGTACGTGAATGCCTGTGTATATAGACGCACACACCATTACACAGTCCACTGGGTTGGCTGTAAACTGCTGAGTATATAGTCACAACATTGAATGAAGGGAAAAAAAACAAAAAAACTGCTCTCCCACTTTCTCCCTGATGATTGGCTCCCAGGATTCATTCCCTCTTTATGACTGGAGCTCAACGTCAGCTCCTCCTTTCTGATTGGTCCCACAGGGCTTGTTGCCTGGTTGCGTCAGAGGCTCATATATTTGAGCAGAGGTCTGGATGTTTACTGCAGCACTTTTACAGAGTGCAGAGTGAGACACCCTCACTCACACACACCCGCACACACACACGCACACTCGTACACACACACATTCAGAGGACACCACACAATGCACCCAGACGATACCCTGCCTCTGCCTCTAGACCCGCTGGTGCTGATGCTGTCTCCTCAAAGTGCTCAACTGGGATAACTTAAACACCGGATACAAGGCGGTCCGGTCCGTCTTGTAGACTGAACAGATACCAAGAGAAACACAATCTGAGCTGAGGAGAGACGCAGAAGGAAGAGCCGTGCTGACGTTGGTTAAAAGTCAAGATAACTTCAAACTGATTGGATTTTCAAGAACCCGCATGTTAGCTTGTTGACTGAACAGTGGAAACATCCCACCAGAAACAGAGGGGGTCATCAGCCCGAAACAACTGACCAGCTGTATCCACTGACATAAAACAAAAAAACTAAAGAAAAAGGACAGAACAAAGTGAGAGAAAAGACAACTGGAAAAATGAGAATGGCCTGTGACATTCTGCTGCAGAGGTAAACACAAGTCTTATATAACTCCTGTAGTCTGACTGGAATACATTACTGGATGGCTGGATGGATGAATGAGCAGTTTTGAGTGAAAGAGATGTATAGGGGCATCACATTGGGTGAATGGATGAACAATAATTTACTTTTGAGTGTTCGAATGAATTTGATGAAACCACGCTGAGATTTGTAATCCTTTTTTTTTACAGTGAATGTAAGATTGTAGGAAAAATATGGACTGTTGGACTGTGTCGTGTCCGTTGCCAGGGATAAATGAAAGAGGTCTGAGAGAAGAGGGGGAGTGTGTGTTTTCGTCAGGAATAGAAGTGGAGCAGGTGAAGATGAAGAGAAGGGGGTTATGACATTTACTTAACAGCTGTTGTTATGTTATGTTATGTAATCTAACTATAAGGAAAGCTCTGAGGCTTGAGAATGTGTCAGTGTTTCTGATGCAAAGAGCAGCCGTTTTTCTCAAATTTGGGCTTCGATACCCACTCCACATTTTAGTATAACGGTCATTGCTTATAGAAGAAACCACATCTTATGCTCTCATACTCGATGTAAACCCTCTGTATTAATGTAATTGCTCATATCAGATGATTTTGTCATTGTTAAATTTGGAGTAGAGCTGTAATGATAGAAAATATTTTCATTAGTCTGACTAAGTCTAATTTCAGCAAGTTGCTGTTTCACATACTTTATTATAGAAATGACCTGTCATGAGTTCTCAGATTATTGATCAATTAAGATGGTCAGATAGCAGCAATATCAATATTCTCAGAGATTGCATGCAATAGAAAATGGGATTGTAGGTTGGAAAAAATAACAATTCATAGTCGTAGCTGTAAAATAGACTTTAAAGTTATTTTGTTGACTAAGCATTCAATAAATGAATCAAAAATCCTGATTCGCTAAACACATATACCATAAGAATCCTTAAAATGAACTTTTATTTGACACTGGAAACCAGAATTGATTTTGTAAACATGGTTTGTGATAGAAAAAACAGCTCTTGTGCAAGCTATCAGCAGTCATGTGATATCTCCTTGTGACTATGAAAAGGAAAAGGGAATTAATGGGGTGGGTGTGGAGATCGGGCTGCGGAAGATGTGTTGGGTCACCTAAACAAAACACATAATTTCTCTGCAATGTCTGCAGAATAATCAAGGGGAAATTAATGGATGAAATGCCGTATTAGTCATTTGGTCCCATGTGCAAGGCAGCCGATGGAAGCAAACCAGTGAGCAGTGTCAGAAAACCAAACACGCGTCTTGAATCTTCGGCCATCTCTGTGTTATAGATGGTTCGATGGCAAACATCTGTTGTACGAGTATGTGAGAGTTTCTTGGCCCCGGCATGAAGGAAAGACTTGTGTATAAATATTTACTTTATCAGAGGCAGAAAGAAGCTGCGTATGAGTTCTAAGATGATGCTTTTGATTCTTCTGTGTTACGGAAGGAACCGTTTACAAAAGTAAAAGTATATTTACTTTACTACATTGTTGCAAGCTAAAGCAGTGAAATATGGTTTCTTGAGCGTACGTGTGGGATGAATTTGTGTGTGTGAGAGAAGGATGCGTAGACTGCAGTAGTCTTTACCTCCCAGCCAGAACAGAGCAGAATCGGCTTTGCTGACAACAGCACTTCTGCAGAATCACAACTAACCCCAAACTCACCTTTTATATTGACACAGTCAGTGTTGTAAGTAATGTGACAATTTGTTGTCTTTTAGTTTGTGTTATTAATGCAGCAGACGAATACACAGTCACTCTCAAACCGTGTTATTGTTTCTGTTGAGTCAGTCAGCCAGTTGAGACGACGCTCCTGATACGCAGCTCTGCACTATAGAGTCTTCGCTGTGTAAAATTGATACTCTTGGCCTATATTTGTGACATACAAACAGTACTGCAATCTGTTGATTACGCAACATCTGATCAGGACTTGATCATTTGCCACAATATCTAAATGCAGCACGACATGTGAAATCATGACTAAACCAGATTTATTTGAATCTTGGAAATCACTGAGTGGAACAGAAATAGGAATTTCTATATTTAGACAATTGCACAGTGAACTTTGAGGTCCTCTGACTCGTGAGGCCCACGCACGACTGACGGAAATGAGATCTGCTGAATTTGGAGGCTAAACTATCTGTTGTGTTCCTCAAAGTGTTCCTCTAGAGTCTTGTACTTGAACTGCAACAGTGTTTAGGTGTGTGGTTCATGTCAAGACCTTGGGTTTCCTAGCGGAACGTTTCCCCAGAGTACTACACAGCCTCAGACATACCTTCCTCCCAAATCGCTTCTGTAGCTAAACACTAAAACACATTTTTATATACAAAGATTCACCTCATGCTACTCTTATTGATACCCAAGTACCACTGGTTGAAGAACCAGTTTAATCCCAGCTTAAAATGGGTTTTTCATTCGTCAGATTGGCATTCACTTGATGGCAAAATGACTCTGCAGTGCATGCAGGGCTTTATTCGCAACACTAAAACAGGCATTTTCACACTTTTAGCAACTTAGGACAGCACCAGTTGTGAAGGACACATCTCAAAGACAATTCTTTATACATCAAAACAACTAACCATTTCAGACAATTTATTTACTTCTTGCAATAAGCCAATATATCTTTAATTAACAGACAGATAGAATTTAAAATCACGATCATGAAGTTACTATCAACGACAACAATAATCTGTAGGGTAAAAAGGAATAATTGTTCATTAGAAATGTATCTTTTGACAAAATATAGTCCTGACTGTCCTCAGGTAACTTTTATTAGTGTATAACCCTATAGTATCTGGAGGTGAAATGAGGCTTCCATTATCAGTCTTATAACTTGATAAATGAATCTTTGACCATTTCACAATGCTCTGCTTTGATCCCTATCATAAGTTTTATAGTATTACTGCCAACATTACGAGCTAAAGGTGTGACTTTATAAGATCTGTGTCCCTGGCTGCTTCCAACACTGTGCGTGTAGGACAAGAGATGTTCTTATCAACCTTACACAGAGACCATTGGAAAGACATCTCTGTTCTCTAGCTCGTGCTCACGGGTCAACCTTGTAGATGTGGCACAATGCAGACAACAGCTGCAAGATAAACTCTCCGTAGACATAATCTAAACCTTGTTAAAGCAACTCACTGCTGCAACATGGACACAATATTTTCCATTATCTAATTTGTCCTTCATAGTGTTCCAGTGGAAGAAATACTGGACCCTGAAGGGCTGTATAAAGCCTGTTCTCTATGGTCCTTCAGGGCTTAAATAGATGTTATCATTTCTGCTTTGGGAGCCTGAGGAGGACGAGAAAATCCCAAAGGACCCAAGAGCAGTTTTAGTTCAAGTCCTTAGGGGACAGAATAGTGTGAGGTCAGATGTTATCTTTGTTACTTAAGGCCCATGGAGATTATGCAACTTTCTTGAGGGACCTGTCAAAGACTTATTGTTAACAAGCTACACAGCATGGTCCCTTATTGTAAAAATCAGCTCAGCGGATGAGCCTGCTGCCAGGTTGTTGTCTGAGCCACTGCTGTAGGGAGCCTGTGCGGTGTGTGAGCATTTAAATTACTCTTAATCATGTTGACTAACATGAAAAGTGATGAGGGATAAACAATGTAATGTAAATCCTGATTTGAACATGTAAGATGTTGTAGAATAATAAATGACATGCTGTAGATTCTATTCTATCATCTGGAGAGGACAATGAAACAAAAACACAATCGTGGTGAGAAGATAAAGAAGGGTGAACTTGAGAAAAAATAATCAAAAAGTAGAGACGGTATGATTTGGTGGTTGGGGAGCATGAAAGTGATGAGCGAAAAGAGACGGAATCATTGGAAAAACTTGAAGAATCAAAATACGGAGAAAGCATCGTAATGGGGATAAAGGAGAGCAGAATGAAAGGACTGAAGAGAGTAGAATAAAGAATAGCAACTAACAAGGAAAGAACTAAAAGAAAAGATGGACAAAGAATAAAATATCTTCCATCAGAAATTCCTTCTATATTGACGTTCCTCCAACCTTTCTTTCTGCAATAGTAGTGTGTTTGTTCTTTCTTTCTTGAATGGAAGTCAATGCAGTTAATGAGAATAGTTATGCAAACCTGTGTGTGCGCAACTGCATTCTCATGTATATCTGTGTTGGGGTGTTATATAATTCTGGTTTCCTGACGTTACTGTCCCTGACTGTTTAAGGTCAGTGGCAGGCTTCCGAATCAACAGACACATCTCAGCCACCTCCTTGTTACACACATACACTCGTACATAAACACGCACACTTCCTTGCTTGTTGAGGAACATTGAAAAACAAATGTGCCATCTCACACACACACACACACCCTCCTGCCTGATCAGCAGCGAAGCAGTAGCCTAAATAACAATCTGCCCACCCAGTGTGGCGCCACAGACTCGAACACTTGTGTGTGTTTTGTTTTTCATCTCAAGTACTCAACACTCGATCCAACACGCGCAGATGCAATATTATTTTCATTGTCTTAAAGTTTTGTCTTCTGCTGCCATCCTTGTGCCCTCCAAGGTCACTGTGTCACTTTGCCAAGGGCGTCGAGGAGAATGTGATGTTCTGACCATGTTGTCCTTTCCCCTCTCTCCGTCTCTACAGCTCCCACCTCTCCTCCATACCCATCCTGCCTGCTGACTCTGCTGAGTAAGTACATACACAAAGCAATTTTATCTACTCGCAATAACACACACAGGAACTTCATCTGCACACACACCTCAAACTCTAGCTATCCAAAATATGGATACATGATGAATAGTTTTTGTGAGTCTAATTGAGAGGAAAGGAACTGAAAACAAGTGGTTATATCCTGACATTTTTATCAGGAGTGTTATAGAAACGGGAAGTGTAGGGTAAAAGAGAGACTTTTAATTAGCTGAAGCGTGAAGAGGGAGTAAAGGACCATCTGCTCAAGAGGCAGATAAAACAACAGGAACTAAAACAGAAGAAGAAGAGGAGGCAGTGCTGAGAAGCGTCAAGTGTGTGGAAAATCAAGAGGCAAAGAGGAAATAATATATAGAGGAAAGCAGACCTTTTGTTTTCATTAGCGAAACTAAAGGGCGTTGCATGACTTGGTGCCGTCCAAGCCTCAAGGATATGAACTCAGAAATCACATGACTTTAAGCTTTCTGTGTGTTATAGAAGTGACGTGTTACAGTGAGTCCGCGCATGTCACTGCAGTCATATTGCCAGAAAATTGGTTTTCACTTTGTGTGAAGTCAGAAATGTACTATTTTGGCTAAGTGGTTAACACGCTAACTTCTGTAGATGCACTATATGGACAAAAGTACGTGGCCACACCTAGTTATGTGTTGAATTCAAGTGTTTCATTCAGGCTTTGGGCTCGGCCTCTTATCTCCACTGAAGGTCAAACTTGACGCTTCAGCATTCCAAGACATTTTGGACAATGCTATGCTTCCAACTTTGTGGCAACAGTTTGAGGAACAACCTTTTTAATTCCAACATGCACAAAGCAATGACTATAAAGACATAGTTTGAAGAGTTTGGTGTGGAAGAACTTGACTGACCTGATCTCAACACCTTCCAGCACCTTTGAGATGAACTGGAACCGGGACCTCATAAATGCTCAACAGGGTTAATGGGCACAAATTCCCATAGAAACACTTTAAAATCTTGAGGAGTCTTGAGGAGAAATTATCGCTGCAAATAATGGACCAACTTTAAAGTCCTCTATATGTTTTTGAATATGTCATTACAGTTCCTATTGGTGTAATGGTCAGGCGTCCTAATACTTATCCATATTACTTCCATATAGTGCATATCTGCTACACAATTTTGTGTTTTTTTTATTATTTTGCCGCTGTGTTGTCCTTCATCTCAAAGTGGGCTTTGTCAGGTAATACTATCAGACCTGACTGATGAGGGATGAGCGGGGACCTGAAGCATTTATCCTGTCAAATTACTAAACCAAACGATCGATTTTGGGTTTTTTTCTGGGCAGAAGAATTGACTTTTGTGTTTGCAGTTGACTCACTCTTACCAGCACAATGTTGATGTTGCTTTCATCTGTCTGGACATAGAATGAATCACCTTCTGTGTTCAGTGTGGTAATAGCTTCGGGCGACGTGACATAAAAACCCCTCTATACTTAGAAACACAGCGAGAGTTGTGTGGAGCTGATTGGCTTTGTCAGCATTGTGTTAACTGATTTGAAAAACGTTTATCTTTAGAAATTACAGACTGCAGTTTCAATTAAAGCACATATTTAACACACCACCAACATTATAAAGCTCTATTGTCCAGCCAACAGTTCAGCCCTAATATGTGTTCAGACATAATGGAGCTTGGAGTTGGAGTTACTAAAAAAAATACTCATCAAATCAGTATTCTGGTTTAAGCATAAGCGTTGTTTTTCCTCCAAGGTGTCTTTGTCATTGTTTTAATATGCCAAGAGGAGTTTGGCTCCTTACCTCACAAACATTGACTTTGCTATCACACCCTGCTACTCCATAATCGAATGAAGTTTCTGAACACACGTTTAAAAATGAATATTCATACTGGCATGAATCTTCTTAGCAAGTCATAAAAAAAATTGTTTGCCATATTCCCAAAAGTGTCTTAGATAACTGCAGGGGCCTTGGCTGCTTTGACAGTCCTCTGTCCCTGAGTATAAATAATGTCCTTACTCCAGTCTGGCAGCCAGGATGTGTTCAAAAGGCCTTTCCTCTCTCGTGAGGCAAAAACACACTGTGCTTCTCTGGGCTGTGTGTGTATTTTTCCAAGTACGTGTGGCTGCATGCGTGTGATAGATAGTTATTGGTAGTGCAGCTTTTTGCAGTGAGAGGCAGAGTTGTTGCTGCAGGTGAAAGTGGAGCATGTGGCCCAGGGAAATGTGTAAAACTGGCGGCGCTCAATTATTTGACTTGGGTCCAGCGCCTTTATGAGTTTTTACCTTAAATGGGCACAGTAGTGAAACACGAGCAGAGTTGTATTCCAGCTCCCGTTCCAATAAAGATCATGTTACATTGTTAGAAACCATTACACCATATTTTTAGCACATGGGCCAATTTTGGAGTAGATTTGCCACTGGATGATAAGATGACTTACAGCAAGCCGTCAGGGGCACAGTTGCTATGGAAGAGTTGGACAGTGCTGGGTATTTTTTCAACTTACCGTCTTCCTGATTTTGAGGAGAGAGAGAAAAAAAAAATCTCATATGCAAAATGTCACAGTGATTGATTAAGGAATTCAATACAATCACACACACGGACATGGTCCAGTAAATAAACAAGCTAAATAAATCCTAGTAGATGCTGGGGATCAGCTGCTTCAAGTCAGTGGCGCAAAGGTGAAAGTGTGGTTCTTCTACCTTTTATAGGCTGTTATGTCATCTCCTCTAATGGTTATGCTTTCCAAATGTTTGAAATGTTCTTGGCCTTTAGTAAATGCCTGTTATTGTTAAAGAACCTAATAACAACAGACCACAGTGTCCTTATATGTTGCAAGGACCTAAACATAGGTATTTGTTTACTTTAGGTTATGTAATTCTGTGGACACGGCTGAAAAGGGGTGAACATAAATTGTGTTTATTTTGTGAGGTACATGTACAATAATACTCATCACTGTTGGCATCTGAGTCATCTGAGTTCTCTGCAGTCTTGTGACCGGTCACAAATGAAACATCACAACAGAGTAAACTTTCAAGGCTTCAGGTTTACAGACGTTAGCCTCATTAACACACCATACACTGTTATAAAAATTAAAACACATAGGAATATAAGTAAAAAAAAAAAATGAATGAATAAATATACTTTGTGTTTTCTTTTTCCCCAGGATAATACAGCGAACCATCAGAGCTGCAGTGGAGCAGCACTTCTTTGAGTTAAAAACATCCATCGACCATGGCCTCAGCAACTATGACAGCCAGAGGTGAGAGTGCACGTTCACTGCTATTAACACAAGACGGGCGTACACATACAGAAAAGCAACACCTGCAGTAAAAACTTTGCTGTTGCACCTGGCGCTACAAACACACGTTACACAGATTCCTCAGGGGCTGAAAGTGGCATCAAGTTATTTAAAAAAAAATGTTTGGCATTGCGAACATTGAAGACAAAGGTTAAAAGCCAACCAAATGACTCAGGTTACCAGTAAACATGTTGACAACAGTGATGTTAGTAAGTAGTCGATTTGAGGGCAGCAGCTGTTCGGTGTCAGTCACCTCAAGGACAAAACAAGACAACATTATGGAGACATGACACCGTTAATATTTTACACTGCATGCTAAAAAGGGCACCTTTATTTGCTGCCCACAGGATAAGTTGTCTCAAAGCATAATGTTGTTTGAAATCTTTCCAGTGATTCTCAGAACTAGACGAGGTAATGTCTGCCAGCTGTCATCGTTGTCGGAAGAAGTTTTATATTCTACACATGCATGACAGTTTTACGATATACAGTACTTTTTATATCCAAGTCACCTCTGGTCAATAAGAGCATTGATGCTTGTGGCATCGTGACTTACATGTGAGACGTCTCTTCTCCACCAAACAGTGTCAGAGAAACGGATTTCTGTCTGTGGAAATGTTTTTTTTTATTATTTAAATACGTTGATACATTTTTTTTTTTAATCTGGTTGAATGTTATTTTTTCAGAGTGAGTCCCAGTGAGTCTGCAGATGAGGGTTGCCATGGAGACGGGGAGCAACAGACCGAACCAGAGGACAGTCCCCGTGACACAGAAGGGGAGACCCCACTCACGCAGACAGAGGAACACGTGCAACAAAGCCAAACGGACACGCAGGTCTGTATTCGATGTGGGAAATACACACATTTAAAGTTTACATCAACAGACATAGTTATGGTTGCATATCGCACACACTGAAAACACACTGCAAAGATTTTAATATATGTATTGAATAATATATGCTGTTGTGTATATATAAAAGAAAGCAATTTCTGAATAAAAATTAACTGTACACACAACTTACCAACCACTATCTGTTAGAATAATCATCACATCAGTAAATGTTGGTGGGAATATTTCTATGCCTGTAGTATAACTGTCTCGTCTGTGTATGGAAATTGAAAAGGGGAAAGAAATGTGACATTTTACATCATCAGGATTTCTCGCAAAAACAACCGCACCAGAGCTCAGACCCAGAGCATTTGCTGTGTGGGATGGCAGCATATTTTCCGTAACAAACCTCCTTCCTGTTTCAGTCTGTTGGTTCATTCCATGACTGACTGTTTGATATTATCACCACAGTCCATCTTTGTTCTTCTCTGATCGAGACAATTGCAAGAATTTTACCGGGGAGGAGAGCGGAGACAACAGCATGTCTGTTTCAGACACACACACATCATCAATATATATGTTGGTGTATATAACAGTGTGTATTTGAAAAGAGGCGCTGTTCAGTGTGATGAGCTCGTCACAAGGTGATGAGCTTTAATTCAACGTATATAAAAGGGCTGCCCGCTCATGATTGTTTTCATTATCAGTTGATTTGTAGATAATGTATTTCACATTGAATCAATTTGTTGTCTGAAAGTGTATGAAAATGCTGAAAAATGTCACTCAGTCATCCTTAGATATTCAGTTTCCTGTCGTATAGCATCAAAGAAAAACTTGTTTCTGTCTCTAAAAAAGAACTCAAAGTGATATTGGATTATCAAAATAGTTACACAGTATGTTAATGTAGATTTTACCTCATTGCCCCCTTTCTTTGTAACGACTTTATGTTTGTATTATCATTTAAAGAAGTGAAAGTATATATTCCCACATCATGTGAAATTAAAAAGAAAAGGGATGTACAAGTTTACGTTGACGTCAAGTTCACACATTCTTTATTTTCTCTTTCTCTGCGTTGGTCATTTGCTTTGACTTCTGCATTGAGTTATTTTAATTAGTTGCTGTTTTTTTTTTTCTCGCAGGATTCACTGGACTCTAACACCACCTTGACTGAGAGCTTAGGAATGGATCTGGATGCAGAGGCTGTCAGAGATGCTGAGAACAACATCAACACTGCCAGGTGAGCCACAGCGCCGGCTTCACAGTCTGCTTTCCGCTCATGTTCACTTTTGTTTTTTAGAAAACAACAAGGATCATTTCTTTGAGTACATTTAGATTTAATCTATGTGAGGTGTGATTATATATAATTGAGAGAATGCGCGATGTGGAGAGAGGACACTCCAGAGAGAGCGTGAAAATCCTTATCATTAAAAACGTGTGAACAAGAAGCAGTGATGTTGTCATGAGCCGATCACTTCACGTGATCCAATTTGAAATGCCATGTCAGCCAGAGCTGTTTTTCCGCTGCATTAGATACGGATCTTTGTTATCTCGTTCTCCCTCTCATGTTAAAGTCACGCTACATTGTCCTGTCATTTAACGCAGTATACATTTCACCAGTGTTTCCTACAGGTTGGATGATTTCTTGTGATTGTGGGTGGAGACTAAGGCAGTTCAGAGGGAAAGAGTGCAGCACAGATTATATAGAACTTGTGTATGGGAAACACCATAGGCTACATCATCCCTGCAGTGTGTAACTTTTAAAAAACAGGACCACAATTGGCTCAAAGCCACTCTTTAATACATTACACTGTAAAAAAAAAAAATCAGCTCGGTTCAAGATTTCAGAGCAAAAACTATTGAAAAAGTATGTCCTGTGTTTGTTTCAGTAATAGTACATTTTTATTTGAATAAAATTAAATATGTCTGTCATTTCAGGCAGGACAATCAACCCTGTGAGAACATGGACCAGACTGACACCATAAGCTGTGTAAGTTATTCACAGTTTATATCATTATCTTTATTTATTTGCCTTCGTTTACGTTATTCCTTCAATTCTCTGATTTGTATTCCCTCTCTCTCTCTCTCACCAGGACACAGATTCATGCTGCTGTGATCAGAACGCCAACACCAGCGAGACCAACAGGAATCACTTGTTGCCATGCCAACCAAACTCTGGCAAGAACCCCCACCTCCAACTCTTTCCCGACAACCAATGGGACGGTAGGAATCTCTCTTGTCTCTGCAAAACCAGCGCACACACACACTTTATTTACCGGGAAACCAAAGATGCTTGTTCTTGGACAGACAGAGTGATATAAGCAGATTAATCGACAACGGTAACAACAATAAGTTGTTTGTTTCATAAAATGTCACAACATTTGCTGAAAGTTGTTGAAAGAAAACTTTGAGCTGTCTTTATCCTCCTATTTCTCTGTAATTATATTGAATGTCACACAAACACACTTGCTAAGAATGAATGTTGAGGAATGATTGACTTCACCGTTCCTCTCCTCTGCTGCCTCTCTCTCCCCCTGTTCCTCATTCCTATTCCTCTTCTTCTTCCCTTTTTATTCCACCTTGTCGCCGTTCATCGAAAACAGCGTCGCCCCCCTCCCATCTCCACCTCCCTCACATAGATTTCTCATGTATGCACCTGCAAAAAGAAGGCCACGGTAAGTAGCTTCATGCCTACCCGACCCTCCACCCGTGTAACCATACTTGTTTTCATCGTGCCTCGTGGTTGCTTGCTGATTTGGTCACATTAAGGAGACTTAATTAACACATTCTCAGTTTTAAATGTGCTTATGTGATACTAATGATGAATAAATCCCTGCATGTAAATACCATCAGGTGGCAGAAGGACAGATTTTACTTTCCTCACTTTGCTCCCGCACTAAGCAGATTGATCAAGACTTTTACCTTCTATTACTTCTAGGTGCCTCATTTGTGTATTATTATTATTATATTTCTGACCCCTCTTTCATCCTTTTATTTCCTCTTTTTTTTCCCCCTCCTCCACTGCTCATTTGCATTGTACTGAAAGTAAGCGAGTGAAACAGCAGGGAGCAAAAGAAGAAGACAATGAATTTGTTGTCGCCCACATCAGCTTTTGTGTCTCTTAGATGTTCACCGCCTACTTCACGTGCAAATTAAATTACTAATTCCTCTCCTTCCCCGAGCGCTGGGGGATTGGCTCTGACTGCTCTTTACTCCATTTTGTCTCTTCTCCAGACCCCATCCCAGCTTACAAATCCTGGCACGATGACAATGAGAGTGGAGAGGCGCAGCTCTCCCCACTGGCTGGTCGCATGGTTCCTCTCCCCCCACTGC
This sequence comes from Microchirus variegatus, assembly GCF_963457635.1. Lineage (NCBI taxonomy): Eukaryota > Metazoa > Chordata > Actinopteri > Pleuronectiformes > Soleidae > Microchirus > Microchirus variegatus. The sequence continues at coordinate 6,863,770 of NC_139807.1, read as the reverse complement.
CCCTGGAAGAGGAGGGTGAGGACGAGGATGGGGAGGGAGGGCAGGAAGCCTCCCCTTCCTCCTCTCGCTCCCACCCTCACCTTTTGGCTCGACGCTTCCTCAACTTTGGCGCGCATGGTGCCCAGCGCTTCCTTCAGCAGGACCCAGAAGTCACCTCACCGACCAAAGCGCAGAGGTAGGACGGGGCGCAGGCACCGAGGTCTAAGTCAGGTGCAAAATGTCTGATGTGTCGTGTATTTTACTCAAACCTGTGCTTCCTGTGTCGCTCTCAGGCCACGCCGAGCTTCGTTTGGCTCAAAAGAGGCAATGAGAGGAGGAGATGCAGTGACTCACCAACTCACCAAAAAGCTACAGCACCTGAAGAAGAAAATCAAACAATTTGAAGAGCAGTTTGAGAAGGAGAAGAACTATAAGGTAAAAGTATACATTGAAGAAAAAAATAGCATGGATTGTATTGTTTTTAAGACATTTCTTTTAAAAGTACTGCTCACAGCTGCTTGTAGCATTTCCAGCTAACAAATCCCTAATTTGTCTGGCAAAGGCAGTAAACCTGACATGTTGTCACTCACAGAAAAGTTTCTTCCAGTGTTTGTTTATCATGCCAGTATACTAGTAATATAAAATGTGAATTTTAAATCAAGAATTAACTCACAAACTGGATCAGATTACCAGGAGTCCACTGAAACGATAATTTACCATTTAGAAAACATGAGCCAACATTGCTGTTGTATATACTTTTTACCCCAAACTACAACTTTTTCCTGTCCCCTCCTCCTCTGTTTTACAGCCCTCTCATGCAGACAAGGCAGCTAACCCCAAAGTCCTCAAATGGATGACCGACCTCACCAAGATACGGAGGCAAATTAAAGGTAGACCCGCTCTCTCGTACTCCTGTGAACGTGTGTGTGTGTGTGTGAGCGAGTGTGTGTTTGTGTGTCAGGGTTAGAGTGTCTGCGTGCCATCCTGTTCCTCGTTGGACAGCTTGACCCTCCCCACTCCTAACCTTTGACCTGTGTAATAACATTGCATGTATGCTGGATTAACACACACAAGCAGACATGCATATGCCAGGGGTTGACGTGGCTTTCATAAGCGTGGCTCCCACCCTCCAGTGTGCTGGTGCGTCCTTGTAAACCCACATTCATTACCTGAGGCGAGTTTGGTGAGATGAAACTGTGGGAATAAATAATTTGGAAAAAATAACCTCTTTTTTTGCACTTTGGTAATCTGATTTTCATTCTTACGAATTTATTCTAAGCATGAAATAGAACCCAAACAAATGGCAGTCAATCTGTGCAGTTTCTCTAGGGTAATCCCATTGTTTCATCACACAGAACAAACCCCATGACACTCGTCCACCTCGCCTCTGCGAGGTGACGGCTCTCCTTTTGTGGAGAACAGAGTGGCCGAAAACATTTCTCTCACTGTTTCAAATCGAAAATTGAAAAACAACAATAACGCAAACATCCACTTTCCTCCCTCCTCCTCCTCCAATCGGCCAACGACCGATTGATTGATTGACTGATCGGCCAACCAGGACGCCAGCACCACCTTTTACCCAGAAGCACGCTGAGGCACCAGGCTTTGCTCCATTCACACAGACGCCACCATGCTCCCTCCTCCCCTTCCTCCTCCTCTTTCTGCTCTCCTCCCCATCACACACTCACCCCCCCGCGCCACCCCTACTCAGGCCTGAACTGTAGACCGTTTCACCTCAGTAAGTACCAACCCCTCAGTAAGTAGACCTTACATACACTCCTGAGAGTAACCCTGAGGAGGCATTGTGAGAGCATCTTGCTTCTTTGTTTTGATGTTTCATGTTGAAAGAGCATGTTGTCACTGAATGTTTACATAAGACGACAAAAGTGGGGAAATAACTTGAGGGACATGTGGTGGGTGATAAATTCACGTTAAGATTGACAGAGTGCAAAAAAAACAAAACACTTCTGATTTGTTTTTTGTTTTTTTTGTTATTTTTCTCACCTAAAACAAAGCATCGTTGGTATTTATCTGAAACTAAGTAAATTAAAACCCCATATCTGTGTTTTTAGGCTGATGGTAAGTTCACTAGCATTATGTCTCTATGTGTATTCATTAGTAGTGACATTTTGAACAGTGTGAAATACTGTAATGTACAGGGTATTTGTTTGCTTGATGTACTTGGGCTTTTACTTGGCGTGTTTTTGTTCTGAGTGTTAGTGTGTGCGTGTGTGAGTGTGTGTGTTTTCTAAGCATGCACGTTTTTTATCATAACTGTGAGGTCCTCACCTTTCACCCCTGCAGATGTCTCTTTACCTCCTGCTTGTCTGATCATTCAGTCAAGGATGTTCTATGTGAAGACTTGAGGTTTCATCCTCTTATTTTCTTCAACCACATTTCCCTGTGCTGGTTCTTCCATTTACACATCACGCCCCTCTGTCTCCTCCACCCTCTTTTTCTTTTCTTTTTTTTTGTACACCCGTCTTACTCACCTTAACCCTCCATCCACAGACGCCAAACACCGCGCAGAGAGCGAGCTCGGCCCTCAGACTCGTCCTCGGAGCAACACTTTGCCCAAAAGCTTTGGCTCCACGCTGGATCAAGGTGCCCACGATGCAGCGGGGGAGGTTAAGGGTTCACACCCCACCAGAGAGGAAACACTGGATTTAATTCAACGCAGAGTCAAAGGGAAGAAGCAGGAGGACGGCTGGCCCGATGATATCAAGGTGAACTATGTGGTTCATTAGTTAGTTACTAGTGTTGTAATTTACATAACTTACGTTTGACACCTCCAGTCTTTACACAGTGAAAAACTGAATTACTCCTCCTTAGTCCAAGGATGTGATGGATTTATACTAGTTATTTTGACAGATTGTTTTTGGCAGACAGCACAGACTGTAGTGAAGTATAACGACACTTTTCATCTTCATGCGGTTGTCGATGGCAAATTCGCCTCAGGGTCGTGTTGTGTTGGTAACCATCCCCACCCTCAGGTGTTTAATTACTCTAATTAGCTGGGCGGAGCTGTGCTGCTACTTGCATGTTTTAAAAGATTCCATGTGCTAATTAAAGTGTGAGTTGTTGTGAGTCAAGTGTGTTCTAGTCTAAATCATAAGTGGTGGTGGTTAGGATTTATGGGAGTGGGATTTTTTTTTTGTGTTAGAAAATGGAAAAATTAGGCAAAAATAAGATTGTAAGTAAGAGAGTAAGATGGCGCCATTATGTCATGAGACATTTTAACATTTGATTCGTTTGAAGTTCTCGTCTCAGTGACGCATCGGGAATCGGAAAAGATGGCGTGCAAAGGTAAATTTATCTGTATTAACCAACTGTGTCCGTTTTTCTGTCTCCATAGAAGATGACAAAGGAGCAGTTGTCCTGTGAGAAAACTGTCCTGCAGAAGAACCTGCTGCACTATGAAGGCCTGCACGGTCGACCGGTAACTTCAAAAACATTCCCTTTTCTTAAAAAAAACACCATGTATTTTTAACCAAAACAATTTAAAACATATCTTTAACTTTAGTTCTTTGTCTCTCAGGTGACCAGAGAGGAGCGTCTGGTGGTGAAGCCTCTCTATGATCGCTACAGATTGGTCAAGCAGATGCTCACCAGAGTCAGCATCACACCTATCACAGTACGTGCACATTACCAACACACCATTACATTTATACGATAAGCAAAATACTCAACTCAAATTTAGAATTTAACTTAGATTAATTTGGATGATTACGTTCATTATCTCCATAGAAAACTCTTTGTGCAAATGCAGTAGTTTGTGCTGCTGTCCTTTATTTAATTAAGTGGATAAATTTGACTTTATTACTTTAAGTTAGGTGAACTTAAAGGGCCAGTGTGTACCATTTATAAGCAGAAATTGAATTACTACACCTTGCTGTTTCTGTAGCAGCCTGTGCGGACAAACCAACCAGAGCGTGCATTTCACATTTTAAAGTAAAAACTTACTACTCAAACCAAGAAGAGGGACATGCTTTCACACATGTGCAAAGTTTCCTCACTTTTGGATGTCACTATTTCTGACACTCTGAACCTTTAAAACTGGATAATGACACATCACTTAAACAACATAAGTATACAAATAAAATAGTCACTCACATTCTGCTTTTTAAACCTGTGTAAATATCCACCCCCACCTCAGGTGTCCCCCTCCAGCAAGAGGCGGAGTCAGACCCTCCAGCCAATCATAGAAGGTGAAACCGCTCATTTCTGGGAGGAGATCAAAGAGGAGGAGGAGGACGACGAGCAGAAAGGCGGCAGCGGCGGTTGTGGTGGAGCAGGAGAGGAAGACGAGAAGGAGGAGGAGGAGAGGGATGAGGACGAAGAGGAGGAGGAGGAAGAGGATGAAGAAAGCAGTGGTGGGGAAATGCAGAGCCCCGACGTCATCATGGCCGTGGACCTCATGTCACCGACCGACAGGCAAGTGAGGAGCCAGAGCCAAACCGACAGCGACTGTTCAATGAGAGCCAAGCTGGAGGAAGGGTCAGGGAGGCTGGCACTGGACCTGCGACTCTCCAGCTCCAACGCCTCATCCATGTAAGAGCAAAAAAACAACACACAAACACTCAGGTCTGAGGACAACGTTTATATTTACAGGAAAATCTGTTGTCTTTCATTTGTTTTAGTTCTGTATCTGATAATTACAGCCCAACCATCATAGTAAATGACTTAAAGGACAGTCCTCTTGTTTATCTACTCGACAAATTTAATTTCTTACAGAAGCAGAGAATGTAAATTAAATCAGGGGCGACCACAAACAGTCCTGCACATGTAAACAAACGGGCAGTGTGTTTGTTTCTTTGACTGTCGAAGTCCCCTTCAAGTAGCTAATCCTGACAGACAGCTCCTGTCTTTACTGTCACTCAAATGACTTAAAGTATTACAGATGGTGAGTGCTTTAATTATTTAATTATGTCAAAATTTGCTGCATCTTAAATTGAACTCACTGTAAAAAAAAAAAAAAAGGGTTCTGTGGAAGTAAAGACACATTTCTACCACGGCAGAGTGTTTGATTTCGGTAATATCCTCATGTTTCTATGGTGACTGCTTTTTTAAAAAGAGATTATTACTGTGTGACAGTAGATGTCAGGTGAAAGAGAAAGCACAGCCTCACAATGTGACAGCAGGGTGGACTATTTTATGTCTTTACTTATTAAATAATGACAGCCATCTTTTCAGGAAAGAGGTTTGATATGTTGTCATAAGATAAACCTGGGTGTGAATAGTGAAATGAATTACTGGACTGATGTAACACTTGAGTCATAGTCTGAGATTAGGGTTCAAATTAACGCAAATGTATTCTATTAGCAACTCCTTTAAACATCAGAATCCATGTAATGTTTTATTCAGAATAAGGTTAATAGTTATTGGTGTCCATTAATGATACCAGCACTGCGACAGGTCTAAATGTCTGCGGTGAGAGGACAAATTACAGTCTCATCTGTTCAATGCGTGGGTGAGCTCACAGCTGAAGTCAGACATACCTTTAATCTCCTTTATCTGGTCAGGTTCGTACATTCAGGTCTCTTCATCTGGACCCGATTCCAACAGCTGGTGCCTGCCCTCGATAGAATTGGTTACCATTGAAGGACAAAAAGAATAAATAATGTGATTTAAATACATTACATCTGTAGTGTAACTGTGTCCCTGTGTCGTGTCTTTGTCCTCCAGGCCAGAGCTGCTGGAACAGCTGTGGAAGGCCAGAGCAGAGAAGAAGAAAATGAGGAAGACCATCAGAGAGTTTGAGGAAGATTTCTATCAGCATAATGGAAGGTAGGTGTGAGAGCGACACTCGGCACATAATTCTGATTCCAAACATTCCGATAACAATCCGGTGTTTGTAAATAGTAATTTCACAGGCTCATGGAATCTACTTTCAATCACCTTGTTGTTGAAAAGGTGCTGGCTTTAATTTAAGGGAAAAGGTTTTGTACTTTGGTGTTTGAGTGCCCAAAAACAGAGACGTTTACAGAGAACTCTGACGCCGTATTTTTGGTCCTGACGGGCAGAGATGGAGACGTCAAAGACCGGCGTTCACTTCATGATGGGTTTATAATCGTCCACATACTTTCACTTCTTCATATCAGAAGACTCATTATCACTACTTTTTAAAAAGTATTCCTGTTTACACGGATACACCCACGCCCAGTGAGCCTGACTGGTCACGTGACACACACGGTTAGGTGTATTAGTGTGGGAACAGATGAAAAACGCATCATCGTCTAGACACAGATTATCAGAAAAATATGTTCAAAGTTACTTCCAAGGAGACAAATCAAGTGGATAGTTTCTGTAGCCAAAAAAGAAAAGAATCAGAAAAACAGGTGGCTGAAAACTGAAAATCTCTCTCTCTCTCTCTCCTTCTCTGGTGCAGAAATGTTCAGAAGGAGGACAGGGTGCCGATGCTGGAGGAGTACAGAGAATACAAAAGGATCAAGGCTAAACTCCGCCTCCTGGAAGTCCTAATCAGCAAACAGGATTCCTCCAAATCCATCTAGCCCCGCCCTCCCCATCTAGCCCTCATCATCCTCCTCCTCCTCCTCCTCAGATCTTCAACACAATCAGCGCGCACATCAGCCACCAGTCACTGCAGCCAGGATTTTCCATCAGTAACGACATGGAGATGAGTTTAAGGCGACTGCGGTCACGTCATGGACAAAAACGCGCGTCCACAGCGAGGTCGAGGTGCGTTCACAGGGAAGGGACTTTCACATGTCACCTGTGCAGTTCTCCTTTTCCACAGAAAAAGTACTTTCTGGTGGAAGAGGAACTAATTTAACTTTACAACATTCATCACACTGCAGTCCAACACTGGCTGTTGGCAGCGTCAGTATTAGAACAAAGAGTAAATACGATTAGGAAGCTTCAATGTTTAGTGTAATTCGAGTTCAGTCCATCGTCTTCACAAATTGCTCGAGTTTACAAACGGCCCGGAGAGCCTGAAACATGTGTGAGATGCAAAATGACACTCAGTCATTTCTCCATGACGTGACTGCAGCGCCACCTTCAGTGAAACCTCAGAATCAGCCGAACACAGCAGCAGCAGCAGCAGCATTTTAACAACAGAAAAAAACCTTCATCGTGTTTGTCTTCATCAGACTTCTCGCGTCTCATGTCCTCGTCTTCTGAGGAAACAAAACTTTTTTTTTCTTTTTTTAAATTTCAGGAACGTTTCTTTTTTTTTTTTTTTTTTTTTTTCTGCTGAGGTATCGCATTTGAACAGCGCAAGGATCGGCATTTTACACACACACACACTGTTCACTTAAGACACCACGTGTTTGTTTTTGTTAGTTTGGGACAGTTCTCCTTGTTTCACGGAGTCACGGTTTTAAAAACGCGAGGGAGGCTATATTGGTGATTTTTTTCTTTTTTTTGGACGATTGAACGTCTTCACATCCTGAACACTTCAGACTGATTTTAAATTAATTTAAAGCGCATGTTTTTTGCGTGTTTTATTGAAAAAAGAAAAAGAAGAAAAAAACATATAGGCATACATGTTTGTTTGAGAGACACTGCTGTTTATGTTGAATGAAAAAAATCTCTGTCGTGTTCTAAAAAGGGAAGAAATCCCAGTGTGATTCTCATTTTCTTTTTCAGTTGTTCTTCAGCGTTTTGGTTCCGTTTCTGTTCGGGAAGATGTTCGCACGGACAAAAAAACTTTCCTTTCTTTCTTCAGAGTTGTCTTTTCGTCATATCCTCGTGATTTAGATATTTCTGACGGGATCTAAAAAGGATTAAGACGTGAGAGTTGGCTTTTTTTCCGCATGTTGTTGCTTCTTCTCTCGAAGGTCGTCTGAGACGGTGATATTTTTACAAGATGGAGATTGAGATTTTTAGCTTTAAGAAAAAAAAAAAAGGTTGTATAATTGTAATAGAAGAGAAGGCAGCGTTCACTGTCAGCACTGATTTTAAAACATCTGTGGATGTCTTGTTTGACTGGAACCGTTAGCTTTCATGTTTCCAGAGAAAGAGCCGAGGACGTTTCACCGAGCAGAAGTTCGGGTGTGTTTCTTGTCCACTCGAGTTTTATTTCCTGCTGGCAGGTTAAAAAAAAAAAAAGAAACGAGAGCAGGTGAGGAGGACGAAGAAGAAGAGTCCATTTTGAAGTTTGATACATGCCAATGAGTTTCAAACGCGGGAAGACGACAATTTCCAACAGTCGCTTAATTTGATGTCGGGCCGGTTGCGTTAGTGAAGTGGCTAAAGTTCGATTGTCAGAACCTTGGTGGCTGATTTGGATCGTCGCCGTTGAAACGTTCAAAAATGTGCTTTTCTTACTGTATCGATGGACGGCGAGAATTAGCGGTCGTTGTTTTTTTTTTTTGCCTGCGAGTTGACGTCATACAAACGAAACAGGCGAGGGTAGGGTGAGCGTATGTTTGTCGGCATGGAAACGGAGGTCATTTGAGTTAATGTTATTTGCACAGCGTTCACAGAATGCAGCCCTTTTTATTTTTAATTTTTTTTCATTTTTATTTCTTAAAATGAAGCACTACTTCTATATAAATATAAATATATACTGTACATAAAAGAAAAAAAACACACACACACACCCGAAGGAATGAATGTCAGAAATGTTTAAATTATTTCAAACATTACGTTTGGCCCCCTTTGGTTTAATTATATTTGTGATGCCCTGAAAATGTTTTTCTTTCTTTTCTTTTTTTTTTTTTATTTTGAAATCATTATAAATACTGCTATTACTTAACCATAATCATTACTTTTTTGTGTGATAATGAGGATAATAAGAATATTAATCCTGTTGTATTTACTTACTAACTGTAAAAAAAAAAAAAAAAAAAACAGCTGTAGAAGTTAGTCTGGCACTGTGTGTGTGTGTGTGTGCGTGCGTGCGTGTGTGTGCGTGTGTGTGGCTAATCAAACGAACACGCTCTATTTCTGATTTATTTTTGTTGCTCTTTGTAAAAAAAAAAAAAAAAGTAAGTTAAAATAGAAACAGAGCTGTAGTGAGCTTGCATGGCAAATGAGAACATACTAGGGCAAAAATACATGTGTCACACATGTCATTGTCACGGTGCAGTAACAATAAGGGACGGCTCTGATTGTTTTCGATTCTTTGTTTGGTGATTTAAAAAGTCAATGATTGCACTGATTTAAAAAGAAAGATAATACAATCTTCCTATGCCAGTCTTATTACCACTAGGTGGCAGCAGCAGCAAGCATTTTTGTTAGTGGACTGCATGTGGGTTTTTGAAGCTGCTCCTCTAAAGTCAACATGCTGTGGAGCCCAAAATTTACCAGGGTCGTTGAATGCATCACATCTCTAGCTCACGTGCTGTGAACTAGGGACTGATTATTTTTGACCGAAATTGCGATATGAGGTGGAAAATGGTAATATTTTTCCATAATTATTCTCACTTTCATTTGATCGACACGTTTAAAGTGATTACTGTGTGATATTTGTGCAGAAACAAATGTTTGTTTGTTTCTCGCGTGTGTAGATCAGGACAATATTTTATCCTAAAAGAAATATTGTGCCTCCTGCGATTTGAAACCTGAACCCTGCGTTACTTTCACAAAATGTGCTGCTGCAGTTTAGAATATTGACAAATGATCCGAGCGAACAATCGAAAAGCAGTTTTGCTTGAAATGGCCATCCCGAGTAACAATATAGTCAAAATGTATTGGAGGCTAATTTGTTATTATCTCACATGCAACTTCCAGTGTGTTAATAACGATGTAATGAAGAGAGTATCGCAGTTGTTTCTAAAGTAATATGTAGGTAAAAGCTTCGTAAAAGAGAACTAGAATTAATAAATTAAAAGTTGAAATTCAACTCCTTTATGTTCTACTAACTTGTCGTTACTAAGCTGTTACTTGGTTATTTCTATAGAAATGACACAGGGTTTTTACCAGGATGTTGCGTTGTTTTTTGTTACTGCACTGTGATGTAAAGTGTCACCATTGTTTGTGTTATTTGTGCCATGAAGAAGCAGCAATAATAAAACTGTGTGGAGGTTTTTAAAAAAAAAAAATGGGTTTGATCAATATTTAAGGTACTTTTCCCATTTACATTTTCCTGTTTCTCTCTCTCTCACACACACACACACACACACACAGCATAATGTTCATGTCGGCGCCACTGAAAAAAACCAAAACTACGCAACAAACCGGTGAAGAGGGACTGAAAAGCCAATTAACATATCAATGTGTTGTATCTGAAAACATTCCAAGTTTTTATTATCATCATAAAAAAGCAAGAAAAAGGAAAGTGGAAGCATCATCTGCAGAGGTTTTCTTCTGTTTTCATTTCAACCTTTTGATTTCTTTGGCGCATCAGTCAGTTGCTCGCGACAGAACGGTAAAACTAAACGTATTCTGTGTCGGTGTGAAGATTTTTTATTTTTTTTTAAATCTCACACTTATTCCATCTGACGTGCATGGATGTTTCTCACACACACACACACACACGTGTGGAGTTCACAGCAGAGGTCACTGTCAATGATGTCGGCTCCTCCTCCTGCAAGAAAACAGGCGACACTTTAAAATATTAGCGTTTTGAAGTCTGTTGTGTGATTTTTCTGAGAAAATGCAGACTTTCATATTTAACAGAACTGGTGTTTTTGTTTGTCAGAGTTGAAATTAAGTGAAGTTGACACTGGTTTTTGCTGTGTTTTCCCTCTTCCACCTCCTCCTCCACGCAAGTTACCTGTGTTTTATCACAATAATATATTGTTTGTACTGTGTGTAAATGTTTTCATACTTTCTGAATGGCTTTTTTTTTGTTTTGTTTGGTTGTTGTTCTGTTATTTCTTCATTAACAAAACGGATGAGAAAATACAATCATTAACAGACATTTACACATGAAAATAAAAAACGACGACAAGCTTGCCACATCACTTCTCCTCGTTCTGATTTTGACAATTTTGAAAATGTTTCTTTCCGCACATGAAATGTGATGATTTCATGCATTTCTTCATAATCTTTGGAGGTAAAAGTACATTTCTTTGTTTGTTCAGAGAGAAAAACACGTGAAGATGTCACCCTGCTTCGGAGAAACTTAAAATAATATTAAACTTTTATCTTTACTTTTATCTTCTGTTATTTATGGACAAAACAGCCATAAAATAAACATTCCGAGACACTAAAGAAAACTAATGAGAAGACATCAAATCTATAAAAACTACACTTACACGATGTTATGACCTGATGAATTAAAAATGAATGAGTAAAGTACATACACCATAATAATTTTTTTAAATCTTAAAAACTGTTTTATTTGTAAATTGATTTACTTTATTTGATCCTGGATCGATTGTCTCGTGATAATTCCGCCCCCAATAACAACCCCTGCGTTCACGCCCCCTACTTTCTGATTGGCTGACCAGTTGGCGGCAACATTCAACTTCCTTACTAAAGCTGGGACTTTGCGTTGTCTCCCGTCAAAGAGTTTGTCTCTAACGTAAGTTCTTTATATTCTTTTTTGTCGAACTGTGTTTCACCACTAACGGCAATATCAAAAGTTGTCTACTTATCAGTAAGTAAACGCTCACATTTGCTGCTTTTACAGGTTATTTACCACTAGCTTACCACTAGCTAACCGCTAACAGGATTCCGGCTCTTTGCTGCGGACTGGATTTCAAGGACGGACTGGACTGGATTCGGTTTTCTGCTGTAAGTACAACAGAAACCCCAGTTTTTTATTTAGTTTAAGAGACCAATTGTGTTTTGAGCTTCAACAAACAAACTTCTTCTTGGGTTTTTCTATGGTGGTATGGTGGTATGGTGATGTATTTGTTTCGAGTGTCAAATGTACTGTTTCAAAATTTTAAAATGTGTTTATTTTGTGTTTGTATTGGCAGACGTTGTAATTTTCTGTACATTCGTTAGTCTTTTTTTGTTAATGTATGTCAGTGTTGTCAAATGTTTGTACGTCAGGTTTTGACCCTCTTTCTGTCTTCCCTGACAACACGTGGGTTCTTTCTCTGTGGGTGTAATATATGTTTGGCCACTAGCGAGATGTTGGGGGCGCTGTTTCCCCGTGTGGAAAAAAAAGTAAGGGCTGCTGCATGTTTCACTGTGTCCGTTCCTAAAATCGAAATATCTCGACGCCCCCATTGTTCCCAAACTGTGATACGTGAGCGCCCTCTGGTGGTACCTGGAGGAAACGCACACAAACACTGTTGAACACTAGTCGAGGTCGTCCATGGAACGTCAACCGGGTTAAAATTGATCGGAGTAGTTGTGCGTTCGTGCACTTCGTTAATTTTTGTTGCTGAAGAGAAGTAAATGTTGTTTCCGCCCGGTTTCGAACCGGGGACCTTTCGCGTGTGAGGCGAACGTGATAACCACTACACTACGGAAACTTATGATAGTGCTCACGACTATAGGTATTATAATGCCAAAGAGGGTACAATACACAGGTAGGATGTTCAAATCATAACATTTTGGACGACATAGTATATAATATAACGTTTTTGTCAAATGTTGGACCAAAACATTTTTTTCAAAATAATTGTCAAATTCTGGACAACATAGTATAGTATGACGTTTTTGTCCAATTTTGGACGACATAGTATAGTATGACGTTTTTGTCAAATTCTGGACAACATAGTATAGTATGACGTTTTGTGATAACCACTACACTACGGAAACCACTGATTTCAATGACCACTCCTGTGGACGAAATCGAGCAGTGAAGTCAAATGACCAAAAAATAGTTTTAAAAAAATGGTCAGATTTTGGATGAAATAGTGTAGTATGACATTGAGGTCGACGACATAGTATAGTATGACGTTGAGGTCCACGACATAGTATAGTATGACCTTTTGGTCACATTTTGGGCTAAAAAAATGTTTCAAAAAATTATCAAATTTTGGACGACATAGTATAGTATGACATTTTTGTCAAATTTTGGACCAAAATGTTTTTTTCAAAAAATGGTCAGATTTTGGACGAAATAGTGTAGTATGACATTGAGGTCGACAACATAGTATAGTATGATGTTTTGGTCACATTTTGGGCTAAAAAACAAATTCAAAAAATTATCACATTTTGGACGACATAGTATAGTATGACGTTTTGGTCAAATTTTGGACCAAAAACTTTTTTTTTCAGAAAAATTGTCAGATTTTGGACGAAATAGTGTAGTATGACATTGAGGTCGACAACATAGTATAGTATGACGTTTTGGTCACATTTTGGGCTAAAAAAACAAATTAAAAAAAATTATCAAATTTTGGACGACATAGTGTAGTATGACATTTTTGTCAAGTTTTGGACAAATATTTTTTTTCCAAAGAAATGGTCAGATTTTGCACGAAATAGTGTAGTTTGACGTTTTGGTCACATTTTGGGCTAAAAAACTAATTCAAAAAATTATCAGATCTTGGACGACATAGTATAGTATGACATTGAGGTCGACAACATAGTATAGTATGACGTTGTGGTCACATTTTGGGCTAAAAAGACAAATTTCAAAAAATTATCAAATTTTGGACGACATTGACATTTTTGTCAAGTTTTGGACCAAAAAATAGTTTTAAAAAAATGGTCAGATTTTGGACGAAATAGTGTAGTATGACATTGAGGTCGACGACATAGTATAGTATGACGTTGTGGTCACATTTTGGGCTAAATAACAAATTCAAAAAATTATCTAATTTTGGGCGACATAGTATAGTATGACGTTTTGGTCAAATTTTGGACCAAAAACTTTTTTTTTCAGAAAAATTGTCAGATTTTGGATGAAATAGTGTAGTATGACATTGAGGTTGACGACATAGTATAGTATGACGTTTTGGTCACATTTTGGGCTAAAAAACGAATTAAAAAAATTATCAGATCTTGGACGACATAGTATAGTATGACATTTTTGTCAAATTTTGGACCAAAATGTTTTTTCAAAAAATTTTCAGATGTTGGACGAAATAGTGTAGTATGACATTGAGGTCGACAACATAGTATAGTATGACGTGTTGGTCACATTTTGGACCAAAACATTTTTTTCAAAAACATAGTATAGTATGACGTTTTTGGCAAATTTTGGAGCAAAAAAATTGTCAAATTCTGGATGACATTGTTAGCATGACTTTTTTGCCCAAATTTGGACAAGAGTAAGATGGGGTAATTGGGCGTTGGTGATTACACACTTTGAATGTGTTGATTGCTGTTGCCGATATTAAGAAGAGAAGCAAACTGTGTTTCCACCCTGTTTCGAACCGGGGACCTTTCGCGTGTGAGGCGAACGTGATAACCACTACACTACGGAAACCACTGATTTCAATGACCACTCCTGTGGTCAAAATTGGGCAGTGAAGTCAAATGACCAAAAAAATAGTTTTAAAAAAAATGGTCAGATTTTGGAAGAAATAGTGAAGTATGACATTGAGGTCCACGACATAGTATAGTATGACCTTTTGGTCACATTTTGGGCTAAAAAAAATGTTTCAAAAAATTATCAAATTTTTGACGACATAGTATAGTATGACCTTTTTGTCAAATTTTGGACCAAAATGTTTTTTTCAAAAAATGGTCAGATTTTGGAGGAAATAGTGTAGTATGACATTGAGGTCTACAACATAGTATAGTATGACGTGTTGGTCACATTTTGGGCTAAAAAAACAAATTTCAAAAAATTATAAAATTTTGGACGACATAGTATAGTATGACATTTTTGTCAAGTTTTGGACCAAATTTTTTTTTCCAAAGAAATGGTCAGATTTTGCACGAAATAGTGTGGTATGAAATTGAGGCCGACGACATAGTATAGGATGATCCTTTGGTCACATTTTGGGCTAAAACATTTTTTTCAAAAACATAGTATAGTATGACGTTTTTGGCAAATTTTGGAGCAAAAAAATTGCCAAATTCTGGATGACATTGTTAAAATGACTTTTTTGTCCATATTTGAATGACGATGGGGTAATTGTGCGTTGGTGATTACACACTTTGACCGAATGTGTCGATTGCTGTTGCCGATATTGAGAAGAGAAGCAAAACTATGTTTCCGCCCGGTTTCGAACCGGGGACCTTTCGCGTGTGAGGCGAACGTGATAACCACTACACTACGGAAACCACTGATTTGAATGACCACTCCTGTGGTCAAAATTGGGCAGTGAAGTCAAATGACCAAAAAATAGTTTTAAAAAATAGTCCGATTTTGGACGAAATAGTGTAGTATGAAATTGAGGTCGACGACATAGTATAGTATGATGTTTTGGTCACATTTTGGGCTAAAAAATAATGTTTCAAAAAATTATAAAATTTTGGACGACATAGTATAGTATGACCTTTTTGTCAAATTTTGGACCAAAATGTTTTTTTCAATAAATGGTCAGATTTTGGAGGAAATAGTGTAGTATGACATTGAGGTCAACAACATAGTATAGTATGACGTGTTGGTCACATTTTGGGCTAAAAAAACAAATTTCAAAAAATTATAAAATTTTGGACGACATAGTATAGTATGACATTTTTGTCAAGTTTTGGACAAAACATTTTTTTTCCAAAGAAATGGTCCGATTTTGCACGAAATAGTGTAGTATGAAATTGAGGCCGACGACATAGTATAGGATGATCTTTTGGTCACATTTTGGGCTAAAACATTTTTTCAAAAACATAGTATAGTATGACGTTTTTGGCAAATTTTGGAGCAAAAAAATTGCCAAATTCTGGATGACATTGTTAGCATGACTTTTTTGTCCATATTTGATTGACGATGGGGTAATTGTGCGTTGGTGATTACACACTTTGACCGAATGTGTCGATTGCTGTTGCCGATATTGAGAAGAGAAGCAAACTATGTTTCCGCCCGGTTTCGAACCGGGGACCTTTCGCGTGTGAGGCGAACGTGATAACCACTACACTACGGAAACCACTGATTTGAATGACCACTCCTGTGGTCAAAATTGGGCAATGAAGTCAAATGACCAAAAAAATAGTTTTAAAAAAAATGGTCAGATTTTGGAAGAAATAGTGTAGTATGACATTGAGGTCCACGACATAGTATAGTATGACCTTTTGGTCACATTTTGGGCTAAAAAAAATGTTTCAAAAAATTATCAAATTTTTGACGACATAGTATAGTATGACCTTTTTGTCAAGTTTTGGACCAAATTTTTTTTTCCAAAGAAATGGTCAGATTTTGCACGAAATAGTGTAGTATGAAATTTTGGGCTAAAAAATAATGTTTCAAAAAATTATAAAATTTTGGACGACATAGTATAGTATGACCTTTTTGTCAAATTTTGGACCAAAATGTTTTTTTCAATAAATGGTCAGATTTTGGAGGAAATAGTGTAGTATGACATTGAGGTCGACAACATAGTATAGTATGACGTGTTGGTCACATTTTGGGCTAAAAAAACAAATTTCAAAAAATTATAAAATTTTGGACGACATAGTATAGTATGACATTTTTGTCAAGTTTTGGACAAAACATTTTTTTTCCAAAGAAATGGTCCGATTTTGCACGAAATAGTGTAGTATGAAATTGAGGCCGACGACATAGTATAGGATGATCTTTTGGTCACATTTTGGGCTAAAACATTTTTTCAAAAACATAGTATAGTATGACGTTTTTGGCAAATTTTGGAGCAAAAAAATTGCCAAATTCTGGATGACATTGTTAGCATGACTTTTTTGTCCATATTTGATTGACGATGGGGTAATTGTGCGTTGGTGATTACACACTTTGACCGAATGTGTCGATTGCTGTTGCCGATATTGAGAAGAGAAGTAAACTATGTTTCCGCCCGGTTTCGAACCAGGGACCTTTCGCGTGTGAGGTGAACGTGATAACCACTACACTACGGAAACCACTGATTTCAATGACCACTCCTGTGGTTAAAATTGGGCAATGAAGTCAAATGACCAAAAAAATAGTTTTGAAAAAAATGGTCAGATTTTGGAAGAAATAGTGTAGTATGACATTGAGGTCCACGACATAGTATAGTATGACCTTTTGGTCACATTTTGGGCTAAAAAAAATGTTTCAAAAAATTATCAAATTTTTGACGACATAGTATAGTATGACCTTTTTGTCAAGTTTTGGACCAAATTTTTTTTTCCAAAAAAATGGTCAGATTTTGGAGGAAATAGTGTAGTATGACATTGAGGTCGACAACATAGTATAGTATGACGTGTTGGTCACATTTTGGGCTAAAAAAACAAATTTCAAAAAATTATAAAATTTTGGACGACATAGTATAGTATGACATTTTTGTCAAGTTTTGGACCAAATTTTTTTTTCCAAAGAAATGGTCAGATTTTGCACGAAATAGTGTGGTATGAAATTGAGGCCGACGACATAGTATAGGATGATCTTTTGGTCACATTTTGGGCTAAAACATTTTTTTCAAAAACATAGTATAGTATGACGTTTTTGGCAAATTTTGGAGCAAAAAAATTGCCAAATTCTGGATGACATTGTTAAAATGACTTTTTTGTCCATATTTGAATGACGATGGGGTAATTGTGCGTTGGTGATTACACACTTTGACCGAATGTGTCGATTGCTGTTGCCGATATTGAGAAGAGAAGCAAACTATGTTTCCGCCCGGTTTCGAACCGGGGACCTTTCGCGTGTGAGGCGAACGTGATAACCACTACACTACGGAAACCACCGATTTGAATGACCACTCCTGTGGTCAAAATTGGGCAGTGAAGTCAAATGACCAAAAAATAGTTTTAAAAAATAGTCCGATTTTGGACGAAATAGTGTAGTATGAAATTGAGGTCGACGACATAGTATAGTATGATGTTTTGGTCACATTTTGGGCTAAAAAATAATGTTTCAAAAAATTATAAAATTTTGGACGACATAGTATAGTATGACCTTTTTGTCAAATTTTGGACCAAAATGTTTTTTTCAATAAATGGTCAGATTTTGGAGGAAATAGTGTAGTATGACATTGAGGTCAACAACATAGTATAGTATGACGTGTTGGTCACATTTTGGGCTAAAAAAACAAATTTCAAAAAATTATAAAATTTTGGACGACATAGTATAGTATGACATTTTTGTCAAGTTTTGGACAAAACATTTTTTTTCCAAAGAAATGGTCCGATTTTGCACGAAATAGTGTAGTATGAAATTGAGGCCGACGACATAGTATAGGATGATCTTTTGGTCACATTTTGGGCTAAAACATTTTTTCAAAAACATAGTATAGTATGACGTTTTTGGCAAATTTTGGAGCAAAAAAATTGCCAAATTCTGGATGACATTGTTAGCATGACTTTTTTGTCCATATTTGATTGACGATGGGGTAATTGTGCGTTGGTGATTACACACTTTGACCGAATGTGTCGATTGCTGTTGCCGATATTGAGAAGAGAAGTAAACTATGTTTCCGCCCGGTTTCGAACCAGGGACCTTTCGCGTGTGAGGTGAACGTGATAACCACTACACTACGGAAACCACTGATTTCAATGACCACTCCTGTGGTTAAAATTGGGCAATGAAGTCAAATGACCAAAAAAATAGTTTTGAAAAAAATGGTCAGATTTTGGAAGAAATAGTGTAGTATGACATTGAGGTCCACGACATAGTATAGTATGACCTTTTGGTCACATTTTGGGCTAAAAAAAATGTTTCAAAAAATTATCAAATTTTTGACGACATAGTATAGTATGACCTTTTTGTCAAGTTTTGGACCAAATTTTTTTTTCCAAAGAAATGGTCAGATTTTGGAGGAAATAGTGTAGTATGACATTGAGGTCGACAACATAGTATAGTATGACGTGTTGGTCACATTTTGGGCTAAAAAAACAAATTTCAAAAAATTATAAAATTTTGGACGACATAGTATAGTATGACATTTTTGTCAAGTTTTGGACCAAATTTTTTTTTCCAAAGAAATGGTCAGATTTTGCACGAAATAGTGTGGTATGAAATTGAGGCCGACGACATAGTATAGGATGATCTTTTGGTCACATTTTGGGCTAAAACATTTTTTTCAAAAACATAGTATAGTATGACGTTTTTGGCAAATTTTGGAGCAAAAAAATTGCCAAATTCTGGATGACATTGTTAAAATGACTTTTTTGTCCATATTTGAATGACGATGGGGTAATTGTGCGTTGGTGATTACACACTTTGACCGAATGTGTCGATTGCTGTTGCCGATATTGAGAAGAGAAGCAAACTATGTTTCCGCCCGGTTTCGAACCGGGGACCTTTCGCGTGTGAGGCGAACGTGATAACCACTACACTACGGAAACCACTGATTTGAATGACCACTCCTGTGGTCAAAATTGGGCAGTGAAGTCAAATGACCAAAAAATAGTTTTAAAAAATAGTCCGATTTTGGACGAAATAGTGTAGTATGAAATTGAGGTCGACGACATAGTATAGTATGATGTTTTGGTCACATTTTGGGCTAAAAAATAATGTTTCAAAAAATTATAAAATTTTGGACGACATAGTATAGTATGACCTTTTTGTCAAATTTTGGACCAAAATGTTTTTTTCAATAAATGGTCAGATTTTGGAGGAAATAGTGTAGTATGACATTGAGGTCAACAACATAGTATAGTATGACGTGTTGGTCACATTTTGGGCTAAAAAAACAAATTTCAAAAAATTATAAAATTTTGGACGACATAGTATAGTATGACATTTTTGTCAAGTTTTGGACAAAACATTTTTTTTCCAAAGAAATGGTCCGATTTTGCACGAAATAGTGTAGTATGAAATTGAGGCCGACGACATAGTATAGGATGATCTTTTGGTCACATTTTGGGCTAAAACATTTTTTCAAAAACATAGTATAGTATGACGTTTTTGGCAAATTTTGGAGCAAAAAAATTGCCAAATTCTGGATGACATTGTTAGCATGACTTTTTTGTCCATATTTGATTGACGATGGGGTAATTGTGCGTTGGTGATTACACACTTTGACCGAATGTGTCGATTGCTGTTGCCGATATTGAGAAGAGAAGTAAACTATGTTTCCGCCCGGTTTCGAACCAGGGACCTTTCGCGTGTGAGGTGAACGTGATAACCACTACACTACGGAAACCACTGATTTCAATGACCACTCCTGTGGTTAAAATTGGGCAATGAAGTCAAATGACCAAAAAAATAGTTTTGAAAAAAATGGTCAGATTTTGGAAGAAATAGTGTAGTATGACATTGAGGTCCACGACATAGTATAGTATGACCTTTTGGTCACATTTTGGGCTAAAAAAAATGTTTCAAAAAATTATCAAATTTTTGACGACATAGTATAGTATGACCTTTTTGTCAAGTTTTGGACCAAATTTTTTTTTCCAAAGAAATGGTCAGATTTTGGAGGAAATAGTGTAGTATGACATTGAGGTCGACAACATAGTATAGTATGACGTGTTGGTCACATTTTGGGCTAAAAAAACAAATTTCAAAAAATTATAAAATTTTGGACGACATAGTATAGTATGACATTTTTGTCAAGTTTTGGACCAAATTTTTTTTTCCAAAGAAATGGTCAGATTTTGCACGAAATAGTGTGGTATGAAATTGAGGCCGACGACATAGTATAGGATGATCTTTTGGTCACATTTTGGGCTAAAACATTTTTTTCAAAAACATAGTATAGTATGACGTTTTTGGCAAATTTTGGAGCAAAAAAATTGCCAAATTCTGGATGACATTGTTAAAATGACTTTTTTGTCCATATTTGAATGACGATGGGGTAATTGTGCGTTGGTGATTACACACTTTGACCGAATGTGTCGATTGCTGTTGCCGATATTGAGAAGAGAAGCAAACTATGTTTCCGCCCGGTTTCGAACCGGGGACCTTTCGCGTGTGAGGCGAACGTGATAACCACTACACTACGGAAACCACAGATTTGAATGACCACTCCTGTGGTCAAAAATGGGCAGTGAAGTCAAATGACCAAAAAATAGTTTTAAAAAATAGTCCGATTTTGGACGAAATAGTGTAGTATGAAATTGAGGTCGACGACATAGTATAGTATGATGTTTTGGTCACATTTTGGGCTAAAAAATAATGTTTCAAAAAATTATAAAATTTTGGACGACATAGTATAGTATGACCTTTTTGTCAAATTTTGGACCAAAATGTTTTTTTCAATAAATGGTCAGATTTTGGAGGAAATAGTGTAGTATGACATTGAGGTCAACAACATAGTATAGTATGACGTGTTGGTCACATTTTGGGCTAAAAAAACAAATTTCAAAAAATTATAAAATTTTGGACGACATAGTATAGTATGACATTTTTGTCAAGTTTTGGACAAAACATTTTTTTTCCAAAGAAATGGTCCGATTTTGCACGAAATAGTGTAGTATGAAATTGAGGCCGACGACATAGTATAGGATGATCTTTTGGTCACATTTTGGGCTAAAACATTTTTTCAAAAACATAGTATAGTATGACGTTTTTGGCAAATTTTGGAGCAAAAAAATTGCCAAATTCTGGATGACATTGTTAGCATGACTTTTTTGTCCATATTTGATTGACGATGGGGTAATTGTGCGTTGGTGATTACACACTTTGACCGAATGTGTCGATTGCTGTTGCCGATATTGAGAAGAGAAGTAAACTATGTTTCCGCCCGGTTTCGAACCAGGGACCTTTCGCGTGTGAGGTGAACGTGATAACCACTACACTACGGAAACCACTGATTTCAATGACCACTCCTGTGGTTAAAATTGGGCAATGAAGTCAAATGACCAAAAAAATAGTTTTGAAAAAAATGGTCAGATTTTGGAAGAAATAGTGTAGTATGACATTGAGGTCCACGACATAGTATAGTATGACCTTTTGGTCACATTTTGGGCTAAAAAAAATGTTTCAAAAAATTATCAAATTTTTGACGACATAGTATAGTATGACCTTTTTGTCAAGTTTTGGACCAAATTTTTTTTTCCAAAGAAATGGTCAGATTTTGGAGGAAATAGTGTAGTATGACATTGAGGTCGACAACATAGTATAGTATGACGTGTTGGTCACATTTTGGGCTAAAAAAACAAATTTCAAGAAATTATAAAATTTTGGACGACATAGTATAGTATGACCTTTTTGTCAAATTTTGGACCAAAATGTTTTTTTCAATAAATGGTCAGATTTTGGAGGAAATAGTGTAGTATGACATTGAGGTCGACAACATAGTATAGTATGACGTGTTGGTCACATTTTGGGCTAAAAAAACAAATTTCAAAAAATTATAAAATTTTGGACGACATAGTATAGTATGACATTTTTGTCAAGTTTTGGACAAAACATTTTTTTTCCAAAGAAATGGTCCGATTTTGCACGAAATAGTGTAGTATGAAATTGAGGCCGACGACATAGTATAGGATGATCTTTTGGTCACATTTTGGGCTAAAACATTTTTTCAAAAACATAGTATAGTATGACGTTTTTGGCAAATTTTGGAGCAAAAAAATTGCCAAATTCTGGATGACATTGTTAGCATGACTTTTTTGTCCATATTTGATTGACGATGGGGTAATTGTGCGTTGGTGATTACACACTTTGACCGAATGTGTCGATTGCTGTTGCCGATATTGAGAAGAGAAGTAAACTATGTTTCCGCCCGGTTTCGAACCAGGGACCTTTCGCGTGTGAGGTGAACGTGATAACCACTACACTACGGAAACCACTGATTTCAATGACCACTCCTGTGGTTAAAATTGGGCAATGAAGTCAAATGACCAAAAAAATAGTTTTGAAAAAAATGGTCAGATTTTGGAAGAAATAGTGTAGTATGACATTGAGGTCCACGACATAGTATAGTATGACCTTTTGGTCACATTTTGGGCTAAAAAAAATGTTTCAAAAAATTATCAAATTTTTGACGACATAGTATAGTATGACCTTTTTGTCAAGTTTTGGACCAAATTTTTTTTTCCAAAGAAATGGTCAGATTTTGGAGGAAATAGTGTAGTATGACATTGAGGTCGACAACATAGTATAGTATGACGTGTTGGTCACATTTTGGGCTAAAAAAACAAATTTCAAAAAATTATAAAATTTTGGACGACATAGTATAGTATGACATTTTTGTCAAGTTTTGGACAAAACATTTTTTTTCCAAAGAAATGGTCCGATTTTGCACGAAATAGTGTAGTATGAAATTGAGGCCGACGACATAGTATAGGATGATCTTTTGGTCACATTTTGGGCTAAAACATTTTTTCAAAAACATAGTATAGTATGACGTTTTTGGCAAATTTTGGAGCAAAAAAATTGCCAAATTCTGGATGACATTGTTAGCATGACTTTTTTGTCCATATTTGATTGACGATGGGGTAATTGTGCGTTGGTGATTACACACTTTGACCGAATGTGTCGATTGCTGTTGCCGATATTGAGAAGAGAAGTAAACTATGTTTCCGCCCGGTTTCGAACCAGGGACCTTTCGCGTGTGAGGTGAACGTGATAACCACTACACTACGGAAACCACTGATTTCAATGACCACTCCTGTGGTTAAAATTGGGCAATGAAGTCAAATGACCAAAAAAATAGTTTTGAAAAAAATGGTCAGATTTTGGAAGAAATAGTGTAGTATGACATTGAGGTCCACGACATAGTATAGTATGACCTTTTGGTCACATTTTGGGCTAAAAAAAATGTTTCAAAAAATTATCAAATTTTTGACGACATAGTATAGTATGACCTTTTTGTCAAGTTTTGGACCAAATTTTTTTTTCCAAAGAAATGGTCAGATTTTGGAGGAAATAGTGTAGTATGACATTGAGGTCGACAACATAGTATAGTATGACGTGTTGGTCACATTTTGGGCTAAAAAAACAAATTTCAAAAAATTATAAAATTTTGGACGACATAGTATAGTATGACATTTTTGTCAAGTTTTGGACCAAATTTTTTTTTCCAAAGAAATGGTCAGATTTTGCACGAAATAGTGTGGTATGAAATTGAGGCCGACGACATAGTATAGGATGATCTTTTGGTCACATTTTGGGCTAAAACATTTTTTTCAAAAACATAGTATAGTATGACGTTTTTGGCAGATTTTGGAGCAAAAAAATTGCCAAATTCTGGATGACATTGTTAAAATGACTTTTTTGTCCATATTTGAATGACGATGGGGTAATTGTGCGTTGGTGATTACACACTTTGACCGAATGTGTCGATTGCTGTTGCCGATATTGAGAAGAGAAGCAAACTATGTTTCCGCCCGGTTTCGAACCGGGGACCTTTCGCGTGTGAGGCGAACGTGATAACCACTACACTACGGAAACCACTGATTTGAATGACCACTCCTGTGGTCAAAATTGGGCAGTGAAGTCAAATGACCAAAAAATAGTTTTAAAAAATAGTCCGATTTTGGACGAAATAGTGTAGTATGAAATTGAGGTCGACGACATAGTATAGTATGATGTTTTGGTCACATTTTGGGCTAAAAAATAATGTTTCAAAAAATTATAAAATTTTGGACGACATAGTATAGTATGACCTTTTTGTCAAATTTTGGACCAAAATGTTTTTTTCAATAAATGGTCAGATTTTGGAGGAAATAGTGTAGTATGACATTGAGGTCAACAACATAGTATAGTATGACGTGTTGGTCACATTTTGGGCTAAAAAAACAAATTTCAAAAAATTATAAAATTTTGGACGACATAGTATAGTATGACATTTTTGTCAAGTTTTGGACAAAACATTTTTTTTCCAAAGAAATGGTCCGATTTTGCACGAAATAGTGTAGTATGAAATTGAGGCCGACGACATAGTATAGGATGATCTTTTGGTCACATTTTGGGCTAAAACATTTTTTCAAAAACATAGTATAGTATGACGTTTTTGGCAAATTTTGGAGCAAAAAAATTGCCAAATTCTGGATGACATTGTTAGCATGACTTTTTTGTCCATATTTGATTGACGATGGGGTAATTGTGCGTTGGTGATTACACACTTTGACCGAATGTGTCGATTGCTGTTGCCGATATTGAGAAGAGAAGTAAACTATGTTTCCGCCCGGTTTCGAACCAGGGACCTTTCGCGTGTGAGGTGAACGTGATAACCACTACACTACGGAAACCACTGATTTCAATGACCACTCCTGTGGTTAAAATTGGGCAATGAAGTCAAATGACCAAAAAAATAGTTTTGAAAAAAATGGTCAGATTTTGGAAGAAATAGTGTAGTATGACATTGAGGTCCACGACATAGTATAGTATGACCTTTTGGTCACATTTTGGGCTAAAAAAAATGTTTCAAAAAATTATCAAATTTTTGACGACATAGTATAGTATGACCTTTTTGTCAAGTTTTGGACCAAATTTTTTTTTCCAAAGAAATGGTCAGATTTTGGAGGAAATAGTGTAGTATGACATTGAGGTCGACAACATAGTATAGTATGACGTGTTGGTCACATTTTGGGCTAAAAAAACAAATTTCAAAAAATTATAAAATTTTGGACGACATAGTATAGTATGACATTTTTGTCAAGTTTTGGACCAAATTTTTTTTTCCAAAGAAATGGTCAGATTTTGCACGAAATAGTGTGGTATGAAATTGAGGCCGACGACATAGTATAGGATGATCTTTTGGTCACATTTTGGGCTAAAACATTTTTTTCAAAAACATAGTATAGTATGACGTTTTTGGCAAATTTTGGAGCAAAAAAATTGCCAAATTCTGGATGACATTGTTAAAATGACTTTTTTGTCCATATTTGAATGACGATGGGGTAATTGTGCGTTGGTGATTACACACTTTGACCGAATGTGTCGATTGCTGTTGCCGATATTGAGAAGAGAAGCAAACTATGTTTCCGCCCGGTTTCGAACCGGGGACCTTTCGCGTGTGAGGCGAACGTGATAACCACTACACTACGGAAACCACAGATTTGAATGACCACTCCTGTGGTCAAAAATGGGCAGTGAAGTCAAATGACCAAAAAATAGTTTTAAAAAATAGTCCGATTTTGGACGAAATAGTGTAGTATGAAATTGAGGTCGACGACATAGTATAGTATGATGTTTTGGTCACATTTTGGGCTAAAAAATAATGTTTCAAAAAATTATAAAATTTTGGACGACATAGTATAGTATGACCTTTTTGTCAAATTTTGGACCAAAATGTTTTTTTCAATAAATGGTCAGATTTTGGAGGAAATAGTGTAGTATGACATTGAGGTCAACAACATAGTATAGTATGACGTGTTGGTCACATTTTGGGCTAAAAAAACAAATTTCAAAAAATTATAAAATTTTGGACGACATAGTATAGTATGACATTTTTGTCAAGTTTTGGACAAAACATTTTTTTTCCAAAGAAATGGTCCGATTTTGCACGAAATAGTGTAGTATGAAATTGAGGCCGACGACATAGTATAGGATGATCTTTTGGTCACATTTTGGGCTAAAACATTTTTTCAAAAACATAGTATAGTATGACGTTTTTGGCAAATTTTGGAGCAAAAAAATTGCCAAATTCTGGATGACATTGTTAGCATGACTTTTTTGTCCATATTTGATTGACGATGGGGTAATTGTGCGTTGGTGATTACACACTTTGACCGAATGTGTCGATTGCTGTTGCCGATATTGAGAAGAGAAGTAAACTATGTTTCCGCCCGGTTTCGAACCAGGGACCTTTCGCGTGTGAGGTGAACGTGATAACCACTACACTACGGAAACCACTGATTTCAATGACCACTCCTGTGGTTAAAATTGGGCAATGAAGTCAAATGACCAAAAAAATAGTTTTGAAAAAAATGGTCAGATTTTGGAAGAAATAGTGTAGTATGACATTGAGGTCCACGACATAGTATAGTATGACCTTTTGGTCACATTTTGGGCTAAAAAAAATGTTTCAAAAAATTATCAAATTTTTGACGACATAGTATAGTATGACCTTTTTGTCAAGTTTTGGACCAAATTTTTTTTTCCAAAGAAATGGTCAGATTTTGGAGGAAATAGTGTAGTATGACATTGAGGTCGACAACATAGTATAGTATGACGTGTTGGTCACATTTTGGGCTAAAAAAACAAATTTCAAGAAATTATAAAATTTTGGACGACATAGTATAGTATGACCTTTTTGTCAAAGGCCGACGACATAGTATAGGATGATCTTTTGGTCACATTTTGGGCTAAAACATTTTTTCAAAAACATAGTATAGTATGACGTTTTTGGCAAATTTTGGAGCAAAAAAATTGCCAAATTCTGGATGACATTGTTAGCATGACTTTTTTGTCCATATTTGATTGACGATGGGGTAATTGTGCGTTGGTGATTACACACTTTGACCGAATGTGTCGATTGCTGTTGCCGATATTGAGAAGAGAAGTAAACTATGTTTCCGCCCGGTTTCGAACCAGGGACCTTTCGCGTGTGAGGTGAACGTGATAACCACTACACTACGGAAACCACTGATTTCAATGACCACTCCTGTGGTTAAAATTGGGCAATGAAGTCAAATGACCAAAAAAATAGTTTTGAAAAAAATGGTCAGATTTTGGAAGAAATAGTGTAGTATGACATTGAGGTCCACGACATAGTATAGTATGACCTTTTGGTCACATTTTGGGCTAAAAAAAATGTTTCAAAAAATTATCAAATTTTTGACGACATAGTATAGTATGACCTTTTTGTCAAGTTTTGGACCAAATTTTTTTTTCCAAAGAAATGGTCAGATTTTGGAGGAAATAGTGTAGTATGACATTGAGGTCGACAACATAGTATAGTATGACGTGTTGGTCACATTTTGGGCTAAAAAAACAAATTTCAAAAAATTATAAAATTTTGGACGACATAGTATAGTATGACATTTTTGTCAAGTTTTGGACCAAATTTTTTTTTCCAAAGAAATGGTCAGATTTTGCACGAAATAGTGTGGTATGAAATTGAGGCCGACGACATAGTATAGGATGATCTTTTGGTCACATTTTGGGCTAAAACATTTTTTTCAAAAACATAGTATAGTATGACGTTTTTGGCAAATTTTGGAGCAAAAAAATTGCCAAATTCTGGATGACATTGTTAAAATGACTTTTTTGTCCATATTTGAATGACGATGGGGTAATTGTGCGTTGGTGATTACACACTTTGACCGAATGTGTCGATTGCTGTTGCCGATATTGAGAAGAGAAGCAAACTATGTTTCCGCCCGGTTTCGAACCGGGGACCTTTCGCGTGTGAGGCGAACGTGATAACCACTACACTACGGAAACCACTGATTTGAATGACCACTCCTGTGGTCAAAATTGGGCAGTGAAGTCAAATGACCAAAAAATAGTTTTAAAAAATAGTCCGATTTTGGACGAAATAGTGTAGTATGAAATTGAGGTCGACGACATAGTATAGTATGATGTTTTGGTCACATTTTGGGCTAAAAAATAATGTTTCAAAAAATTATAAAATTTTGGACGACATAGTATAGTATGACCTTTTTGTCAAATTTTGGACCAAAATGTTTTTTTCAATAAATGGTCAGATTTTGGAGGAAATAGTGTAGTATGACATTGAGGTCAACAACATAGTATAGTATGACGTGTTGGTCACATTTTGGGCTAAAAAAACAAATTTCAAAAAATTATAAAATTTTGGACGACATAGTATAGTATGACATTTTTGTCAAGTTTTGGACAAAACATTTTTTTTCCAAAGAAATGGTCCGATTTTGCACGAAATAGTGTAGTATGAAATTGAGGCCGACGACATAGTATAGGATGATCTTTTGGTCACATTTTGGGCTAAAACATTTTTTCAAAAACATAGTATAGTATGACGTTTTTGGCAAATTTTGGAGCAAAAAAATGGCCAAATTCTGGATGACATTGTTAGCATGACTTTTTTGTCCATATTTGATTGACGATGGGGTAATTGTGCGTTGGTGATTACACACTTTGACCGAATGTGTCGATTGCTGTTGCCGATATTGAGAAGAGAAGTAAACTATGTTTCCACCCGGTTTCGAACCGGGGACCTTTCGCGTGTGAGGCGAACGTGATAACCACTACTACGGAAACCACTGATTTCAATGACCACTCCTGTGGTCAAAATTGGGCAATGAAGTCAAATGACCAAAAAAATAGTTTTAAAAAAAATGGTCAGATTTTGGAAGAAATAGTGTAGTATGACATTGAGGTCCACGACATAGTATAGTATGACCTTTTGGTCACATTTTGGGCTAAAAAAAGTGTTTCAAAAAATTATCAAATTTTTGACGACATAGTATAGTATGACCTTTTTGTCAAGTTTTGGACCAAATTTTTTTTTCCAAAGAAATGGTCAGATTTTGCACGAAATAGTGTAGTATGAAATTTTGGGCTAAAAAATAATGTTTCAAAAAATTATAAAATTTTGGACGACATAGTATAGTATGACCTTTTTGTCAAATTTTGGACCAAAATGTTTTTTTCAATAAATGGTCAGATTTTGGAGGAAATAGTGTAGTATGACATTGAGGTCGACAACATAGTATAGTATGACGTGTTGGTCACATTTTGGGCTAAAAAAACAAATTTCAAAAAATTATCAAATTTTGGACGACATAGTATAGTATGACATTTTTGTCAAGTTTTGGACCAAAATTTTTTTTTCCAAAGAAATGGTCAGATTTTGCACGAAATAGTGTAGTATGAAATTGAGGCCGACGACATAGTATAGGATGATCTTTTGGTCACATTTTGGGCTAAAACATTTTTTTCAAAAACATAGTATAGTATGACGTTTTTGGCAAATTTTGGAGCAAAAAAATTGCCAAATTCTGGATGACATTGTAAGCATGACTTTTTTGTCCATATTTGATTGACGATGGGGTAATTGTGCGTTGGTGATTACACACTTTGACCGAATGTGTCGATTGCTGTTGCCTATATTGAGAAGAGAAGCAAACTATGTTTCCGCCCGGTTTCGAACCGGGGACCTTTCGCGTGTGAGGCGAACGTGATAACCACTACACTACAAAAACCACTGATTTCAATGACCACTCCTGTGGTCAAAATTGAGCAGTGAAGTCAAATGACCAAAAAATAGTTTTAAAAAAATAGTCCCATTTTGGACGAAATAGTGTAGTATGACATTGAGGTCCACGACATAGTATAGTATGACCTTTTGGTCACATTTTGGGCTAAAAAAAATGTTTCAAAAAATTATCAAATTTTTGACAACATAGTATAGTATGACCTTTTTGTCAAGTTTTGGACAAAAAAATTTTTTCCAAAGAAATGGTCAGATTTTGCACGAAATAGTGTAGTATGAAATTTTGGGCTAAAAAATAATGTTTCAAAAAATTATAAAATTTTGGACGACATAGTATAGTATGACCTTTTTGTCAAATTTTGGACCAAAATGTTTTTTTCAATAAATGGTCAGATTTTGGAGGAAATAGTGTAGTATGACATTGAGGTCGACAACATAGTATAGTATGACGTGTTGGTCACATTTTGGGCTAAAAAAACAAATTTCAAAAAATTATCAAATTTTGGACGACATAGTATAGTATGACATTTTTGTCAAGTTTTGGACCAAATTTTTTTTTTCCAAAGAAATGGTCAGATTTTGCACGAAATAGTGTAGTATGAAATTGAGGCCGACGACATAGTATAGGATGATCTTTTGGTCACATTTTGGGCTAAAACATTTTTTTCAAAAACATAGTATAGTATGACGTTTTTGGCAAATTTTGGAGCAAAAAAATGGCCAAATTCTGGATGACATTGTTCGCATGACTTTTTTGTCCATATTTGATTGACGATGGGGTAATTGTGCGTTGGTGATTACACACTTTGACCGAATGTGTCGATTGCTGTTGCCTATATTGAGAAGAGAAGCAAACTATGTTTCCTCCCGGTTTCGAACCGGGGACCTTTCGCGTGTGAGGCCAACGTGATAACCACTACACTACAGAAACCACTGATTTCAATGACCACTCCTGTGGTCAAAATTGAGCAGTGAAGTCAAATGACCAAAAAATAGTTTTAAAAAAATAGTCCCATTTTGGACGAAATAGTGTAGTATGAAATTGAGGTCGACGACATAGTATAGTATGATGTTTTGGTCACATTTTGGGCTAAAAAAAATGTTTCAAAAAATTATCAAATTTTTGACGACATAGTATAGTATGACCTTTTTGTCAAGTTTTGGACCAAAAAATTTTTTTCCAAAGAAATGGTCAGATTTTGCACGAAATAGTGTAGTATGAAATTGAGGCCGACGACATAGTATAGGATGATCTTTTGGTCACATTTTGGGCTAAAACATTTTTTTCCATTTTGTCCATATTTGATTGACGATGGGGTAATTGTGCGTTGGTGATTACACACTTTGACCGAATGTGTCGATTGCTGTTGCCTATATTGAGAAGAGAAGCAAACTATGTTTCCGCCCGGTTTCGAACCGGGGACCTTTCGCGTGTGAGGCGAACGTGATAACCACTACACTACAGAAACCACTGATTTCAATGACCACTCCTGTGGTCAAAATTGAGCAGTGAAGTCAAATGACCAAAAAATAGTTTTAAAAAAATAGTCCGATTTTGGACGAAATAGTGTAGTATGAAATTGAGGTCGACGACATAGTATAGTATGATGTTTTGGTCACATTTTGGGCTAAAAAATAATGTTTCAAAAAATTATAAAATTTTGGACGACATAGTATAGTATGACCTTTTTGTCAAATTTTGGACCAAAATGTTTTTTTCAATAAATGGTCAGATTTTGGAGGAAATAGTGTAGTATGACATTGAGGTCGACAACATAGTATAGTATGACGTGTTGGTCACATTTTGGGCTAAAAAAACAAATTTCAAAAAATTATCAAATTTTGGACGACATAGTATAGTATGACATTTTTGTCAAGTTTTGGACCAAAATTTTTTTTTCCAAAGAAATGGTCAGATTTTGCACGAAATAGTGTAGGATGACATTGAGGCCGACGACATAGTATAGTATGACCTTTTGGTCACATTTTGGGCTAAAAAAAATCTTTCAAAGAATTATCAAATTTTTGACGACATAGTATAGTATGACCTTTTTGTCAAATTTTGGACCAAAATGTTTTTTTCAAAAAATGGTCAGATTTTGCACGAAATAGTGTAGTATGACATTGAGGTCTACAACATAGTATAGTATGACGTGTTGGTCACATTTTGGGCTAAAAAGACACATTTCAAAAAATTATAAAATTTTGGACGACATAGTATAGTATGACATTTTTGTCAAGTTTTGGACCAAATTTTTTTTTCCAAAGAAATGGTCAGATTTTGCACGAAATAGTGTAGTATGAAATTTTGGGCTTAAAAAAATGTTTCAAAAAATTATCAAATTTTTGACGACATAGTATAGTATGACCTTTTTGTCAAATTTTGGACCAAAATGTTTTTTTCAAAAAATGGTCAGATTTTGGAGGAAATAGTGTAGTATGACATTGAGGTCTACAACATAGTATAGTATGACGTGTTGGTCACATTTTGGGCTAAAAAAACAAATTTCAAAAAATTATCAAATTTTGGACGACATAGTATAGTATGACATTTTTGTCAAGTTTTGGACCAAATTTTTTTTTCCAAAGAAATGGTCAGATTTTGCACGAAATAGTGTAGTATGAAATTGAGGTCGACGACATAGTATAGTATGATCTTTTGGTCACATTTTGGGCTAAAACATTTTTTTCAAAAACATAGTATAGTATGACGTTTTTGGCAAATTTTGGAGCAAAAAAATTGCCATATTCTGGATGACATTGTTAGCATGACTTTTTTGTCCAAATTTGAATGACAGTAAGATTGGGTAATTGTGCGTTGGTGACACACCAACGCACAATTATCAAATTAAGTATGACATTGAGGTCCACGACATAGTATAGTATAACCTTTTGGTCACATTTTAGGCTAAAAAAAATGTTTCAAAAAATTATCAAATTTTGGACGACATAGTATAGTATGACCTTTTTGTCAAATTTTGGACCGAAATGTTTTTTTCAAAAAATGGTCAAATTTTGGAGGAAATAGTGTAGTATGACATTGAGGTCGACGACATAGTATAGGATGATCTTTTGGTCACATTTTGGACCAAAACTTTTTTTTTCACAACATTGTCAGATTTTTGACGAAATAACGCAGTATGAGATTGAGGTCGACAACATAGTATAGTATGACATTTTTGTCAAGTTTTGGACCAACATTTTTTTTCCAAAGAAATGGTCAGATTTTGCACGAAATAGTTTAGTATGATATTGAGGTCCACGACATAGTATAGTATGACCTTTTTGTCAAATTTTGGACCAAAATGTTTTTTTCAAAAAATGGTCAGATTTTGGAGGAAATAGTGTAGTATGACATTGAGGTCGACGACATAGTATAGTATGACCTTTTGGTCACATTTTGGGCTAAAAAAAAATTTTCAAAAAATTATCACATTTTGGTTGACATAGTATAGTATGACATTTTGGTAAAATTTTGGACCAACATTTTTTTTTTCAGAAAACATTTCAGATTTTGGACGAAATAGTGTAGTATGACATTGAGGTCGACGACATGCTAAAGTAGGACTTTTTGTCACATTTTGGACGACATACTGAAGTATGACTTTTTTGTCAAATGCTTTGGGTGGTGCTCTAATAAATGTGTTAATTACATGTACGAATAAGTTGTAATATTGGATGTTAAAACCCAGAATTTGACTGTGAATTTTAATAAAATAACATTATTTAAAACAGAAACTATACTGAGGATTTTGTGCAGCAAACTACAAATCCATGATATTTTTTCAAAAACTGGAATATACTTTTTTTGGCACTGAAATCATATGAAATACAAAACATGAATCAAATGTTTGTGTGTAGAAGCACATGGCCTGTAAATTGACAAAAAAAACAACAGTATAATCTATAAAATTTTAATATACTGCTTTGTTGAGGGGCTTTGAAAATGGCAACAGGTTGTAGTTGTTTTTTATGATTTTTCTGGATGATTTAAGACAAAAGTTGGATGAGAAAAAAGAAAAATAACTCCATCAAACACCTTCAATAAAATGTATTTTCTTCACAGAATTAAAGCTATAGCACCAGTCAGTCTGCGGAATACGCTACATCTAAAATAATCCCACTGTCATCTGAACGAATGCAACATTATCGGGAGGAGAAAATGAAATAACATTAAAAAAAGAAATAACCGCTCCATCATCAACTGGAACCAAATAATAAATAGAAAATCTTAAACCTGCATTTTTTTTTTACAATATCATTTTACAGCTGAATTTCAGAAACAGTGATTTTAAAAAACAAACTTTACTGATTCTGATTATAATAACTGGCACATTATTGTTACAATCTCTGATGAAAGCGTCAACTTTAAACAAGAACAAATCTGTCAGCAGGTCAGTTTTCCAGTTCCTCTTCATTCAGAGTGAATGAATGAGTGAATGAGTAAGTCCACATCAGTCAGTGCAAGTGTTGAGTGCATCAGTAGCGTAACCACTAACAATCAGTGGTGCCTTCAAATGGAAGCCGAGTTTTCGTTGTTTTTAAGGGTGTTTAAAGGGATTTTCACGAGCTGAGGGTGAACCAACTACCTCTCATTTATTTTGCTCAATTTCTGAGTCGCTGAAGCATAAAGGCTGACGTCCATGTCTGCGAGTCCACTCTGGTCTCATAAGATATTCCCACAGGTCAAAAAAAATATCATCTAATCCCAGGTATAAATGAGGTTTTTGACACTCGGCTACTTTTACTGTTACGTCCACTTCCGTCTTATCTGTTTCACGTTGACTTTGTCGTAAACATAATACTGTTCAGTGTAAACAGTCACTTCATTTTGTGTGGGCCACTGTAGTTGACTGATGAGCTTGGGGTTAAAAGAGTTCACGTCACGTTAACTGAATTTCTTGGTCGATGATAAGTAATATATTGCAATTTTAGTCATATGTAATTGTTAATAAAACGCTTAAACACGTGTTCCCGAGTCCCGTTTGAAGGCACCGCGACTCCCGTTTGCGTTGATCCAGGTCTAGTCCGGAATCTCTGAAGCCGCAGAAATGACTTTTTCAGACTCAGAAGACGATCCCAGAACATTAAATAGGATATTAACTTTGCATATAAGATATGCTTTCAACATTCTTGAAATCAGTTTACTTGGCGCTTTTCTCAGAATCACTCTTTATATTGTAGCAACAGTTCAAAGTCTCAGAATATATATATATATATAATTTTATATATATGTAAAAAATTGGCTCACTTCCAGGATAGTCTTCCTGAAACGTAACAAACCGCGATGGGTGTGCAGTCATGTGACTGAGCTGGTGTTGCAAAGTACTCATCCCCCTCCAGTCCATCACAGGAACTTCACCTTTAACCCAGCGTCTGTGGAAGTCTTCTATCAGCTGATACAGCTGCTTATGTGCTTGGCATGTGAAAAAACAAAGAACTTCTCACTAAGACAATTTCGCTTTAACCCTGCACTCCTGCAGATATTGCTTCTTGTATCTAGTGTAGCAGAAGAGCTCTCGAGGGTCTGTAAAGGAAGTGGCTCGGGGCAACAGAATCGGGTCGTGGGCGAGCGCCATATGCCCCACCCCTCCCCCTCGTCGCGGTCCATCTGCGAGCCGAGGACTGAGACCGTGGAGTTTATCATCACAGGCGTTACTTCTCCTTTGAGTTACTGGACGCTGATGCAAAGCTGAGGCTCTGCGACGCCTGCTGTCATAACGGCTTGTCAATCACTGCAACCCCTGAAAGAGAGAGACAAGATGACTACATACTGTAGACCAGAGGTGTCAAACATGCGGTCCTCGGGCCACATGCTGCCTGTCACTGAATATCATGTCACAGTGAAAACATTGCCTGTAACCTCCTCTTCCTTCAAACACAGTGCGACATACTACATACTAAAGTATGACTTTCTTGTCAAATTTTGAACGACAAACTTAAGTATGACTTTTTAGTAAAAAATTTGGACGACATACTAAACTATGACTTTTTGATCAAAATTTGGACGACATACTTAAGTATGACTTTTTAGTAAAAAATTTGGACGACATACTAAAGTATGACTTTTTAGTCAAAGATTTGGACGACATACTAAAGTATGACTTTTTAGTAAACGATTCGGACGACATACCAAAATATGACTTTTTGGTCAAATTTTGGACGACATACTCAAGTATGAATTCCTAGTTAAAATTTGGACGACATACTAAAATATGACCTTTTGGTCAAATTTTGGACGACATACTAAAGTATGACTTTTTGATAAAAAATTTGGACGACATGCTCAAGTACAACTTCTTAGTAAAAATTTTGGACGACATACTAAAGTACGACTTCCTAGTCAAAATTTGGACGACATACTAAAATATGACCTTTTGGTCAAATTTTGGACGACATACTAAAGTATGACTACAGCCGTGTTTTTGTACTCGAAAATGCCATTGCAGAATTTATGCTTTTAAAAAAAACAAATATAAAGTGAGTTGTTTGGATGTAGCTTGAGTTGTACCTGCATAGCTTCGCCCGTTGCTCATGTTGGTGGGGATGAAACTCCACTTATCAATGGCAGGGTTGTAAAACTCTACAGAGGAGAGGTTACACGAGCCGTCGTCTCCTCCGATCACATACAGCAGTCCATTAATGGCACAAACACCTGGAGGAGAGACAGTTAACCAACATCTTTAAACATCTCCCACAAAAATCCACATAGCTTTTGGTTTTATTCATTTATTTATTATGGTTAATTTTTTTGTTGTAGGGACGGATACAAAAACATAGGCAGACACGTGACACATGCAAAGACACGATTGTGAAACTAATCCTATAATGGATTCACTGGATGATGCGAGTCAGAGGGTGTAATCTCACCTGCATTTCTCCTACACATGTTCATGTCACAGACAAGTCTCCATGTGTTGGTCTGTGGCTCGTAGACCTCGACACTCTTCCTCACTAGAGGTCCATCGTGTCCTCCTGCTGCATACAGCTGACCGCACAACACACCCACACCTGGACATGGATGAGGACATACCAGTGTGAGATGGTGAGATCAAGAAGTTGTATGTTTATGCAAATGTTTTTTTTTGTTTGTTTTTTTTAAAGAAGAAAAGAAAACATATTTTGTACAATTACAGACCACCCACCAGGTGGCACTGTTACTCAAGAAAACTCTAACTGTCACTAACTACAAAATGCTACAGTACAGTATGAATGTAAGTATCTTGTAAATGTGCTGTTGAACTAAAAAAGGGGCAGAAGCACTCACTCATAAGACCGTGTGTGTGTGTGTGTGTGTGTGTGTGTGTGTGTGTGTGTACCTACCTGCTCCACTTCGTCGTGTGCTCATGTCAGCTACGTAGCACCACTGGTCAGTGACGGGGTCGTACTCCTCCACTGTACTGAGACACTGACGGGACGCTCCATCATAGCCTCCTACTGAATACAACTTGCCTACAAACACACAAAAACACACACAGTTGAATACTTAATTTTGAGGAGTTAAGTTCAAAGAATCTTTATTGTCCCCTAGGGGTAATTACAGCCAGTAGAAACAAACATGCATGACAAAAACAACAAACAAACACACCTGATTACAACAGGTCATGTAAAAGTATAGTACATCAGGTCACACACACACACACACACTTTATTCTTACCATCAACCACGCCTACACCAACACTGCTGCGTCGGGTGTTCATGGAGGCTACGTACGTCCATTCGTTGGTTTTGTAGTTGTAGGATTCTACTGTGGACAAACCTGGATGAGACAAAACATAAAAGAGAACAAAATAAAGCACAACATGTAAATGTTGTAAATGTTAAAAATGTGTTTATGTGTGTGTGTGTAAAAGAGAAAGAGAAAGAGAAAATGTCTGCCCTGTTCCTTGTGTTTACCGTCAACACTACTCTCTCCCATGTGGAAACTCTGTCTAACTTCATCTCCACTGCCGTGCACACACACATTGCTAATGTCCATTTCATTCACTACAAAAACAATATCTAGAAATTGTTTTCCTACGACTAAAACCAGATCTTTGCACACAAGGGGAAAACAACTCACATTTCGATTTCTTTCAACTAGTAACTGAAGTGCTTAGACAGACCATACAATCAACTGTTACTTCAACCTGTAGCACCTGGAATAGTTTGAAAAGTTTTCCATCATTATTTTGTTTGTGTTGTTTTAAAGTCCCACACATTGGCCTGAAATATACAACTTGTATTTTTAACTTTGGCCTTCACATAACAGAAAGCATGCTGTCATTCTTTGTTTGCATAGTAAGCTAAAAGCTGGTTTGTCAGTCAGTGCTTTGTACAAACAGTTTTTCTTTAAGTGATTAACAAACCCTTAAGGCTTAACCCTTAGACCCAGGTCTAGTAGAAGTCACACTCGTACCACTAAGCACAAAAAATGTCCATATTATATATATATATATATATATATATATATATATATATATATACACACATATAAAATTCTATTCTATTTTCATTTAGCTGATTTTTTCACCTACACCTGACCTAATTATTGATATCTTATAAGAGTTTTCTTTTTTCAAGATTACAAGATTTTAACCCTTTAAATGCCAGGTTTTTGTCATGATGCCACCATAAATTCTAAGGAAAAAGCCCAGATTGAAAAAGCCCACATATATATATAAAAAAAAGCATGTGTATCATGCTTGCTAAAGGAAGTGCAGTTTGAATGGGTTTCAATGGCGCATTTAACGGTACGAGTGTAACACTTATTTGTACACAGCGTACTGGAAATAACAAGATTGAATAAAAATACACAATCTTGCCAAATTTCATTCCCTATGCATGAGCACAGCCAAAATGATACAAAGAATGAAAACTGTGTAAAATGTGACAACCGTCCCTAAGGCAGTGACATATTAAATTTCTGCCTCCTACATGTTACACTGTGGACTTTTATCAAAATCACATGATTAAACATGTGATATGATATGAGAAAAGTGTGTATGCGAGTGTGTGGGTGTCAGTAATTTACCTATACTTCCGTTAAAGCCGCCGACAGCGTACAGTAAATCCCCGAGCACGGCAGCTCCTAGCGTGCTGCGTCTCTCCTGCATGCTCGCCGCAGCGGTCCACCGGTCTCTGCCGCCGTCGTACACGTCCACCGTCCTCTCACGCAACGAACTGTTGAAGCCGCCGACCGCATACACACTGCCTGCCATGGACACAACACCTGGAAGAGTAGAGGGACGATGTCGCACTGTGTCAGTGACAAAAAGCTGATTCAAACATATCGAGGAGGAGGCTGTTTTGTTGCTGCGTTGGAGGATATTGAACTGCTATGGTGCTTCATCCTTAAGGTATTTTGACCAAAGCATGTCACAGACATGTTTATTAGGACACTAAGGAACTAGGTTAACTTGTAGAAATAGGGTATAATATGTCTACTTTAATATAGTTGTCCTGCATATTATTCTCTACCCTTCAGGAAGCGCTAGGTGACCCCTGGTGTAAACAAAGTGCAAAGTCATGCTCCTCACCTGCTCGGCAGCGTCTTGAAGGAAGGTCAGCGACTTGGTACCAGCGATCTTCTTGGAAGTCGTAACATTCCACACTGCGAATTGCCTTAGGAGCCTGACCGCCGACTACAGTCATCACCTGTAAAAACACACACATGCACATCAGGATACAGGTTTTTATTAAAGGATATTAAAGGTCCCATAGTATACCCTATTTCTCCTAGTTAAACTAGTTTCCTGGTGTCCTAATGAACATGTCTGTGACATGCTTTGGTCAAAATACCATAAGGATGAAGCACCACAGCAGTTCAATCAAGTAAAACTTAAAGGGACAGGAAATGACATCAGCCACAGAGGCTACTGGGAAAAGTGATCATTTGCAGGCTCTAGCAGGCACATTGTCGTCATATAACATGTATCCACTGGACAGATAAATCCTCTGAGGCTGGAAGTTTGTGTAGGACTCTGTGCTGCACTGTGGAGCCAAGAATAGAACTTTTCACGGACTTCCGGTTTTCGGATACCGTAGCCCTCGGCAGCATTCTCGCGTGTTTTACAAAGCGGAGCTCCGTGAGGCAACAATTCCAGGAATTTAGCGCATTGTGAGTTGATTTTGTATAATATGTCCCCTTCAACTGCTGCACTGTGGAGCCAAGAATAGAACTTTTCACTGACTTCAGGTCTTCGGATACCGTAGCCCTCGGCAGCATTCTCGCATGTTTTACAAAGCGGAGCTCCGTGAGGCAGCAATTCCAGGAATTTAGCGCATTGTGAGTTGATTTTGCACAATATGTCCCCTTCAACTCTGTTTACCAAAGACTAGGTGTGTAAAAGTACTGTGTGTGTTCGTTTACCTTGGGGATGCTGATGGGTGTTCTCGGTCGGGTCCGGTCTGTTTTGATGAGGTGCCGCTGGTCTGCCGGCAGCAGGTGATACTTCATTGCTTCGATAAGAAAATCTTTGCAGGTGTTGTTGTTCTTTATCAAAGCCTCTTCCTCCACGATCTGAAACAGGGAGACGTTTCATTTCTTCATCTTTTTTTTTTTTTTTGCTTAACACTACAACTGTGATAACATGAAGTGCAGTCCTAGTGGACAGGAGGGGTATAACGATGAAAACATAAACAAACACAAGACTGTTGTACAATTATCTGTATAATGTATCTATCCCTAGTAAATAAACATAAATAAATCAAATAAAAATGTGATACTGCATTAATACCTTCAGATATGGTTGTTAGTGAACCTGTAAAGCAAACAGACTACTGATAATGTCTAAAGCTAGTTACACCTTTGTGTTAGTAACATGAAGAAATGAAGAAGAATTCAGTGAAGGCAAATAATGAATGATCATTTTACCTGCACCAAGTAATCCCTGGACAACAGTGGAAGTCTGACATGCTCCATCAGTTTGGGCATAAACTCTAGACGAGCGGGTTTATCGTGTTTTATCCAAGATATCATAGCCTCAAATACCTAAGGTAACAAAGAGAGACATGAGTGAGCACACAAGAACACAGCGAATGTACATAACACACACACACTGTGTAAGCTTTAAAGAGAGTGAATTTTTAAAGTTAGTTTTCATTCCTAACTGCAAGTCATTTCCTTTGACCTAGATATGCAGTGACTCATCAACATTAGGTTTCTGGTATTTTTTGTGAACATTTTGGGATAGAACAGAGAATAGAAGAGTTGTACATTTCAGCTTAATTTTATCATCAAAGCACAGCATGATATCGGGCATGGCTGATAGGTTTGGAAAGTTGGCTTTCTGGCATTGAAAAGGTGTGAAGAGGGGGGTTTCAGACGTTGCACAACCATTTACATGTTCCAAGCACCCACAAATCCCCATGGACACGGCACTTCTCACAAGCTTGACAATCAAACCGTCTGTGTGAAATGCATCAATGCAGTAGATACTGTGCTTTCATAGTGAAATACCAGTATGGATTGCTGGTACTTCACTCCCAGCTGGATGTCAGCATTAAACAGCCCTTTCGGTCTGAAACAGGCTTTGGTGAAGACACCACACCCTGTCATGGAGCTGCTGCTTCAAATGCATTGATTTACACACATTCACACTTGATTCTTTCCTGTCGGGCTGTGGAGAAGAGGCGAATAAGGGCCCAGAGTGCGGCTCCTGTTGTGCACAAAGGCACATAGACGATGATAGATGAAGGGAAGACGATCAATATTCAACGACTCCCAGGGCCGTCTTAGGGTTTGAACGAGC
This sequence comes from Microchirus variegatus, assembly GCF_963457635.1. Taxonomy (NCBI): domain Eukaryota; kingdom Metazoa; phylum Chordata; class Actinopteri; order Pleuronectiformes; family Soleidae; genus Microchirus; species Microchirus variegatus. Next base: position 6,822,173 of record NC_139807.1, on the reverse strand, counting down.
TGCCTGATAAACTGAAACTGGCACCCTTCTAAAACATTTATGCAGCATTGTGTGCTACTACTGATCCAGACTCATATAAACTACTCTTAAGACTCATAGATAATGTAATATAAAGTGGCATAAGGTAGTACTGTGGGTGGGGTAACATCCCCCAGTTCTGCAGCTTCATGCTTACAACACCAAGTTGCAAATATCAATCACTTGCAACCGTTTGACACTTAGTGGACACAACCATGTCCTGGGAACAGGAAGACACACAGATGTTACCTCAGATCCTTCCTGTTGACTGTCTAACAGTGGACAATTGTCTGCAGGCCAAAGACATGTAAAACAACTATAAAGCTTCATCAAGTGCCAATATGACTGTACCAAGTCCAGATGTTTAGACTGCTGGGGGTTTCAGCCAGGTATCTACAGCCCAAGTTTCCCTCATTCATTTGAGCAGTGCCGCTGCGAGAAGACATGAAGTAGCAACGCCCGGTGAGTGAAACTGGAAGGGATTGTTTACTTTAGAAATCCTTAATATATTCATTAAAGTATCGATATCTGCCCTGGCGTATCGATTATCGTATTGCACGAGGAAGGACAACGATATATCCCCAAATCAACATTTTGACCCACCCATAGTGGGTACTGGATGAAGATAACGGTTGAATCACAGCGCTCACAGATCCACACAGAACAGCACAGATACACAAACCATTACACCCCTTCTAAGAACTTGTGTTTTATGTCTTTGTTTAAAACCAGGGATGTTCAACTCCCACGTTTCCAAACAGTCAGCGAGAGAACAAGTTGGCCCCTTTGTCACAGCTGAGCTATAAAATCCTACAGTGCAGAGGAGTTTCTCTACAGCGCTGCCAGACAGACTCTAAAGCAGAGGGTATCACACAGCCTGGCGTTGTGCTTGGTCATTTTAGGACAAAGTTCGATCTACTAAGTCCATGCTTGCCAAACTGTTGTCCCTGCATTGCCATGTGCACTGAGAGGCAGCGACAATGAGTCAGCTAAGAAAATGCAAATTTACTTGGAATATTCCTGACTGGCGCATCGACCATTAGAGGACAGCTCTCGCTTCCAAAGAAACTTGAGTGATTAGTCATTGTTTCTATTTTCCGTGCTCCAGGAAAACCCCTGATGCACACAATTCTCACATACTTCCACCTTCATGGATTTTTTTTTTCTTTTTATCAAAGTGTGTGTGTCTGCACTGTGCCATCTGACCTTTTCCTCCGTGGAGACTGTGAGTTTGTCGCTGGAGATGAGGCTGCACACTTGCTGCAGAGTAAGGCCCAGAAACTCCTCCCCCTGCACCACCTCCGTGAAATGCTGCTCTAAGAGAACACAAACATGAAGAGTTAAAATCAACCTTTTTCCTTTGTTGCTGAAATCAACTTTTACGTAACAGAGCCACCACCTCCACCAAAGATGACTCAGGGGCAGAGATGTCAGCAGCGAGAAGCTTACCAGCGTATGCGTGGGCCTGATTGAGGAGCTGTGTGCATGTGTGCAGGTCAGCAAAGGCTCTGATGCCCAGACAGTTTGTGGAGTGAAGCTGAGACTGAAGGAACTCGCAGCAGACCTGACGAACATCCATCAGCTGCAGGAGACTCGCTGCTGGCAGCAGGACCTGAAGAGAGGACATACATGATTGCTCCGTTCATACATACACTGATTCCTGGCATTAACCTGGGGTTTGGGTGATCTGATGACTGATGGTGCAGGTCCAAGTACGTCCGTCACATAATGATTCATCTTTGGGTTATTTTCTCTATTGATCTATTGATCAATTTGTTGTTTGGTCCATATAGAGTTTTTAAAAAGTTGGTTGATGTTTCCCAAACCTCCCATGGCCAAGAGAAAAGGAATTGGGCTCGTAACTGGGTTGCCGGTTCACATCACAGGACGGGACAAGGGCTGACGTGTCCCTGAGCAAGGCATCCAATCCCTATTGCTCCCTGGCTACAGCTAAGGCTTGTGTGTGTTCACTACTGGTGTGTAAAAAGGATGCTGCTGGTGTGTGTGTGCAAAATTAAGTAATTCTAAAGTAAATTAAATGAGAAAATAGCCTAATATGTATATAACATGCAATAAATGATCATGTCCATTATAGACTGATCCGTAGATTATTTCCTGGATTAACCATTAACTAGTCGTTTTTGGTCCATAAAATAATAGAAAATGGCAAAAAAAAAAAAAAAAGAAGGTACATTTCCTAAACTTCAACTTGATGGTTTTCTCAAAGGTTACTGTTTGATATCTTTTCCCTTTTTTGTTTGATTGAAAAGATGCAAAACCAAAAACATATGGTTATAAAAAAGCAACACTCAAACTGACCACTGTTGATTTATTTAATAACTGATTGATCTATGAATCGCTACAGCTGTTCCCCAGCACACTTGAAAGGTATGGTATAAATGTTGCTAAATTGGTGAAACTGTTCACTCACTGAGCACATACAGGATGTGGCCAATCTTTACTCTAACAATATCTTCTACCATACTATACATTCAACTCTGCACAATTGTTTGCTGCTCATTCTTGGTTGTTTTGTTACCTGGTGCATTATCAGCATGGAAGAATAAACGCTCTATGGGTATTAATGATACAGTCAAGTGGTCAGTGAGTGTATGTTGTACAGTGAAAACAGTCTGAAGAATGTATGATTACTGAATACGAGCCTCTAGTCAAAACATGCACATCACATGTATGTAAGTGAACCAATCAGGCAGGCACACAGCTAACAGTGGGAGGATTTCCTGTCTCTCTCCATGCACACTTCCTGTGCTAATAATCGGAGGAAGTATCCAGACTGCAGCTCGATCCTGGTGCATTTACTCAACCCTGCAGGAGAGCCATGCAGTTTCCTCGAGTTAATGCCGCAAACTCATAAACAAGTCCAGTGAGTTATCAGCAAAGCACGACTCATAACCTTTACCAGCTTTTACATCCCGTGTAGTAAACATCTGCTCCTTCAGGCAGGTTCATTCTGGCTTTTCTGAACTTTTACTGAAAAACCAAAACATTACAGTGGTCAGGACTTCAAAGAGGACGACCCTGGTGACAAGCAAAACACTATAAAAAAACTATAAAATCAGAGTAAAACCACGCTCACACTGTGTCCCGTTTATCTAAACATCCATTATACCCCAACAATCCCAACATGTATGACTTCTAAATAAGTTGTGCAGCAAAACAGGTTTAAAATTTATGGTAATTACTGTGACTACAACTATAACTACTCTACTTATTCTGCTGCACAACTTAACAAGAAATTTTTAGATTCATAGAACCCTCACACAATTTCTGTGAGCATGTTTCTTAGAGTTCCAGTTCCAACTAAAACACTGCTCATACCAGCTAGCAAAAACAACGGTCCGCCCAGAAAAAGGTCAAGACAACAGCAGCAAGACGTTTCCTCGTCGACAACAAGGACATTTAACTGTGCGCTGCCTCTAAAAACTTTAAAAACAAGGTAAACGCAGCCATAACAGTGAAATAAAAACAGGAAAACCTTTTCACTGACTCGCACTCCCTTCCCTCCATGTGTACACTCTTTGTAAACACAAACAAACACACACCTGGACGTTGTCCTCCGTGACTTCGATCTCAGCGGTGTAGATGTAATCGACCAGTTTTCTCAGCGTCTGTCCGTCAACCGCTCTGATCTCTACCTTATGGGCCTTGCTCTCACTCATATCGCCTGCATACAGAGAAACACACAGTCAAGCACACGCAGCACTTTCGACAACAATATCAAGCAGACAGCAGTTTGTGTGTGTGTGTGTGTGTTCACCTGTGAACATGGCACAAAAATAGGGGCTGCAGGAGGCCAAGACCACCCTGTGAGCCGGCACTTCAACGCTCCCTGCGAGCAGCTGGACATCGCACAGCATCTGTTTACTGAAGGGTGGAGTGGAAAGAAAGAAAACTTTTACTTTTCCCACATAGCATTTCTTTACAGCTGTGCCAGAATGTGGATTTAAATCTAAACATGCATACAGAAGCAAGGAAAAGGGCACTTGGTCAACTTAGAGCATCCAGTTAACCTCTGCATGCATCCATTCACTCACAAATTCATACAGCGCGTCTATGTGCAGGATATTTTCTATCAAACATCTTTCATACCAATTGCTGTGAGCAACGTGGAGTTAAGTGTCTTGCCCAAGGACACACGGGCAATCCCAGTATCACTATCTTGCAAGACGAGTATACCATTTTCATCTCAACTTGCTTGGCTTTAGGACACTAACAAGCACCATAATGTAAAGTAATGTTTAGTTTTGTAATGCATCAATAAAATAGATTTCTTTACTGATCAATCTATGGAATAAAACCTAAACATAGAACAGTGAATCAAGAGAATTTTTGAAAATCCAGTACATGGTAGATTTTTTTTTTCTCAGTATTTCAGGAGAAAGCAGTAGCAAACTCTTCTTAAATAAGATTTCAGCTCATGGTACAGTTGTGTATTAGTACAATCTGGTCACTGGGAGAAGAACTCGAACCTGATATTTATCACTGAGTGGCTACACAAAGCTGAAAAGGTTTCTATTGAACTGAAACATTTTAATGAATCACTTCAGGTATGAGAACTATAATGCTGCACTGTCGTTGTCAGACAAACCCACAGATAACGCTGCATGTTGAAAACTACTGGCGTAAAAGACATGAACATGCTGGCTTCAACTTCATCTGTAGGGGGGAAAAACTGACTCTCAGTAACACACCTCCTCAGTTCATTCATCAGCTGGAAAGCTTTCCTCATATGCGTCTGGTTGAAGGTGTGCATCCCTCCATTCACCATGTCCTCTTCCGAGTCCGTGGTGCAGTTTGGACGTGGTGAGGCCGGTGTGGACACCAGACTGGTAAGACATGAGAGGCAGTGTCTGCATCAATGGAAAATAGATGGGGACCCAACAGTTAGGCAAGACCGTCTACTGGTTAATCTATTGGATTATAAAAAGAGGCTTTATATCCGATTAAATACCTCGTAGATTGGCATACAAAGCTTGAGTAAAAACACAATAACTAAATCTAATTTAATTAAGTAGTTTCACTGTTGTCCATCCATGTTGTGCCGACAGAAAAGACTTTTGTCCAAGTACCTGACACTTGTCTGAACACTTATTTTTGCTTTTTCTAAACATTTGAACACCATTTGACCCATACAATCTCCTTTAATAATCCTCACTTCTTCAACGTGATCTGCTTTGGTTGCCATGGAAGTCAGATGTAGCCGTAGAGCCTAAATGTATAAGGATTTTGTGAATTATTTTAATTCACAAAATGACAAATTGACATTTTTCACTTCAGGCGTTACGATAGACGCAACTGAACTACTATCTACATATATTGGTCCATCTTTATCTAATCCCCTGGAGGTAAACACTTTTATATACTTCAGTATTACAATTAATCAATGAGTAACTGATGTTGATAGTCGAATGGTTTGTTTGAGTGCCTTCTTGAAACAGTATTTTCTGGTTTCTTAACATTTTCTGACACTTTGTGGACCAAAGAACTAATTGATACATTAAAAAAATGAACAGATTAAGCGATTAGGAAAATAATAATTACTTGCTGGCCTATTTGAAAGTTTTACTCTAGCAATCTAGCAAGCTTTTACATTGTTGTGCTTGTACATGTAGGGATTATGTAGAGAAACAGTGTGGATCTCTGTCAGTGTTGTGAACCTCTGAAAATGATATGATAATATCAATGAAATGACAATATTGTATAATGTCAAGTCCCTATTCACCACCAATATCTACTAATATCTTATTTTGGGCCATAACCTACATTATCAGACAGTTTTCATCATTTCAAAACATCAAGTCAGTGGTGGAGGTAACAATCACCCCATGTTCTAATTATTATGTGTTCCACGCTGAGCTCAGAGCAGGTGTCACTAATCTACGCTTACTTTCATCGTAGTGTTTGTTTGACTGGCTCCACTATACGCTATCTGTACTTTCATAATAAATACGATTATTATGAGATTATTATGAGAACAGAACAACAAAAGACCGGTGGGAACGTTGTGTAGAACCAGCAGCGAGGACAAAACAAGGGAACGAAGGGTGTGAACGAAATAACAGCAAAACAGGTCTCAGAGAGTGGCTTTCTTTGTGTCAAGTAAGCAAATAAATAAACGGAGTTCGGTAGAAAAATGTGTTTGTTTTGAGTTTGCGGTGTCAGGTTAGCTCCCTCTTAGCGTTGCTAATTTTAATATATACATGATAGCATTCCATTAACTAACACTATTCGCTACTCATATAGAGGTCATAACGTCATGTGGACACGGTTAAATGTCTGTAAGATGCGACTCCAATGGATGTCCCCCACATTTACATTTGGAGTCCGGATTTCAGCAGCCCACCGATGCTAGCTAACCTACCAAAGCTAATTGGTCAACAAGGCTAGTTTGAGTTCGAGGGTCGGGGGGGAAAAGTGTTCTTGTCACTGTCGTGGTGGGTTTATTGTCAGTGGGCCATGTGCCTAAACTGTTATCCAAGCGAATTAAAGCATTAAAATAAAAATAAACAATCCACCGATTCAACTCACCCTAACGACACACCGTCCATCCTCCTCCTCCCAGAGCCACAGAGCACAGCAGGCATGAGCGCTGGCTGCACCAAGATCCTCTACTACCGGGATGATGAATCACTCCGACAAAAAAAAAAGATGGTCCACACACACATACGCAGTTTATTACGCTGGAGGCTGGTCTCTACGTAGGAGTTACTATTATAATAACAACAACAACAACAACGACGTTGTTGCTTTTTGAATTGACAGAAGTCTGTTAAAATAATTATGATGACAACAATATTAATAAGGATTTAACACACGTGGAGCGACGGTTCACCTCAGTGTTCATTTTAAAAACTATATACCCCTATATATATATATATATATATATATATATATATATATATATATATATATATATATATATATATATATATATATATATATATATATATATATATATATATATGCATTTTCTTTTTTAATCAATGACATTTTTCCTGAAACAAAAATAGTGAAAGTATATAAATTATCATATAAAAATTATGGTTTAATCCGTCAACCTAACAGTCTAAAATAAATGCACATCAGAGTGTCACTCATGCCACCTAGTGTTTACCTAATAAAGTGCTTGTAGGGAGTATAGATAGTGATGACATTCCGCATTATTCTTTGTGTGATCCAGAATAGGGCCGTCTCACATTAACTTATCACAATCTTATTTGTTTTGTTAATAGCGATCAAAGTTATTTGTAGAGGGCCAACAGTCCCTGATTGAAGTTGTGTATACGGGAAACGCAACTAAGGCATGTATTGTAAAGTTGTCTCCTAAAACATGAGTGTAGGTGCAACCATGCAATCAATGCTTTGTTGCATGCAGGACATGACTACTCAAATTTCACTCATTCGGACCAGAGTGGATTAAATCTGTTATCAAAAAGCACCTTTAATGAATAAGAAGCCAATTTAATTCTTCCAAAATTACATTTTGCTCATTGAAAACCACCATATCAATTATTTCCCCAGGCTACAATTACAGGAAGAGAGCTGATCATCTTTGGCAGGACAAAATGGCCGATGAACATGAAAGGCCGGCAATTTGCAGGCAACACTCCCCCCTCGTGGTCAATTTCTGAACTACATTCACAAGCTCACACATGGGGACTGCAATGCAATTCCACTGGACACGAATTAAAACGGCAAGATTAGATAGCTTTTCAAAACATTAAAAACTTTAATAAAAGCAGAATACAACATAGGGGCAAACTGAACACATGGATTTTCAGAACAGTTTTAATTTAAACAAAAGCCTGTAGGCCTAAGTGGGACGGGAGAGGCGGAAAAAAAGGTAAATTTACAATCAACAAATGAGCACGAGACATTTCCCCCCCTCAAAAGAATACTTAGTCACAAGTGTTTTAAGATCAAGAAACTCAAGCAACTGAGTCCCATGCTGCCCGACACTGCCACCAACTCCACTTAAAACCCTGAGTTCATGATGCAAAAGTAACACATGGCTGGTTTGCAAGACAGACAAACTCAAATCTGAGTCGAGAAGCAGTGACTGACATTGGTTTCGTTTTTACAAATGCTTCAAAAAACAAGAACTCCCCCCGCCAAAAAAACAAAAACATAACACATGTACAATTTAAATTGTAGTAGTAAAGTCCATTACGTGTGGAATAAGAGGACATATGGGTTCCGGGTGGAGGTGGATGGGGCCAGGATCCCATTCATCCTGTGTGGGTGATGGGCACAGTCTCTTAATTGAACAGCACAGACCCTTCACCCCCACCTGGGACTGTGTTACGTGTGTAAATTCAAGTTTGTTGTAATCAGAATTTCCCTATGAACATTTCTAAATGGAGGGAGATAATTAATAACCCCCGCCAAATCCTCCTCCTCCTCCACCGCCGCCGCCTCCTCCGCCTCCTCCTCCTCTGCCGTAGCCACCACCGCCTCCTCCTCTGTTGTAAGGAGCACCGCTCCGGTAGGAGTAGTTGCCCCCTTTCATTGGACCATAATTGGCGTGCTGCTGTCCATAGCCTTCCCCAAAGTCACCATTATTGTACCCGCCACCCATTTGGTTGTCGTACTCCTCGTAGCCCTCGTAACCGCCCCCGTAGCCTCCACCTCCGCCGTTGTATCCCCCGCCATAACCGCCGCCGTAGCCGTAGCCACCTCCGTAGTTACCCCCGCCGCCGCCGCCGTAGCCTCCTCTGTAGCCACCGCCGCCTCCTCCCCTTCCGCCGCCATTGTTCTGCATCCCTCTCCCGCGTCCTCTTCCTCCCCGGCCGCCACCGGTGGACAGCTCCTGCTTGGTCAGAGCCTTCTTCACCTCCACCTGCTCGCCCTCGATGTTGTGGAATTTAGCCACCACCGCCTTGGTGGCGGAGTCGGTATCCTCGAAGAAGACAAAGCCGAACCCCCTCTTCCTGCCGGTTTGCTTGTCGGAGATGATCTCGACCTTCTCCACCACGCCGAACCGGGAGAAGTAGTCGCTCAGGTTGTTCGGCTCCATGTGGTCTTTCACACCGCCGACGAAAATCTTCTTAACGTTGGCGAGGACCTCTGGCTTGTTGGCGTCCTCCCGGGCTACGGCCCACTTCAATTCCACGTTGTTGCCGTCGATAACATGTGGCTTAACCGCCATTGCTGCGTCGGCTTCGTCCGACGTCGTGTAGGTGATGAAACCGAAGCAACGAGAGCGCCCGAGTTGTTGATTCATTACCACGACGCAGTCGGTGAGCGTCCCGAAATGCTCGAAGTAGCTGCGGAGGCCATCTCCCGTGGTCTCCACGTTCAGTCCCCCGACAAAGAGCTTGCAAAGTTGGGCCGACATGACTGAATCTTTGCTGTGGATGGAGGGGGACAAAGTAGACCGTCCCTCCTCTTCTTCTTCAATGGACGACGTCGAGGCGTTCCGTGTGACTCACGCGCCGACGTAATACGTAGCACGCGTTGATTGGTCGCCTTGAAAAAAACTCAACACCCACATTGGCTGGAGAGCGATACTCGCCGCTGCCGCCTTCAAGTACAATCGGAAATACCAATTCCTTTGCTCGAGGCGCGGATTTCAACAATTGAAAGCGTTGTTCTTAGATTATAGCGAGTATATCAAATACATTACTACTTTGAACAAAAAATTATACATTTTAGCACAATTTGTCTCATGTAGTATAATAAGTACGAATTATCTCCCTTAGCTTAGCACCGCACAACCGACACAAAACAAAGAGCAACAGATATACTATTTTAATTATTTAGCACAATTACAATGGGCTATTTCACACCAAACTGTTATCCAAAATTAATACGTTATTTACGTAAGCACAACTTCTTTGCTAATGACAAGTGTATTTTGCACACATAATGTGCTGTCCCACAGCTTTAGATAAAGTGGAACTTTAAGCAAAAATATCAACAAAGCACATTAGTTTTAAAGTCTTTGATGAATAACGTTGACCAGAGTGGTTGATTAGTAAGGGGGGAACCCTTACTTAAAACATAGTAATTCCTCAGTGTGGTATGTTTTAACTGTAGTTAAATTATATAATTTCAGAGCAAATTAATTGTGACAATTAGAATTTGTCAAGTTTAGGTAGACAGACCTGAGTCTTTTGACCATGGGTGAAACTCTCCTCTCTCATAAGGTACAGTGGTTGACATTGGTATACCAGTGCTAGTATGTGTACGTTATTATCACCTGTAATGTTGTATAGAATCATCAAAGAAAAACTGATCATTAAACCAGGTCAACAGGTTGTGTATAAAAAAATCGACTTTGCATGTTATGAGGAAGTTCATGTATTGCGCTCTGGTAACAGTTGTATTAACGGTGTCAATCGGGAGGACCATTTCAAAGTTGCCACACTGGTTGCTACACAGGGATAAACAGAAACCAGACCTAAGAGTGAACAGAGACAACCATCCTTGGTCTCACTCCAAGTAAGAATTGCATTGTCATAGACCGTTCAAGATTCTTGCCTGTACAAGCACAAAAATCTAAAGCACCATTGGACACGTTTCAGTAACCCAAAGCACAAACACAATTAGATTGATAAACGTGGTCCTCACAAACCTCTTAAACATAATTAAACTAATAAATCAACCTTATTGTGACCCCTTTGTGATGACAGTGATCAAGGGATACATGCCATCAAACAATGATCAAAGAAAGAACATAATGTGACACGATCGCTTTGTATATAAAATATATAGATTTATTGTGAAGTCATTGGAAAAAAAAGAAAGCACAGCCAAGATAACAGATTCTTCCTTCCCTACTGGATCACCAGAAACATCATTGTCCTATAAAAAAATAAACGTGACACAAAAACATAACATACACTCGATTGTCATGTAAATAAAGCCATTTTTTAAAAATCAGACATTGTAGCAAGGTGGTTAAGACAATTTAATAAAAACTGCAGCAGATGCAACATCTGATCTGTAGTCTCTTGAATTTTGGATTGAAAACTATGTAAACTTTAAGGAAATCATAGTTTTCCATCACCACTTTGAGTGGTCTGTGAAGCACAGAAACAACCATTTCACATCATGGTCTTAATGAGAGCCTGTTCTGTTCTGCATTATCTTTTTGCATTTAAAAGGACATGTAAACTTGTTAATAAACTTTTGTATGGCTTTTAATCTATCAAGATTAATCTTTAGATTCTTCAATTCTCTGCATCCAGACAACCATGGTAACTGGAAAAGGTGCCAAACCACATCCTCTGGAGTTATTCTCCAGTTAGGGTAATGTGATATTTTCAAGCATTAAGATTTATTAAATGTACTGCAAGAATGCAACAGATACCAATTTTATTTATTTTTAGCAATTTGTGCGTTTTATTGATGTTCTGGTTTTATTGTAAGATTTCTTGCTCCATACAATTAAATCAGAGATTTGGAGAACATTTTATGGTCCAAGCTGGAGCTGAAACAATCGATACCAAATCAGTTGTCCACCATTTTGATAATCGATGAACCGAGTTGAAGCTTTTCATTTCCTAGGTTTGAACGTTTAATGAAGGAATCATTAAAACCTTATCATTTTCATTTCCAAGTTTGACAAACTGATCAACGTTTTAACATTTAATGGACCAGATGTTTATCGAGAAAATTGTTAACAGAGCTAGTTCAAACTACTTTTTTTTAGGTTACTACTTAGATTAACCATTTATGGAAACTATTAGTGGCAGCCCTGCAGTATTGTAAGTAATTAAGACACTGGATTATACAACTTATGGCAGGGAGCACAGGTTTCTCCATCACTGTTCTTTTAAGAAACTAGTCTGCAGCCATGTTACCTCAAAGCTGTTGTACAACTATTTTCAACCACATACACAACAGCCAATGTATCAATACAAAACAGACCTTTCAAAAGAAGTGTCACACAATCAGGTATAACTTTATTTTAAGTTTTTCATAAAAATAAGAGTACATCTGTATTTGACTGTAGTCACTCGTTCAGAAGATTAAAACTTTCTTTAAAGCACAAGGCAATTTTAAACATTAAAAACTTCAATGCTCAAAAGCAAACCTCTGGGAAATCAGTTCAGCCGATTTGATAAATCAGACTTCACAAGACGACTGTATGCTCATAATTTTATTTATAATTAGCCTGTTTGGGCCAGTAAAAACAGAAGTAAAACATTCTCACTCAATATCCAAATGTGGATGCCATCGCCTTAACTTCCAGGGCCAGGGTCACTTTTTGTTCAAACATTGAGCAACCAGACCAATTTTGTGGGTCTGTGAGATGACTCGCTGCACTAGAGCATTGTTCCATAAAAATACCATTGTTAAAAAAAATGATTCTTAAAAAAAGATTAAAACCTGTACACAATCAAACTTGTTATGACCACAGTGGAATCCCATGTGAAACTTCACCTGTGGGAGAAGACACAAGATCGTGGTCCACGCCAGCGATGAGACACGCACCCCGACAGTTTTCAGGGTAATGTCCTCGTGTCCAGGTTACCATAGCAACCTGGAGGAGATGGGAGAGAGACACAATGAGAAACTGAACAGAGAATGTTTTCTGGAAGAGACTAATTTACTTGCTCCATTATCTTATCCAATAGTGGAACAAAATGCGAGTCTCCTTCCACCCACTTTGTTAATTTAAGGTCAAATTATTAACCCCCCTTTGTTGTCACTTTAAAATTAGCTATATAAAATATTTTAAGTACATTTGTGAAAAGATAAAATAATGGCACAGTTGTGCACCATTTAGAAGAAATAAATACCTTACATGGCTGACCAACACAGAGTAAAGACAGGTTGATTTACATACCTATTTTGCTGGATGTGGATATCCTAAAGAGATATTTCAGACTTCTATCACAATCGACCCCAGGTAATCAACAGGGTCCTGATGTATCCTACAAACAAACTGCTACGGCTATTTTGGCTGGGATAGCCTACAGGAATACGAGTAAGAACACCTAAATGTAGGAATAATCAAAGATAAATATCAGAGCCCCCACGTCCACAAATAAATATGTATTCAGAGAGAAAATATAAAAGATAAGTTAGCAAGAAATAAACACAATATAAAGAAAATAGGTCAAACCCTACAAAGCCTACATGCATTGGCTGTGGGTAGACTACAACCATTAATTTCACCCACCTGAGAGTAAGGGGATAAACTGTGGTAAAGGTGCCGTGTAACTAAAGATCATGATGAGGCCGTCTATAAAAACCTGTGGATGAACTTGAGGGAAGCCTGGTTAAATAAGTAAAATAACTAATCTAAGTGGTATAACGTTTTATTTAAAATGAACATACATAAAGCATATCAAAGTGTTTTTAACAGTAGGTTTGTTCTCCAGACATGAAAGTATACAATATACAATATATTGCTACAAGTAGACGGGAAAAAATGAACAATATTTTGAATCTAGTACTATGCGGTTGAGTTTGAATACAACACGGGGAAGGAAACAAGGAAACTGGATCCTGCAGTATCACGTTCCCGCCTTTGCTGAATGACCCAAGTAAGTAATTATACAGGTAGATGAGTAGTAGAACAGCTGAAATCCAAAAATCACATTAACATGCTTTCTTATCCTCATACAATGAAAAACACACCTACTCCAGAAAAAACAGAAAACTATTCTAATGGCTTAAAAGGTAAATATTAAGAAAATCATAAACAATCCTACATCGAAACTTGTCAAAATGAAGAAAAAAACGAAGTGAACGCAAATAAAAAAATAATCAAATCTAAACGACAGCCACACGCCGCAACGTGGGTACATAAAAGGGGCCATTTTGTGTTCTATTCTTCGTGTCCTAGTTGAACGGCAACAGCCGCTGCTCGTTATTAACAGGTTCTCTGGGAAGTGACCTTCCTACCTGTTTGGGTTTTTGAGGTTAGTGGGGGTTCTTTGTGTCCTGATCTCTGCCATGGTTGGGTTTCACGGCAGACGCCCCGTAACTGATTTTGAATTTGGCGTTCGAATCCAGGTTGGGGGTTTGTGTAGTGGCTGGGGGGGATGGGTGGTTTTCCGTTGAGAAGTGTCATCTAGTAGCCGCCGCCGCCATAACCCCCCCTCGGGTACCCACTGCCGCCGCCGCCTCTGCTGTATGGAGCAGCGCTCCTCTGGTGGCCGCCGCCGAAGGGGCCTCCCTTCATGGGACCATAGCCGGATGAATGCTGGCCATAACCGCTTCCAAACTCGTTGTAGCCGTTTCCACCACCGTATCCACTTCCCTGGTCTCCATAGCCGCCCCCATATCCGCCGTATCCTCCGTATCCGCCACCACCGCCGCCGCAGTTGTAGCCTCCGCCATTTCCGTAGTTGTAGTTTCCGCCATACTCCCTGCCGCCGTAGCCATTTTGATTTCCTCTCATGCCTCTACCCGGCCGGCCGCCCATCGACATGCCGCCTCTGCCTGAGGCCTGCATCTCCTGCTTGGAGAGGGCTTTCTTTACCTCAACTTTGTGTCCCATGATGTTATGGAATTTCACTACAACGGCTTTGTCGGCGGCGTCGTGCTCGGCGAAGTAGACAAAGCCGAAGCCTCGTTTCTTCCCGGTGTCCTTCTCCGAGATGACTTCGGCCTTCTCGATTTCACCATACTGGCTGAAATGATTGATTAGGTGCTCCTCCTCGATCTCGTCTTTCAGGCCGCCGATGAAGACTTTCTTCACCTTGGCGAGGGCCTCCGGTTTGTTCGCGTCTTCTCTCGCCACGGCGCGCTTCAGCTCGACCGCGTTGCCGTCGACGGTGTGCGGCCTGGCCTTCATGGCTTCGTCAGCCTCCTCCGACGTGGAGTAGGTCACAAAGCCGAAGCATCGGGACCGCTGCAGCTGCTTGTTCACGACGACGACGCAGTCGGTGATAGTACCGTACTTCTCGAAATGCTTGCGCAGGCCATCGCTGTCGGTGTCCACGTTGAGTCCACCGACGAAAAGTTTGCAAAGCTGGTCGCTCATGTTGAAACAATGACACGCTGTAATACTAGGCGAGACTTAACTGGAGCGTGAGTAAATCTCAAAATGGTGGCCGAGTAAAGAACGCAGCTGTTTTTATACCGGAGATGAAGCTCAACAGTGATACCACCTCTTCCGGTGCGCTACTGTCTCTCTTCCTCCACCCCCTCTCACATCCGAATCAAAGGAATCAAACGCTATCATGGTTTCTTTTGAGTTATCAAACAACACTAAAGGCATTTATTCTTAAAAAAAATAGTTTCTGTTGCCTTTCATTTAATTCCAATCAATGAGACAAATGCGATAAAGACGTTAGAACTGTAGAACTGCATTATTATCTTCAAACGGTAGAGGGCAAAGCAACCTCGAAGTATACAGTCTGCCGGAAATTGTTATTATTAGAAGAAGAAACGTCGTGCTTTTGCAAAAGTATTCTTAAAAATGTTTTCCACGAAAGAGATGATGATATTGACAGTTCTAAAATGTAACCTTTATTAGCTTTCATCGTCCCTCTCTCAATTCAATTCCAATTTAAGTAAAATTGCAGAAATAGTTTTTTTTTTAATAACTTAAAATTATTTTAAAAATACGGGTTAAGATACTACACAAATAAATAATTGTGTAATAACAGACTGACTCACAACCACTAAAATGAAATGATAAACCATCTTTGAATAATGTGTTTACAGAATTCCGACATGAAGAGCGTTGCAGCAGTGGTCTAGTTTGATATAGTTTACTTAAATGTTTTATAATGAGAAAATATAGGTATAAAAACTTAATAATGAAGATTTGTTGACATACAATTAAATGACAAATAAATATTAATGTTTTCTTTCTGGATTTTTGTCCATTGGGTCAAACCAATAGTCTGTGGAAACGTAGAACTTTGTTCAATATTTGACATTAAAATTAAAGTGATTAGTTCATTGCAGGCTGCCAAAAGCCTTAGTTTATACTTGCATGCCATAAAATGTGTAACAGAAAGTCAATCGAATAACAGTGTAAAATCTGTATGTCTATGTTTCACTTCAAGACCAAACCAATGTCCACACAAAATGCAAACACACTTCGATCAAGCAGATTTGAGTAGTTTCAGGTGAGCAAACAAAACACTTTGCATTTCCATGTTCACAAAAGCGGACCATTTACCCTGTCCCACCCACCGGGGGAGACGGTACAGCTGATTTTAGAGGCCACGGGGCAAAGAAAGAAACACTGAAATCAAAGTTCACTGAAATCTTTATGAGGCATGTTTCTCATGAGACAATCCCTCATCTATTCTACCAACACAAAAACACACGCGTCTTTACAGATACACTTCCAAATCAGGTATGGACACAAATTAGAAATATTTTCACTTTTTAATAAACAACAAAATGAAAATAAAATAAAAATACTGACCTTGTTCATGTGAAACATTTAACAGTTTTTGATCATTTTGTGTGTTGTTTTCCATACTTTTATACTAATTCACCATTTCTGAGTTGCACATCTGTTGATAATTAAGTACATTTTCATGTCCACATTCAAGATTTTCATGAATCGTGTGCTGTACCCAGTCCGTCCATCTAATACAGACAAGAAAAACTGTCAAGTGTAATTTTGTCCTTTGTCATGCCGTTGATTAAACAGTCCTGCTCTTTTTGCACAGGTTTACATCCCGTCTCTGGTAAATTTCACAAATAAAATATATAAAATATTGTGCATGAAACTACATTTATCGCTGATGAAGGTGATGCACTGTCTGTTTCTGTGGAGTAAACTCCACACGTAACTCAAACATATGCAGAAGGGGGGAAATTAATCAGAATGGGTTGAGTAGTAATGTTGAATTATCCGAGTAACGTGTCTCGAAAGACAGTTAATATTTTCTATTCACTAAAAATTAACTCATAAAACTGACTTGAGTCGAAGTGAACATGGCAAACACACAAAAAGGAAGACAATTTGTTCATTAAAAGTAAGCAAGAGATGGTTGCAGAAACCGAATGTTGAGAAATGTCACTACGGTTATAAATGCACCATAATTAACATTATCAAATTTGTAAAACTAAACAGCTTTCCCCGGGAATCATAAGTTACACTTAACTACCGGTTATTGTGAGGATACTGAAGGCTACATGAGGTTAAGAGCCTAAAAAAAACTGTGTTCAGTTCACAAAGCAATCATTGTAAACGGTTGAATTGTGTTGTCGTTACATGTCCCCCCCCTCCCCCAAAAAACCCACATTTACACATGAGAATGACCAAATCCTATCTACTATTTACATTTGAAAAAGAGCCTTCTGCAACTCAATCAGGCTCTGGTTTCACAGCCAAGGTGTGAGTGTGTGTGTGTGTGTGTGTGGGGGGGGGGGGGTACAATAATGCAATTAGGCAGTTTAAAGGACACATTTATGGCCTCGACAGTCCACCAACACGCACATGGCTAGAAGACAAACCGCATGCATCACATAAGAAGATGGTACTATGAGACCAGGCAGCCATGTCTGTCCAAAAATGCCCAAATCTAAAAGTAGTGAGTTAACACAGTCCTGACACATTATTTACCAAAGGGGAGAAAAAAGGCAAAGTAACCTCAACAAGATTTTATTTCATGTAGTAAAATCCAACAACGACCTAGCCCTTTTTCAGCCCCTCTGTCCTTTTCTCTGGTCTCTAATCTTCAGAGTGAAGGCTTGAAAAAGGTAATGACAGTATTGGTAGTTTATGTGCTTGAATGAATCAGATCAAACAACTCCTAGCCACAGTGAAAGAAGTCAGGATGGAGTAGAGCCCCAGTTTCTGTGTGATACAATTGAAAGGAGAGGGTGAGAGGGAGTCAATCGTTGATTTGGGAGAGACGGCGGAGTACTTCGGGTGTGTCTCTTTGTGTGTGTGTGGGTGGGGGGAGGGGGCTCCACGAGTGCCTCTCTGAAAAGGCCAGGTGATGGGCGATGGATGACGATCATCAATCATGTGTTGATAATCCGACGGGGGGGGGGGGGGGGGGGGGGGTTATCCAAGTGATCACATGATGTAGACCTTCTCAGCCTGAGAGAAGTTGAAGACCTCTTTGGTTCTGGGACACACCACTTTGTCGTCTTGGCGGATGGACAGAAGGGACTGGGAAATAGAAGCAGAGAATATAGAGCTTCAGTTGTGAAATTTAAAATTGTATAAAGATAATTAGTTCATTTCACGGTGCACTCACATTGTAGCCGTAGACATATCCATTAGGAAGCATCATGGGAGGGTTGTTTTCATTCATGACCTCCCCAGAGATCTTACACACTAGTCTGGAGTTGGCACAGTGGGCCATGGGTAGCGGCTGTGCCAACTTGTTTAGAGATTTACTGCACACCGGGCAGTCTGGGTTCTTAGAGGTACCGTCTTCCTTGTAGCACTGACTGAAATGGACATGTTAAGGAATTCAACAGCTCGAGTCATCACCAAAACCCCCTCGTTCACACTCCAGTCCTACAGCAGCTGCACTGGCTCCTGGTCAATTTCAGAATACAATTCAAAATTCCATTGTACACATTCAAGGCCATTCATGACCTCGCTCCTCCACATTCGTCTGATCTCCTCCACACTGTAACCTCCTTCCACTCTCTCAGCTCATCCTCCTCCATCCAGCTCACCTCCGCTGGCCTCAGCACCATGAGGAGCTCTGCTCCCTGTGTCTGCAATTCACTCCCACCCGACATTGACTATCTCCCTCTATTTAAACTGAAACTAAAAACTGTTCAAATCAGCAAACTCTCTGTACATTACATTGTTCTATTTTACTTTTCTCTATTTTATTGTTTTTTATTATTTTCTACTATATCTTCTATAAAGTGTCCTTAGGTGCTTTAAAGGCACTTGAATAACACTGTTCACACTTCACATTAAAATAGGCCTTGGATGCGTCTCCTGTGACTGATGTTAAGTCTGTTCACAAGAACAAAATGATGTTTGAGCAAGTCTCAGTGTACAGTAGTGTGTTTTTGTCATGTGATCACCAGTGTTAATACAATGGTGGAGGCAACAAATAAATTAATGTATTGGGAAAAACTTTCAGTTCACTGTGTAACTGCACATGGTCAGAGGATGTTTCTCTTTCTGTTCATGCAGCTCAGCTTTTGTTTTTTTTGTGATCGGATCTGAAGATGCATTCAGGATGCATTTAATGGGATTAGACCTAGACTGAGACTGTGTGTGTTGTCCACGTGTGATGAGATCACTCAGGACAGATGTTAAAGTATACACCTGAATCACACCAGTGCTCAAAGCCAGACAACCAACGTGTATTCAACCATCGTCATAGTTCGACATGGTTTATAGTAATACACATTTGTATTACTGTGTCGGTCCGAATGGGTTACGACTGAATATTGAAAGCAGAGTAAGGCAGGATACGGTGTCTTGATGGCGGACAGACCGGCCTGTAGGGTTATAGTGAAGACAGAGTTGTTTCCAAGCTGATGCAGTCTGTAGTTGTCATACCGGAACTGCTGGATTAGCATCTTCCAACGGGCTGGATCCAAAAGATCCTGATGGAATGGTAAAAAAAAAGAAAAAAAAAGGAAAAGACATATTGGACTTTTAGGTCACTGCAGAATGTGCGGATCGATACAAATGACTGATGATTTGAGCAAACTGTGATTAACTCATCAAACACGGACTATGTGGTGATAATCCTTTGTGTAGAATGTAAATGTAGTTTTTAAATGACATGATAGCTAAATACCTTCTATTCTATTCAGCTGTGTTGACATTAAGGAGTTTAATCTCATAGTAAAACCATATTTCTCATAAGACATCAAACAATAACACCTCTTTTGAAACCTGATGTCCAAGCATATTGTGAAGTGGCACAAGAAGCACCTTTTTTATTTTAAGTGGACAAAGGGGGCCATCTAGTGGCTGCTCTGCTGCTATAGCACGTTATCTGCCTGATCTCTAAAGCTGAAATGAAACAGTCTGGGGTGGGGTATTTGCATTCATCAAAACTTAATGTCATATTAGTAATTTATTAATGTACCTTTAAGAAATTTATGAACCACAATTTGAAGAGTCGTGTTGTTCATCATGTATAAACAAATCTGTTGATAGCACAGAATTCGTCATCACTGAGGGGAAACATTTAGGCCGACTGTTTTTTGTCAAGCTGTTAACGATCCTCTTCTGTTTGAGTCTGTGTTTGCAGAACACTAACCATATTTCAACTGATCATAGCCATTGTCTGTTCACAGAGTTACAGTTGCATCCGCCTGGCTCCTGTCATAGTTTGGTTTGGCTGAAATGAATTGTGTCGCTACTGCGGTCGTACAATAGACTGCTCCTTGGGAATTCAGTCCGGGCTTCCCACACCTTGGGATTCAAGGACTTTTCAAAGACTTTTCAGGACCGATTCCCTCAAATTCAAGGACCGAATGTGCTGCTTAAGATATGAGGGCAACTTGTAAGAGCCGCTCCGCCCATGTCGTCCACTTTCATTGATATGCAGCACGATCTGCATCTGGATAAGCGATTATCTTTGGGATCTTGGACTTTTATTCTTTATTTTCTTTGGCGAGAAAGACAGAGATGTTGGAATTTGCATTCTCCCAGGAATCACATCACTTGCTCTCTCCTGCTTAACGTTAACAAGGAAGACATGTGCCTAAATAGCAACTTCAAAAACAAAAAGGCACCAGTGCCAGCCACACCTCTGTCATGTGCCTCTCATCAGAAATAATACAGATAACTAGAGGTATTAATAATAGAGACATTTCATTAATTTCATGTCATGTGTGAATGGTAGCAGCCACAAGTATAATTCAATATTCCTTCATGGTCCACGTGCAGAAGTGGGTCAGACCAAATTAAGTCTTTTGAATAATTCAAGAGCATAGTTGTTACCTTGTAAGGAGAGATGTGTGTATCTGATGGGAAGGCCAGCATCCCCATCACCTGTCGAACCTCATCCAACTGTCCGCCTTCTGCTTGGCTGAAATGTTTCCTTGCATGTCTGAAACAGGCATAAAAAAGTAAGAAATGTAAGACCGGACAGGAACCATTTGTTAGCGTAAGGATTTAAGGTGGAAGAGTTGCTATGTGGTGTTTCAATGTTCAGTACCTGACTGCATCCATGCGTTTGTTTTGCCTTATGAGCTCAATGAACTCCTGGATTCTCAGACTGAACTCAAGACAACTCTGTTGGAAAAAAAGAGACAAAATCTAAATGTATTTGAGTTTCCACCATTTAACTACTTATTCACCCTGGACATGGAGGAATCCTCTATATCTTGACATCTCTTTTATGTGTGTCTGATGCATTTCAATAATGTAAAAAACGTCTTAAATCTTTGTACGGATGTCATAACATCGGCTTCATGGTACATCCTTGCAACTTTACTGTCAAGATTAATAAAATGATCCTGGGTAGAGCAAGAAATTTCAGTCCAAATAATTTTTTCATATTCTTGAGGCAAAAATCTGGCCCCTGGAAAGTAATCACTGTACCTTCATCTTGCGGAGGCGAGACTTGTTGTCATGGCACCAGGCTAAGCAGGTGGCCGTCTCCTGCCTCTCCAGAGACTCCTCCACCTCCTTGGCTGTGAGGAACATCTCTATGTTCACCAGATCCTTTAAAAATGTGAGTAAATTAGAGTATTAGAGAATCTGAAGTCAAGTAGTAGTACTATACTCAAATACACAAATATGTGTACACATTAACCTGTATTTCAAAACAGACTGAGCAAGTATTCATTTCAAATATCAATATTGACACATAGACAGTTACCTCTATACCACTCTGTCTGGCCAGTTTAACAGCTGTGTTGTAGTAGCCGCAGCGCAACAGATGCTCCACCATCATGCGGTCCATGCGTTTCTTCTTCCACAGATTGACCGAGGCCGGCTGGTCGCTGCTGTGCTCCTTCAAGTGCTCGATGCGACGTTTACACAGCTTGGCACTCTCGTCCTCAGCTTGGATGGACTCTGCAGCCTAGACACACACAATAATATGAATACGAAGCATGGAGGCTCAATTTTGTATTAAACCCGATTCATTAGCCTAACTGTACTTGTTCGTTGTTTGAGACTTGCTTGTGCTGAGAAAATGAACAAAAAAGTAAATGACACTGTTCTCATCACAGGTTATAAACCTGCCCTTCAACAAAGAGAAATGTCCAGACTGAGATATTTGCCCAAGTCTAGTGTCCAAGACTACACGGCCTGCAGCTACTTCAAGATTTGCAGATAAACTGCTCTGGTTAGTTGGGCGTCACAACCATAAAAAAACAAATTTATAAAACTGCTTTAAAACAATAATTTGCAGTCTCAAAGCAGTCAGGAAAGAGTGGTTAATAATGTTGTTACAACTGAGTGAATGACTGCATTCCTGTGTGCAATGTTCCATGCACACTGCCTTTTAAGGATTCAATTATACAGGCCCACTGTTCTCTGGTCCAATTCATTTTAAGGCAATGTACTGCAAACCATGTGTGACTTTTTGACTACTCTCGACACAAAGTGCAGTATGTTTAGTGTAAAACAACATTCTGGGCCAGGTTTGGGGGAAAAAATACCGGCAGCATTGTCTCAATTGTCTGTTTTTTTCTCTCCTTTTATAAACCAGCCAGGTGGCATTCCACCTCGGACACCAACAACCCACCACATATTCCATTGTGAAGGAACCACGGCCACAGTAATGTGCTGTTGTCAACAGGGCTGAGTTATATGGCTCCTTATACAGCTGGAGGGTGACCCGTGTTTATTAGTAGGATACTATTGGTATAGTACACAGGTACTGGGACCGAAACTAGTGCTAGTTTAATGAGGCCAGTGCACACTAACAATAATGGATTAGAAAACTGTCAAAAAGTACAGGTCTGAAGGGTCCTAATTTGTCCTCAGACCCAATAGAAGTTGTAAGTGCATAAGACTGTTTGACGTAGTATTACTATTTCATAGAGCAGAGGGCGCTGAGAGTGGAGCTTTTTTATCCAAGCTCATGCAGTAATCAAACATGTGAAAATAATTTTTTGGGAAAAGTGACAGCCCTAAGATGAAGTTCCAAGTTCCAAGTTCCCAAATGTAGTAAGGCCTTAGCCAATTAAAATACAATTAAACATTTATACCCTATTTCCAGAAAAGGTGGGACACCTTCTGAAAAAGCAATGAATGTTGTGGTTGGCATTCCAGCATTAAAAACGACATTAAAACACTGAAACTCATCCCTTTGTACATTACTTATTTAAATAAATGTGTGCCTATGTGTAACATCTGCATCTCTCACCTTCCTCTTCAGGGCACTGAGTTTCTCCACCACTCCATCCAGCAGCGACACCACAGAGTCGACCACCGGGAAGTTGCTCAGGGTCTTCTCCAGCTCCGCGACCACCATTGTCACGTGACTCGTCTCCCGGTCGATGTTCTTCTGAGCTGCTCTGAATCGCTTGTTCAGAGTCTCGTAGGGCACCTGCGAAGACAAAGCAAATGGATATTTATGATGCATTCAGCATGAAAATGACCTGTGGCTGATTGAGTCAGATGGCTTTTGTGTGTATTGATAGGCGAGGTGCAAAAGACCTTTTATTCCTTCAAAATAAATACAATTCTGTCAGAATAATCCACACAAGGACTCAAAAGAAGATAAACAAATAAATATAACATACGCTCTGCCCTTCACATGAGGCTACAGTAGTTGCAGTTAAGGATACAGTATGTGTAACTGGCTGTGGTTTGTATTTTTTTGTATTGTGAAAAAACATGTTCAGGGTTAGGGTTAAAAGATGGAAAGAAACAGAATCAGGAGAAAATGATTCATAATCAAACAATATAGCAAAGTGTTTTTCCTCTCTGTGCTACAACAAAATTACTTGGTAGACAACAGTGTCATGTAATTCTTATTTCTAAAAGAGGAGAACTTTGATTCACTGTGATTTTTCCACCCTCAGTTTTAACTCGTAGCCAGTTCATTTCACAGCTCACTAAGATTTGAGAGAAAAATTATGATGCATGATGGATGTTGTTGCTCAGCTAGAATTTGGAAAACTAAGCTGTGTTTGTGCACAAGATTGTGACCCTGTGATTCAGACATTTAATTGAACCTCAAACCATGACAGAGTATGCACTACTAAATATTCATTAGTGTTTTGCTGGCAGAAACTGCAGGCTTACTTTGCACAGGAATGTGCATAGCAGCTGTATGAGAGGGAAAGGATGGAGCCTAAAAACACACGCCAACACGCTCAGAGGCCTTTTCTTTCTTCCTGGCCATAAAACTGCTAAAACAACAACTCACCCAAAAGAGCTCAGCACAAACGTCAATGTTTTCCGCCTCATGCAATAGCCTGTAAAGTGAGCATTGACTTGAAATCTTTAAATACTGTTAAATTACTTCAATACTGGTGTGACAATGAAAATCTTGACTATCAAAGAGAAGACAGTGTGCACAGATGTCCACTAAGGTCCGCGAAGCATCGACTACATCATCACCAAGTTCCAAATAACGATTTTCTTCCCCTACAATAATCATCTGTCTATTATTTTCTTGATTAATTGGTTCGTTATTTGGCCCATAACATGTTGAAAAAATGTCGACCAGTGTCAGCATAATTGTTTCAAATGTCTTGTTTTGTCCACCGCCCTAAATCATTCAGTTCTCATGACTTCTTTCTTAATACGGGGCAAAGAAGCCCAGACAAGTGTAAAAGCTTGTTTTAATTATTGGGGGAAAAAGAGAGTCAAACAAATTAATTTAATTACTTAATCAATCAATCAATTATCAACCAATCTTTGCAGTCCTACAGTCCACATCTGTAAACAGTTAACTGAAACATCTGGGCAAAAACAAATCTTCAACAGATCTAATAACATAAGGAGAAACCATATTTTTAACAAATAAAATTCCCTTTTACAAAGCGATGAACACAGCTTATATGCA
Source organism: Microchirus variegatus (assembly GCF_963457635.1). NCBI lineage: Eukaryota > Metazoa > Chordata > Actinopteri > Pleuronectiformes > Soleidae > Microchirus > Microchirus variegatus. Next base: position 6,797,292 of record NC_139807.1, on the reverse strand, counting down.
GCATGTTAATGCACTTTTCTACACAACCATGACTTCCATGAGACCATGTAATTCAGCCATAAACATATTTACAGGGAGCAGTTACAGGCCAACACTGTAAGTGGTTGTCTTTCAGGATTTCTAGTAAGTCCCCCTTTAACAGTAACACTGTATATTGATAAAAGTCATGACATTTCCTGGGTGATTACAGTCTGAAGGACAATTTCGACTTGCCTTAGAAATACAGACTCGATATCATAAATGTCCAGCATTTCAATGACAACAGAATACAGTCAGATTAACAACTAAAAAATTATCCCTTGCTTCAGATCATTATGTGATGAGACTAAAACAATCCAGCACATATTCTATTGACTGAATGTGATACATTACATTCAGGCAGGTGTTACAAACCATCTCAAGCTCTCATTAATTCCAACATCTATGACACTATTATACTATTACTATACTATACTATACTATTATAAGGCAGGTGCAATTATTGTAACTTTTACTGGCTTTTAGTCCGTGTTATTTTGTTATATTATTTTTCTGCATATTGTTTTTTTGGATGCCGTTTGCTGACTCTGTTGTGCTGTGTATTGTTCTGCAGCTGTGAAAGCACGTCAGTCCAAGAAAAATGTCCCTGTGTGGACAAGTATATTCGACTTGATTCGGCTACAATGGTATGTTGAATGAGAACGTGTAAATATTTGGGTTATCGTTTCCCTGGATCAGTGGTTCTCAAACTTTTCATACCAAGTACCACCTGAGAAAACATTGAGCTCTCAACGTAACACTAGTACCGCCAACGTTACAATCCAGTGGTGTAAATAGGGCGAGGAAATAGGACTTTTCACAGGAGGCAGATTTTATTCTTCTCACATATACTTCAGACACTGGTACAGTGAAATCTGATTTAAGATGGAGCAAGAGATATGGGGTTTCTAATTATATTATTAAACTTATTTTATTTTTTGTTATTCAATCATATTTCTATTTGCTATGCACTCTTGACAGGTACCACAGTTTGTGAACCAAGGCCCAAGAGAACGGTTGCTGTAAACCTTACTCTGACCTGCCTGAGAAAAACATACTAAACATGCATTATATTGGACTGATGTATACACGTTTTCCCTGCACCCCATTAGTCTTACTGTTGTAGTCATATTGGCAGATCTTGGTGTGTTTGCCGATATCTGATAATACATTTTAAAGCCAATATTTGCAGATACCGATATCGTGCATACCCAAAATATACATAAGTGAACCGAGTATTGGTTCCATACTGGTCAAAATCACTGGACTGTATATCAAAAAAAATAAAGTCTTATGAACTGCAAACTCTAAATATCACATTACTCAGAGACTAAGAGACCAACAACAGTATTATGATTTTTAAATGGTTGGTTGTGGTTCAGTAACGAGGGCATCCACATCCAATTAATGCATCAGACTGATATTGTTATCGGTAGATAGTCATGGTTGAGATATCAGCATGGTATCAGACAGAAAAGGTGGCATCGAGCTATTACTTTGCATAGGCATCTTCAAGGACATAATAATCAACACGTACTGTAATGTGTCACTCCTACAGATTAGCAGCTTCATCTGTGTCAGACAATATTGCTTGTGACGTGATAATTCTGCTCAATATAGCTTCAAATGTGATCACCACTGCTCCCCCCAGCTGTAGACTCCCATTTGATGCCAATTATAACCATCACGCCTGTCTTAAAATGGTGCCCTTCCTGTACCACCATCCATCCATCCATCCTTACTGCAGCATCTAAGCAAAGACATCTTCAGAAATAACCACAGCTATGATGTTTAAACATGCACCACAGTGAACACTTAACGCCACGTTACATTAATCAGGGCAACATCAGACACATCACACACCATTAGCTACTACACAAACGCTGTCAATACCTTGGTGCTCACAGCCGAGCCTTGTATAAAAACGACGTTGTCTTTTCTCGCTGAGACGGGGTGAGGGCAGGAGGAAAGCCGGGGTTTGCTTCAGCTCGTCTTTTAAAGGTAGTGTCGCAGTAACGTTGTGTGGAATGGAGGAACAGTAGGTGTGTGCGGCGGCGGCAGCAGCAGGCTGTGATGTCTCTCGCTGGCCATTTTGAAGTGCACACAGGCAACAGCAGCGATCTGATGACACTGCGCTAACTGCCCCCTTCGCAGGGCTTTCGAGGCTTCCCAGCCCCCCCACCGACACATCTACCAGGCAGCTGCAAACTGCATGCTCGCTCTCGTGTGTTGTGACACAGCCTGGTTGCCTTACACCACAGTAGAAGACCGAAAATATGGGTTTGCCACAGCAAAACCCTAATGAATTCAACAGCCAGCCAGCCAGCCAAGACGAGTGCCCAGCTCCGTTTGAACAAGAATCACCACTTACTTCGTTAAAGTGTCCCTGCCGTTAAGCACCGCGCTGACGCCATTAACTGACAGCTCATCTACAGTGAAGGTAGCTTCTCGTCAAAAACAACACGCTTCAACTTAGGGGTAGCTTATCTGCGGCCCTCCACCCCATGACACGACGATTATATCATTCAAAAAGCACCGGATGAACACAGCTATACAGCGTATATCTACGTATTTAAAGGTTAACTAATTACTGTCGCCTTTCAAACACATATGCGGTTAAAGGGCGCTGCTAACTGGCTAAGCGAGTCTAGCAACCACTAGCCTCCCCTGTCAAGTTCGCTTCCCTCGGCCTCGAATGGACAACAAATCCACCACTTTTCCCAGCAAAGACCGAACAGTATATGTATTTCAGCGGCACGTACGTCGGTAACGTGAAAAAAACGATGCGAGCTCCAGTCACAGTTTACCTTCAGGGTGGGATATTCCTGGACTTTGAGAGCCATGGACAGTTGAGATGCTGTCTCCTGCACCGCCATCTTGGTTTTGTGGTTTTCTTGTGGTTGTTTGTGTTTTTTTTTCCATCAACTCAGAGCGGCCTCAGCGCTCACTACCGCCACCTGGTGGGACGGTGTCAGCACTGTAAGTTTGTGTCTGGTAGAGATAAAAGGCCCTGTTAAATTTCACTATGATTTTTACTGGATAACAGGATACTTGAGTAAAAGTACAAGTATCTTACCAGAAAATTACTTTGAAAGAATATATATATATATAGTAAAAGTCTTAAAGTATATGACATTTACTATACGTAATTATCAAAAGTAATTTTCTGATCTAGAATGTACTCAAGTTTTAGAAGTAAAAGTATTAAAAAAAGTGAAGAGTAAGGAAATACGGCATAACGGGGAGGTGGTCAAATTAATAATAATCCTCAAATCTGCATCTTTCAATAGCAGAATGATAAAAGTGACAACAAATATGTTTAGAAACACTAAAAGTGTTCAGTTTTAGCATTTTATGAATGACACAAGTGATTGATTCGGTGACAAAATATTCAACAAATTCCTGATGAAAAAAATATTAGTTAGTTGCAGTCTAAATTATAAAATGTATTATCTTTGCTATAATAATAATAATAATAATAATAATAAATATGCTTATTTATAATTATTTATAATAATAACTACTAGAACCTTCTCTCCCCAGTCGAGGTGAAGGTCCTGCCATGGGTCCTGATTGGCTGGCACAGATCGGTACATTAACTGCTGCATGGCCAACACTCTTCCACACACCCACAGCCTTGGGAATAAAAGTGGATAAGTGGACACACAGAGAGAGGAAGGTGACGCAAAGCAGGTTTGTGATTTATTTTGGGCCCCTGTGTCCAGTACTTCCTGTGTGTTTATTTTCTAAGTGCCAAGCCAAATAAGAGGGGAATGAAAGTGTGACTGTAAAAATCCATGTGAATGTGTTGATTTTTGTTCTTGTGTGTGACAGGAGGAGTGTTATTTATTAATGGAAGAACTTGGCAGAGAAACAAGTTAAATGTGCCTCTTAAAAGATGGATTTCGCCCACAGAGATCGTTCCATGTTCAACACTCCAGGTCTTTAATTCTTAAATAGTGACTTAATCAAACATCCGAGATCAAAAAGTTCTTTATAAAACCATAAAATGACGATAATAATCCCACATAACCACAGCTAGCCAAGCACACTGTTCTTTTTTGGTATGAATCATTAGTTAAAATGGTGAAGATTTAAAGCTGTAGTGTGTAACTTTTTGTTGTCTTTTTGTATTATTCTGCCTCTGTTTATTTTTCCTAAACAGAAACAATGTAAGATTATTTCGCACACTGTGTATTTCATATCTGTAAATTAATGAGTCATCGTCTGAGTGTTTACAGCGACAGCAGCGGCATCTGAACACTGAGAGTGAGGAACGTCTGACAAATACCTGACATTTTATGAGGTGAACTCAAGGAGATAATTAGCAACACTGACGTAATGGAGAAATAATACAGTATAATTATCTTCCTTTAAAAAAAAAAAAAAATCTAAATCTATACATCAAATAAAGTCCACGCTTATTGATCCACAAAAATATCATTCTTTTTGGACAGAAGCAGTTGATAATTAACCTCAAAAAGTATTGTAAGTATTCTATTATCACTGTAAGCTGCAATGCAGGGTTTTGAAAAGACATTTTTCAGTTTAATTTGAAACATCTTATTTTGAAGGCTCAGAAGGCCCAGCATTTTATATACACACACACACACACACACACGTATGTATAACATGCATTCGCTCAGTTAACATGTAAAAGCTAAAAAAAAAACACACTATTTTTTTGTTTGTATTTATTTAATTCATTATTAGCAGTTCATTCTGTTGCACATGTTACAAACCGCTGTTCCATTCAGTGTAAATACATGTCAGACTGACATGCAATGTGCATTCCTTTCTAAAAATATGACTTTAGAATCATTTTATCACTCAGTTTTGGCTTAGGGAGAAAGAAGAACATTTCAAATTATGGGATATTACTGAATCACAATCATACAAATCAAATAATCGGGTATCAAAAGCGTGTCTTCCCAGCCCTACGATGTTTCAGTGTTAGAAAATTAAAGGTTGGTCTCTCTGGAGACAGAGGAGGAGGTTTGTTCTCGCATGACTTTGTCATCGTGAGCACATAATTGAAACTGTTGCCGCTTAACGTTTTGTTTTGTGATTTCACCATTCTTCTGCAACCAGTTCTTATCCCCTCCTCCTACATCTGTCACCCACTTTACTCCTTCTCTATTATCACTTTCTTCTAGTATTATTATCACTCCTTTCCACCCACCAGCTCCTCGTATTCATCCCTCTACCTCTCTTCTCTTGCAGCCTCCCCTCCCTGCTCTGCTACACGTGGGTTAGATCCTTCCATGCCTGCAGTACACGCCTCCTACTACGCTAGATTAGATTGCTATTCTCTCCGGTGTCTTATGTAGCAGCTCTGTCACTATCCATACATCCAGACGGATGTCTGCTTATGTGCCTGCGTCGGCACATTTAGCAGCCTGTGTGTTATAGTGTGTGTGTGTGTACACACATGCTTTGCTGCATTATTCTGCACCTTGCTCCACTGCCGTGATTGTATATGTGTTTCTCTGTTTACACGCTTGTATCGTTGTGCGTGTCGAGGCATCTATCTTTGTAATTGTGTGTACAAGTGTGTGTGTGATAGCTCTCGGTCTAAGCTGGCTGTCAGTCTTGATAAGGCCAGCAGTTGGGAGGGCCTTCGACAGGGGGCGGGGGGCTGCTACTCGCCTGGCCTCCGCATGGTGGATCTGCTGGGAAGGAGCTGAACCATTAGACACGCTGCAGTGACTACAGAGAGGAGGAGGAGGAGGAGGAGGGTGGAGATGTGTAGTGTGAAAAGCCTGAGATGGAAAAAAGAGAGTGAAAGAGATGTGGTGGTGGTGGTGGTGGTGATGGAGGGGGGGGGTATGATGGAGTGCGAATGAGATCGAGGGAGAAAGGATGGAAAGAGAGCAGGACGAGCAGATGGAAGAGCGGGAGGCAAAAGAAGAAGAGAAGAGACAGTGGAGGACGATAAATGGGAAGGGAGAGAGCGAAGGGTTGAAGAGGAGAGGACAGTGTAGATCGTGTAGAAAAATGGGTGTGTAGTGATGGTGAGAGGTGTGACTGTGACCCTACATGTGCACACCACACTGGTTTTTACACACATGAAAGTAAACACACTATGGGGCATTTTCCCTCATGAGCAGCAGTAAATATTCTATCGATCACTTTGCACTCCTGTCCTGTGGTGCATTTGATTTCTTCTCATTCCCTCTCTTTATCGCGCTGTCATCCATCCACTCTTTGTTATCTCCTCCTCCTCCTTTCTCTGTCCTTATTTTAGAAGCTTGTTCCCTCCATTTCCTGGGGGGGGACATCTAAGTCCTGCATAGAAAAGGTGGGAGCGTAGCGAAGTTGCCATCCGCCTTATTGTTCGACAAGATAAATGCGTCTGTGTAGCTTCTCACTTTGTTGTCAGTTTGAATTCATCTGTTACACCTGTTACAACTGTCGCTGTGATGTGTGGCAATACCTTTCATGTCACGAGGCGCTGGTGAGAAATGTCACAGAGATATTAGCAAATGAATCAGCTTAGAGGAGGAATTGGCATAATTTGTCAAGTTTAACATATCACGGTTATTAGAGCATGACATTAGGCACCTCAAATGGTTCTTCAATTTGCAAATGGCTGATGTTCTCTGCAGCACACAGGGCTCGAAATGCAGGTGTAAGCTGTTTAAGTAGCAGTTGGGATTTGAGAATTATGTTCATATTGTTGGCACGTGGACCATTTCTGACCATGGTTATAATAGTTTCTAGATTTTATTTAGTTTAGTATATTATTTTTAAAATTGAGTTAGTTTTAATTCGTTTTTGGAGCAGGTTTGCTAGTTTTTATTAGTTATTATTTTTTGTAAAACAGACCCTGAAAAAAACCCATAAGAACAGACCACAAAAAAATCTTGTAAGAACAGACCCTGAAAAAAATATCTCCTCAAAACAGACCCTGAAAAAAAATCTTGACAGAACAGACCCCGAAAAAAATCTCGTAAGAAAAGACCCTGACAAAAAATCTCGTAAAAAAAGACCCCGAAAAAAAATTATTGTGAGAACAGACCCCAAAAAAATCTCTCCTAAAAACAGACCCTGAAAAAAAATCTCGTAAGAACAGACCGCGGAAAAAAACCTTGTGAAAAAAAAAACAGACCTCGGAAAAAAAAATATTTTAAGAACAGACCCCCAAAAAATCTTGTAAGAACAGACCCCAACAGTTTTTTGTAAGAACAGACCATGAAAATAAAATCTCATAAGAACAGACCACGAAAAAAATCTAGTAAAAACAGATCCCCCCCAAAAAAATCTTCTGACATAATTTGGCAATGGATTAAATCATTTCTATTTCAAAGAATGCACTGTAGCTTTAAATAAAAAGACGCAACGGCCTCGCTTGACAGCGTTACCTTGGAGGCTATTTATTATCGGAAAATAATATATATCACACAGTCTGTGTGATAAGACAATTTTAGCTTAGTCGATGACTTGGAGTAAAAAAGAAAGAGGAAATGAGTGGGAGTGAGTTTGGTGTCAACAGATATACCGCGCACACAGCTGTGATGTCAGTAACAGACACAACAAGTGTTTTTTAACTATTCCTACCACATAACAAAAGAAGAACAAAGTTTCCTGTTTAGTTTTTTTTTAAGGTGAAACAGGAACGAGCTCAGGTTTGATAAGAGCAGGTCTCACTGGTCAGCTGTGATTCAAATAGTGAACACTAGATTTTATCACTTCCCTGTTTTTCAAACTTAACCATCTGACGCCGACAAGCTCTGCTATGTGGATTGACCTTTGGCAAAGCTCCGCCCACTTAATTCACTCCGACAACCAGCGAAGGAGTCATTAGGTTAGTTGTAAACAGCTTATAGAGCTCTGGATGTCACATGACTGACACGCCCACTTATTTATGTGTCTCCTGTCAATGGTATGAGCTGCGCTCTTTTCTGAGGCGTCACCTTGTTTGTGTCACGTCACTCCACGGTATTTCAGATTTTCCTCCAGTAGTACCAAGGAAGCTCACGTACCACAGTTTGAGAACCATGGTTGTAATTAATTTAGGACAGTGTGACAGTGAACCAGCATGTACTCTAAATGGTTATAAATGAGTGCATCAGCAGCACTGAAAACAACAGTTTCTCTCAGCCCTCTGAGTCTTTTTGGACTGGAACATGTTGACCACTGGCTGTGTGTGACATTTACCAACAGGGAGGAGGTGATGTAACCACCGCTGCTGTTAACTGGGTTAGGCCCTGGCAGTTAGAGGCCACTGATATCACTGTGGTTAAAGTGTTAAAAGTTAAAAACGGAACACTGATTGCATACGGTACATTTTACAAATGTACAATCTAAGCCACATTTATGCTCATGAGAAATACAAGTAACAGTAAAGAGATACAATAAATACACACAACTCTTTGGAATTAGGATTTGAAATAACTTATTTGAAAAATAAAGGCTTTAAAGGGGACATATTATACCCTATTTCTCCAAGTTAAACTAGTTCCCTGGTGTCCTAATGAACATGTCTGTGACATGCTTTGGTCAAAATACCCTAAGGATGAAGCACCACAGCAGTTCAATCACCCTGCCAATACAGCCCTGTTCAGAACGCTCGGTTTAGTAGTATCTCTTTAGGTCCACCTTAAAAAAAGTAAAACGAAAAACTTAAGGGACAGGAAATGACATCAGCCACAGAGGCTACTGGGAGCGAACAGCAGTTAGCATTCAGAAAAGTGATCATTTGCAGGCTCTAGCAGGCACATTGCCGTCATATATAAGATGCATGCACTGGACAGATAAATCCTCTGAGGCTGGAAGTTTGTGTAGGACTCTGTGCTGCACTGTGGAGCCAAGAAAATACATTTTCGCGGACTTTGTGGACTTCTGGTTTTCGGATACCGTTGCCCTCGCCAGCAATCTCGCGTGATTTACAGACAAAGCATGGCTCCATGAGACAACAATTACAGGAATTTAGCGCATTGTGACGTCCCAGTGAGCACAGAAGTCAACATCGTGTGTTTTATCTCCACAATAACATGAATGAGTCATCTTTTTTCACACTTTGCCCACTGATAGGACCTCCAGAGTCCCAAATATAAGGATTTAAAATGATTAAAAAGTTGATTTTGCATAATATGTGCCCTTTAAAAGAAGGCTGGATCTCAAGAGCTAAAATTGAACATAGATCCAAGTCATATTACACAAAAATGACACAGTAATGAAGTGTATTCTGGAAACTGTTGTCATTATTATTTGTTCAAAGCATAAACATTTGCAGTGTCACAATATATTTGCGGTTGCATATGACTTTTTAGAACAAGTTTTTCTTCTCTCGCTACAGCCGTGTCATTGCATAACTTTTTTTTTTGCCCCCTCCTTCTTGTCTTTCAGGGGAACAAAAGATGAATTTTGGCCGGTGTTGGCTCCTCCCTGTTCCTTCACACACACACACACACACACACACCTTACTCTTTCACACTCCTTTGCTTCCATACATGTCGCACAACTTATATTCAGTTTTTGTGTATATTTCTCTTTCCTTTTTTGGTGTCACACACACACACACACACGCAGAGAAACATACAGACAAGAGTGATTTGCTGTTATAGAAAGTGAGAAAGGGAGGGAGGAAGCAAGAGACAGCGGGGAGGGAAGGAGAGAGGGAGGGAGGGGTAAAGACAGATAGAGAAAGCAGCGAGCGAAGGGGACGGAAAGGGAGGGGAGAGAGAACCAGAGAGTGAGAGAGAGAGAGAGAGAGAAAAGAGGGGGAGCACATGTGTATGCTTGTCACTGAGGGGCTGGGAGAAGGACTAAGGGAAGCGAGGTAGCTGGCCACAGCCGCCATATGCTGACTGGATTCCTGTTCATGTCTGCTTGTGTGAAGACTGTAGGTTAGTGTTGCGTGTGTGTGCTGGCCGGGCTGGGGGAACACACCATGGGAAGCTCACATCTCCTCAACAAAGGCATGCCTCTAGGTAAACAACCAGTACTCTTGCTCTCATGTAGGAAACTGTGTGTGTGTGTGTGTGTGTGCGTCTATGTCTGTGTGTGTGTGTGTGCCAATATTTGTGTATATTTCAGTGTACATTATTCTGGATTTTCTCCTCCCCTCCCCCCTTCCCTCTCTTCCTCTCCCTTTTCTGTTTCCTCCTACTCCTTCTTCTCTTCTTTAATTCTCACACTCCATTATCTTTTCTATCACTCAGCCTCTCTCTCTCTCTCAGCACACAAGAATGATTAGCCTTTTCTGTACAGCTCTCCCTCTGTGTGTGTGTGCGTGCGTGCATGCATGCGTGTGTGTGTGTGTGTGTGAGGAGGCAAATCTCTGCTATTGAAGGCTGCTTGAACACCTCCATTTGTGGCAGCAGAAATAGATCTGTGTCTCCTACGAGGGCTAGCAAGGACATGACACATATTTGCCTTTTCATTGTGTCATTTCTTTTACACCTTAATTGAAGCACACACACACACACACACACACACACACACACACACACACACACACACACACACACACACACACACACACACACACACACACACACACACACACACACACACACACACACACACACACACACACACACACACACACACACACAAACACAGGCATGCATGTGCACACATACTCTCACGTACAGCAACCTAAGTGACTTAATTTATTACAGTGCATGTACAAACAGAGCTGGATTCACACACACACACGCACAGGTGACAAATGCAGCCATTGAAAGGTTCTGTTGTAGAAAATGGGATCAAGGTATGGCTGCTGTGGAATAAGAAGGGGCGTGGGGGGGGGGGTGGAGGAGCATGCAGGAGGACGAGGAGGTGGGTGTGAGACTAAATGGCCGTCAGAACTCTACGTCAGAATTACCGTAATCCGTGCTCACCTTTAAAAAAAAAATGAAATAATAATAATCAAAATCACCTAAAATGAAACCACAGACTGTGATGTCATCAACAAGCTGCATGGGGCTGTGTCTCTTGATGACATCAAAAGATCTAAGTTGCTGCCGTCTGTGCTTGACCCCCAAATTATCATGTGCCCAACAGCTATAGAGACGCCAAGGTCACAGGACAGGAATAACCACCGATTTTTCACGACCAGTCAATAACTGTGATGATGGTGTGATCGTACAGTGAAGCTTGTTGGATGAGTTCATTCATGTTTGTCCTCTGAGCCGTGGCTGCTGATTTATGTCTGATCTCCTTTCCAACACCCCGCCTGAAAAAAAAAAAAGTCAGATCTTTTTTTGTTTTATTGCTCCTTTGTTTGACGAGTGCTCGATTCCACAGAAGCACCTCGCAAGCTGCTTAACAGGTTAAAGAATAATGTGGCTGTGCTCGGTCGCTGCTGCAGGCAGTTTCCCACCGGGAGGTTAGGTCGCCTTCTAATGTCACAGGATAAAAATCAAGGAAACCGCTCGTGTTGTTACACGTCGTCACCAGCCTCAGAAACCCACAACCTACTGCTACCAGGAATTATGATGATGAGTAGAAAGACATCAGACACGGCAGCATGACATGAGTAGATATATATATAAATATAAAGACTATAAACACTGCAGATCTGCATTAGGGATGTTAATCAAGAAAATTCATATTGTAATAAATGTCAGGTCAGTAAAGATAGATTTTTGCTCCTGGGTGAAAGTTGACAAAACATTTGACAAAAAAATAAATATCTATAATACATATATTGTAAGTCAGAGTGTGTTGTCACAATGAATATAATCAGTATATGGATAAATACTGAAACTTTAGTGATATTAGTATAGAAGAAAATGATATTACAATTATTACCCTCATTGAAATATGCAGAAAATTAAAATATATACGACTGTAACTGACTTTAATTCAGTGTATTTATCTAATCACTGATTAAGACTGAATATAATTTGAAGAAAACAAGAAAATATAACCAGAAATTACTTGTTTCAAGCAAACTAGAAAAAACACCTTGAAACAAGTAATTTCTGGTTATATTTTCTTTTTTTTTTTGCAGTGTTTAGCTTTGACATTTTCACTGATACAGTTGAATTTCAACTTGTGTGTGTGAGAGAGAGTATGAGTGTGGAGGGGCTGATGTTGGACAAAATTCATCTTTTGTTTCCTGAAACATGACAGCGAAGGAAAATAAACATGTGTTTTTTTGTGATGACACAGCGAGCAAAAGAGGAAAACCATGTGTTCTAATAACTGCACGCACAAAAAGATGTCATGGCGATAATCGGGGTGATGTGATAGTTTGTGTAATCAGTGTGTGACGAACAACAAACCCTGCTTGAGTCTAGTCAACAAACATCACATGGAAGATTTACTCGTGCAATTAAACGATTCTGAAACTCAAGCCTTGCTTTGCTTAGATGAAGAAGATTGACATTTGAAAAGCATGTGAATCCAACAAAATGTACACAAATAATAGCTAAAGCTATTCAAAAAGTGTCAGGCGACTCATAAACACACACCAGTCAAGTATCTTCTGTAAAATCAGACTTTCTGATCTTGATATGTGCATCTAATGCCGTTGAACAGGTTAAGAATAATGTGTCTGTGCGTAACGGCTGCAGGCCATCTCCCACCGGGTGGTTTCGTCGCCTTCTAATATCACAGGATAAAAATCTGCTCAGGAAACTGCTCAGGTTGTGACATGTCGCCAAACTCACAATCCCACAACGTAGCTACTGTCACTGGGAAATGCAGTTAGTTGTAAAAAAGCATCTAAAACACGGCAGATCAGCTTCAGACATGTCACATGTTGCATTAATGATAATATCTACTTAAAGATAAAGTAAAAAAAATGGTATTGGAGAATTGCTCCAATGAGGCAAGGCTTATTTGTAGAGCACATTTTCAACATTAAGCAATAAAAAAAAGAGAAATACAGCAGCACCATAAAAGGTATAAAAGGCACGATAAACCCCAATAAAAACATTTAAACAGAGAAGTAAAAGAAACGTTATTTTCATTTAAACGCAGTGACAAAACAGCTATGTTTTCAGGCTAGATTTACTTTAAACTCTGGGAGTTCGTTGCAGACATTTGGGGCATAAAAAAACAAACTTGACCCAGGTGACCTTAGTGGTCTGGATGATTCAGGTCAGCATTCTGGGCCTAAACCATTCAGCGCTTTATCGTATACTAACAGCAACATTTTAAAATCAATTCTTGTAAGGACCTCAGAGCTGGAGGTATGTGCTCCACTTTTTTTTTTTAGTCTTAGTGAGAACAAGAGCAGCAGCGTTCTGAATCAGCTGCAGCTGTCTAATGGATTCTTTTTTTTTTGTTTTTTTTGGAGGCCGGTGAGAACAGCAATGCAGTCTAATGGACTAAAGATAAAGTCATGGACCACTTTTTCCAGATCCTGTCGCGCCATAAGTCTTGATATATACTTCAGATGATATTTAAGTAGACAGACTGAGGTTTTAACGCAGCCTTGACATTAACTCTTTCCTAATTCTGTTCTCTGGCGCATATCTATACCGATGCAGGGTTAAATGACAGCACTTAGAAATCCATACAGCTGTAAGTGCTCACCAAAGAGACGTAGCACGTAGTAACAGCCATTGCAAAAGCAGAGTCTATTATGTCTAACGCATAAAAGAGAAAACGCTCGAGCTAAAAAAAGGAAGCGAACGTTTGAAGGGTCGGCGCACGCCGCGAAGGTTAGCCACTATAAAATTAGCCGGCTGCATTCAATTCATAAATGGAAATGTAACCGAGAGGCACAACAGCGTGGACAGGTGGCGAAATGACAGTGTCATCGCTTATACGAAAAAGAAACACACAACAGGCCTGGAGGAGTGAAACATCCCAAAACAACAATTAGTGGACAGGCTGTAATTCAGCTGAAAACACACTGTGCTGTGAGTAAAAGACACGCAGCTGAAATATCACTCAGCTGCTTTGGAGCAGTCAGTGTCATTCAGTGCAGCAGTCACTTTATAAAGAAAAAAAAAGAAAGAGAAAAATCACCGCACCTTTTGTTGTAAATCAAAGTGAGATTAACTGATCTGCTGTGGCGACTTGTAGATAAAGGACAATTTAATTAATCTCGGAGAGACGTCTCTACTCCAGGGGCCTCAAACTCAAATGACCTGAGGGCCAATGTGCATCACGTCCGATATCTGTCTGATACACTCAGACCCGGATGAAGTTGGTAAAACACATTCGTTTAACTGTCTAAAAGCTATTCTTCTCCCATAAAGTAAAAACAAACAGCCCAAAACATGACTCAGCTAAAATGGGGTCAGTAGGGGGTGGGCAACATGACCTTAAAATGATAACACAATCATTGTGCCATCATTATATTGCAATAACTAAAATTATAATGAGAATTTTGAGAATTTCAAAGTAAAAATATTAAAACATGATGAAATAAAGTAGGGCGGCGATGGTCATTAGACACAAGTTTGGAAACTCTTATTCTATCGACTAAAGAAATGTCTCTCATCTTTAATAATCCAATAATGATGAATGAACGTTGACTCCCATCTAATTGAAATTCCACTCAACTGTGCTTTTTTTTTTTCACAATAACAGTTAATCCACTATAATGAGCCAACAATCAAATATAATAATTCAGTACAGTGTGTACGAATTAGTGACATCTAATTGTGAGACGAGTCGTGATGTTGCCCATAAGAAGCTCATAAGAAATGCACCCGGAAATTCACACGTCAACCTATCAGACGATATCATCCGTATGGTTTACCGTCTGTTTTCCACTAAATGACGACATGGCATCATCTTCGACTGAACAAGACGTGAAACTAGAGATTGAGATTATTAACTCGGCAGGAAAATGTTAACTGACGTTTCAAATCAAGTGAAGGGACAAGCTCATTTTCCCACGGACTTACATTCAAGTGACAAAAACCTGACAAAGTTGATTCATTTTCTGTCCGTTATATACTTAATAGATAGTGTCAGATCCAATATTATAACCACTTTCAGAATAAAAGCACAGGTAATGTTTCCACTAAGGAGCAGCAGCTTAGGCAAATTTTTCTTACACTGACGTTTATGAAAGTAAAGCACCCAAGAATGAGCAAAATGATAGTTCCTGTAATTATCCTATAAGCTACTGAATGACTCAGTAAAACATTATGCAGTTTTAATCGGACAGCAGTTCTCACAATAAAATCCCCACAGATTACGCAGAAAGTGTCTCAGATGAGTAAAATTTACCGTTTGACTGTGCAGTTTACACATTATGCAGGAAAAGACATGAATTCAAACACTTTCTCACAAATAATCATAAATGAATCTGTGAAATATTTCATAAAATGAGGCCTTTGCCTAAAATACAAAAGTGATAAGATAAAATGAGTAAACCTGATTTTAATAGAGAATGTGCTGAGTTGTTTTTTTAATTAAATTCCATGATGGTGCGTCTTAGTAATGGAAACACAAAGCTGACAAACCTGAATTGGCCTGTTGATGCAGTGTCTGTAGATTAAGACGCCGTGTGTGTGTGTGTGTGTGTGTGTGTGTGTGTGTGTGTGTGTGTGTGTGTGTGTGTGTGTGTGTGTGTGTGTGTGTGTGTGTGTGTGTGTGTGTGTGTGTGTGTGTGTGTGTGTGTGTGAAGGAGAAAGAAAATACCCTCAGTCTGGTCATGTGTGATATGTGTAAGCACTCGTATGGATCATATATCACTGCATATTAGTTATGTCAACCTGCATGCATTAATGTGCTGTGTATGCACCTGCACGTCTGCATATGTGGGTTGGGCAGGGTGTGTGTGTGTGTGTGCATTAGTGCATGTCTTGTCTTTCCTCACCTTTCCTCACACACTCTCACACACTCTCTCACACACACACACATTTGTGCAGCTATTCTTCTTAGGCCACTGCATTGATTTCCATAAATGTGGACAGTCTAAACTCAACTCAACTCAACTCAATCCTTAACCTAAGGCCAGCACATAACCAGTTCCTCAGAAATAAGGTTCTGCCTCTCATTAGTACCAGGTTTTTCCTCTCCATGAGGACTACTGGTCCTGACAAGAGTTAAGAGTTTATGCCGGAAAACATCTTAAAGAGATAACCACACACACACATTTGCATAGCTTTTAAGGCAGACAAAGTTTGGCCCGTGGGCCAATCTCGGCCCTCGGTATGATTTTGTATGGCCAGCAGCTTTGGTTTAATAATGCAATATTTATGGCCCGTGAGGCAGTGGAGCAGAAAATCAGTCACGAGTTTGAAACCCAGTTGTGACAGACAGATACATGCATTCACCTCCTATTACGTTATTATGTTATCTGAGTCTGGAGATGAAAGGAAGGCGAAATGTGTGGCTTAGATTTGGTTACATTGCCATTTAAAAATGAAAATTGTGACAATGAAAAAAATATTACAAAGCATTGAATGTATATGGAAATCTTCACATGATCAAATATTGCCCTCATTAAAAAAAAAAAAAAAAAAAAAGTTTGGACACCCCTGTTTTAAGGACTCTACAGCCTTATTAAAGCCTTACCCTTAACTTTAGCTATTACCAGTTAAGGCCTAAACCTAAACCGTAGCACTAAACTTGACCAGTGTCTTAGAAATGAGGTTCTGCCTCATTACATTAGGTCCTGACAAAGTCTGTGTCTATGCCAGAAAGGTCCTTAAGAGGCAATAAATACAAGAACACAGAGGGAAATGTGTGCATCTGCACATTTAGCTGCTTTTTAAGCCAAGACATTTTGTATTTTGATGATAGCAGAATAAAACGTTGTTGTTGTTTTTTTTAAGTGGAATAGGACGGGACAGGAGAGGGAAAAAAGTTAATGCTTATAGAGAAGAAGAAGTGAGACTGAAATGAGAGATGGAGATCTAAAAATGAAGCAACGACGAGATGAAAGGACGAGAAAAGCAACATTGAGGGAGCGAGAGACGGATATCGGGGCTTTTTTAACCACGTCATGTTGCTGCCTGCCACAACAGCCAGGAACATTATAAATCATCCGCCGTGCCAAGGCTTCGGTGGCTGCTTGTTTGAGAGTTCCACGCGGCTGACTGATCACAGGTGCCGACAGCACGGCTCTCCTTCCTCTCTCCTCCTCTGTCCTCCATCCTCCGCGGTGCGAAACACAAACACTGGAGCTGAAAATGCAGTGCGTCATATCACCGGGGTTCATTTTCAGTTCAGTCGAGAAAAGGGACTGAAACCAGATTTAAATCAGGAAGTCTGAGCTTATTCCACAACAACAACAACAACAAAAACAGAGGAGGAGAAAAAAAAAGGTTCAGCAGCTGTTAGTTGAGTGGGTATGTTTGGCACTGACTGAAAACGTTTTGTGTGTTTGAACTGCGATTTGAATAGACCAATTTGCTTTGATCCTCGTACTTTATATCTGAATGGCCTGTGTTGCTCTGGCTGTGAAAGTGAGAATGAGCGTTTATGCATCTTTTTTATTCAAAAACAAACTGTTATTTGCAGGATTGGACTAACTGGCTAATTGTTTTCCTGAGCCACAAATAATTTATTTTATATTAAAAAAACGAACATTTTAGAAGCTCTAAAAGTATTACTTTGATTGACTTAGTGATCTCAATTGTGTTTTAAATAATTCATTAATCAGCTATGTGGTCTCTTGACAATTGAATAAATATCACAATTAATACATCTGCGAGCCACAGAAAATGGCTCCATTATTTGTCTGTAATTGTTTGAATTACTGATTTGAGCTGTAGATAAATGCACTAACAATTGTGTTACAACAAACTGGACCCACAGATGTTATGAAAAATAAAAAAAAATGCAGTGTCGGGACCTGCAGCATATTTTGGCAGGCAACTGTCTGTCTCTGATGAGTATAAAAAAAAACCCACACACAAACACACAGAGAAAACGCATGATTATTGCCGATTTCTCTCTCTACTGACCAGTCTGAAAACATTGCCTCGTTCCTCTGAGAAGGAAATCCAGCTGTTCCTGCTGTGAGCTGGTTGGTGACAGCTGGATGCAGGCAGGCTGCAGGGATTTCCCACTGGCTCTAAAACTGCAGTCCCAGCAGTCACTGTTTGGCAGAGGCATCTTTTCCAGCTCCAAGTACCAGTCAAACAGAAACAGTGAAGTCATTTTTGGTCTGATTACAGATTTCCATACCAGGTCATGTCCGTTAGTGTCCCAGGGAGAGGCGCTGTTATACAGAAGGGTCAGTTTTATATTGAAAAATAATCACAGAGGAAAATTTATTGCTACTGCATTGCTGCTGCAGCCCTTCAAATCCCTCCGAACTGTGATTCTCAAAGTGTGGGCTGCAGAGCCCTAGTGGGCAGGGAAGATACTGCAAGCGGGCCGCAAGAGGTCATGAAAATAATTGTTTTTTAGTTTTGAGTAATTTGAGTAATTAAGTTTCTAATTACAGCAAACATATTAATGATTAGTAAAGTTCTAAAGTCCTCTGAAAAATGAAATAAATCCAAATCAATCATCAATAAAGTAAGCTTGTATTTAGAGGCCTAATTTAAAGCTCCAATGCGAAACCTGTATCACATCCTGTTGATTTCTGAGTAATTACCAAAACAGTATCTGTTTTTTTAGGAAGAGGAATAAGAAGAGAGTGAGTTTGTCTTGTGATGTTGTTTCTGTTGTTTACTTTGGTAAATTATTTGCTGTAACTCTGTCTTTTAACGTAGCACGACTTGACTGCATCTAGGAAATGTAATTGGAGCTGCATGGAGACGGAAACAGCAGCAGCAGCGATTGAACACGCAGGCACATACATCGTGAGCTGAATCACAACCGGATCAGCTGTATTTTAATTCAGTGCTTCGTTCATGCAGGGTGTACTGAACGATTCGGTAAACAAATCTTTTTAATTAACTGATTGTAATGACTCAGCACATCGAAAATAACTGATTTGCTCGTGACTAGTTCTAATACCAAAGTCGAGTAGAGCCGAGCAGTGCTAGAACTGTATCATGGAAAAGCGCCAATAGTCAGGCAGCTGTTCAGAGACTGCTTTATATTGCTAGTAATTAAATAGTGAAGTCCTACTGATTGTCCAGGTTTATTTTTAGCAGAAAAATCTACTTTTCATAGATTCATGGATGCTTCTCTGTTTTCATTCAAACATCTGCTGTAAGAAGTCGTCTCACTTTACTCTGCCGTTTGCTCCATCCACACCCCCCAGTTGTGACGTAATCTGTAATCAGAAACATGTAAACAAAACAAAAAAACTTGCTATACTAAGAAACACAATGAGAGTCATTTTGGAGCTGATAAGCTTAATCAGCACTGTGTGAATTCCACTGTGACAGACGTTCTTTTATGTTGAAAAGCTGTAAACTACAGCTGTGTTATTCATAGAAAATATATATTTAAAAAAAATATACAGTAGTAAATTGTAGTCTGAATAGAGCCGAGTCCCTATTGGCCGTGACAAGAGCTGTTTGCACTGTGAGAGCTCCCAGCAGTCACCCAACCCTGGGGCTACGGGGGTAAAAAGAGAGAGAGTGACTGCACTGGAGTATTGTATATTATGAGAAAGGGAGGGATAGAGATGGACGAGATGGAGGCGAGTTTTTAGAGTTTCTGAGCTGAGCTGAAAGCAATTATTTAATGTAATGAAGAATTTAATGAGTGAGCGATAACAGCCATTTGAAATTGTGCAATTTGAGAATGAGAAAAGAGAATGGATTCATATTTACAGTGACTAAAATAAGCCTTTTCTGGCATTTACACTCTTAGGACTAGGTCCTCATGAGACTCAATTCTGAGTAACTGGTTCAGTTTGTAGCTAAGATTTTAATTGAATTTTTAAGGTTAGGGAATAATGCTTTGGTTGCGCAATCCAGAAACAAATGGAAGTCAATGTAGAGTCCTCGAAAAGATAGCTGTCCAAAAACCTGTGTGTGTGCATGTGTGTGGGAGCGACAGAGGGAGAACAGACTGAGTGTTTTATTGTACAGCACTACTCAGCAGTGTGTGCTGGTCCTTCCAAGGTCATGCTTGGAGCTGGAATGAGAGCTATTTCCTCCCTCACTCTGACCAAGTGTGTGCTGTGGAAATGTTGGGGAATCTCTGCTTCTTTCCCAAAAAAAAAAAAAAAAAAAAGTGCCGCACCACTGACTCCACCGACTGAGTTCAACATTTTATTCCAAGCGAAAACCACATTTAATTGTCTTCACATTACTCGCAACATCTCTGACTTGCACAAAATTTTGCAAAACAAAACAAAAAAAAAATGTATAATGCAGCGTAGTCACATCTGAGGTACAATGACAGCTGTGTTGGAGCCTTGCTGTTCCCTTTTTTTTTCTTTTTCTTTTTTTGTTCTCGTTGAATTCCAATTTCTCAGCTATGCACCATTGATTTTGTATTGATGTCTAAGTGCAGTGGCCTCCGGACAAATTCTATTACAGTAAGCTAATGTTTTACCAGGCCAGATAAGGCATTGTGGGCCGGATTTGAGTTTCACCTTAGTGGATTTCCCTCTGTGCTTCTATGGCTGCTTGATCAGATCAAGTTTCATGGTGCAATCTGACGACTGGGATAAGAAGACAGTGCAGAAACTGAGTGATGGATCTTTGATAAGTCATGAGCCAGATTTGCTTTACTGTAGCTTCATCCACTCTTTGATTATTAACAGAGGAAGTGCTTCAAACGTCATACAGTAGGGCTGAAATGAGACAAGTTGTCAGTGATGTTTCGTGTTGTGAGGAATATCAGGGCAGAAAAAAAGGACTTTGAGAACATGGTGTGTATGATTTCCCATTATATTACCACTTATGTACAGACTGGCTTGAAATATAACTGTAAAGAAAAATTACTTTTTAAATTTAGACTCAAATTTAAGTTCCTCTAAGTCTATTTAAAACAGTTCCTCAAATCTAAATGACATATACAGTAAAACGATGTAAAAGCTAAATGCTTAATAAGTATTTTGTCAAAAAACAAATGCCAGACATTGCGTGCAGCAGAGTGGAGCAGAAATCCATGCGATCACTATGTACATTATTTCCCCATGCATGCACACACGCTCAGTCAACAACCAGAGGAAACCACCGAGTCTGTGGAAAAGGAAAATCACCACAGTTTCGAGACTAGTGAGCAGAATGTTTTTTAACTTTGTGAAACTGTGTCTCATACGTGAGGAGGAGGAGGAGGGGGATCAACCAGCTGCATGTAGCCCAGGGAACTTTTAATATAAGTTGTTATTCATAATATTCACAAAGTTCTACTTGTGGGATCTGCTCAGTAACAACAGATAGAGACCGAATTTTTTCACTCTAGCAAATGGACGGAAAAACAAGAAATGTTGAAACTTCAGTGCATAACTTTAAAAAAATAGACAAATGTCTGCGAGATTCAAATGAATTCCGATATATAAAGCTGATCAGCTCCACATGACTCTGTTTCTAAATATAGCATTTTTCTTTTTGTTCTCATGTCTGTGGTGACAGACAGGCGGAGGCAACGGCAACAAATCACGTTTCATAGTTTCTGTTCATGAACACCAACCAGAGGCAGAATAATAATAACAACAACTAAAAATCACACACTTCCAGCACATAAACCTACATCAATGCTAAATGTCAGGTTTGAATATCGCTGTAAATGAGGCCACAATCAACAAACAAAACAAGGGCAAATCTGTTGATTGCAGAAGAAGCTCAAGCACTTACTGTGCTTTGCATTTACAAGTGGTTATGTGGCTTCGATTAGCATCCATGTTCAGTGGCATAAAGTAGGTGAAATACCAGGAAAAAGATTACTGAAGAGAAGAGATTACTGAGTTAAATGGTTGTATACTGTATGATTCTGATTCCAACAGAGAATATTACTATTTAATATCTGATGATAGCTCCTATAGGAGAAGAGCAATGCTATGTGACCCTGCCCATACTGTTTCAAACTAATCTGTGAGGTTGAAGCAGCCAAACATCTGTTCACAAGTCTGATTTTTTCAGGGATGAGTGGAATTCAAAATATTGTACAGACAAATAGAAAGCCGAGTTTCAATAACTGGTTTAACAATCTGGCTACTTTCTCATGATGTCAGACCGTGAAGTCGGAACAACGGGCTCCATGTGGAGGCTTAAGCTGCAAAGTTTGAGGAGGAATATATTTTTGAGAAAACTGTGAGAGTGGGCCGGCACATCTCAGATGAGAAAACAGTCGAGAGCAGCTGAGTCGACGCAGCATCAGCAGAATCAGAAAGAGGCATATTCTGCAGAGTTTCTGTAGGCGAGTGTCAGAACTTTACTTGTCAAACAGAATCACAACATCTCAGATTTCCCTCTAAATCTGAGACTTTCAGGTGTCTTCATTCCCACAGTCAGTTTCCCTTAACAAGAGATAAAACCCATAGAAGTAAACATTTTCTTTTGGAGTTAATGTCTCAAGCCCTAGTTCCAGGTCTTCTACAATATATTATATTGTTATATATATTATATTATAACATATTGACAATTTTAGTCTTCCACAATCCACAAAAGTGTTAGTTCCAAGTGCAAATAAATTGCTAAATGATTACATGTCTGAACAGAAGTGAATTGAACTCAAAGCACTCAAATTTTACTGCTTTATTTCCCTTGTATGTGTAATTTATGTCACATTTTCATTAGCAGCCAAAGGCAATTTTCCCACATTGTGGACATAAAGTTTAAGATAAATGCTTCTTTATGGCCTCATCTTCAGGCTTACTGAAGAGATGATTTACTAAACAAATGGTCTGTGTAAAGATTATAAGGAGCTCATATTCACCGAGTTATTGACAGTTTCTCAAATTTCTCTCCTGACAGATCTCATCGTCTACTGTAAATGACTGCACCTCCGAAAGCCCTTTACTAACGTTAACGCCATGCAGTAATGTTTTTAAAGGGTTTTTAGTTATGAAACACAACACTGCACCCACTACCGGATAATTGAGTAACTGACACATTATCTCGAGCTTCTGCATACTCAGAAAGCAACTGGCCCATTTCTCGAGCTCCCAAGAGCCACTCTCTATTTATTCACCAGGGCAAGCACTTTACATTCATTAAAAATAATACAAACAAAACAAATAACAATTATCATGACTACTAATTATCATGAGTTCTGCAGGGACGTTTTTTTTTTTTTTTTGGAAGAGCAGGCAAACTTCCTCAGATATATAATAATAAATAATAATAATACATAATGCATATACAGACTTTCTTATGTGTTGTTGAGTCAAAGTTATAATTCATTTTATATCACATATTTATTTTTTTCAAAAAGTAGTGATAATTGTGCATAAGTCACAAATATTATATATTTTGTTTTGTTCATAAAAACAAGACGAGCAATTTTTGAATTGAATTTCACAAATTCAATACAATTTTAAAAGATTTTGAGTACTTGTTCAGGTGCTTTTCCACAGTTGGTGAAAAAAATAACTTAATCTGATTGTCTATAGGTTGTGCTGAAAAAAAATTATATAAGACACTGTATATACGTTTTAATATAGTAATGGAAAAAAGCAGCCTAAATTCTCTGTGTTCTAAGGGTTAACAGTTGTGGCTAAATACTTTTGTCCATATAGTGTAGTTATGTTTAGATAATGTGTAGATTGTGTGTCTAAGCAAACAGGTTTAATAATATATGCACAGCAGAAAAGGGATCTTTGTTCACGTTTCCTTATTTCTGAAAGAGTGAGTGCAGTCAAGTCGGTGCTTCCTTGAAATAAACGCATTTGTGTTCACTTACTCTCTTTTCTTCTGTGTCTAGGCATCAGGCCACCCATCATGAATGGACCCATGCACCCGCGCCCCCTGGTGGCGCTGCTGGACGGGCGCGACTGCACTGTGGAGATGCCTATCCTCAAAGACGTAGCAACGGTGGCCTTCTGTGACGCTCAGTCCACGCAGGAGATCCACGAGAAGGTACCGTGCCCTAATGTTATTAAAAGAAAAAAAATATATGTATGTATAAATATATATATATATATATATATATATATATATATATATATATATATATATATATATGTACACATACACACACACACACACACACGATTATGTGTCACAAAACGCGATCAGCTTTCAGTTAATAATCGTCAACTTATTCAGTAAATTTAAAGAAACATGTACTATTTTAGTACCTCTTCTAACAGCAATTATACCTGGACTGGAAAACAGGGCCGCTAACTAATGATTATTTCCGTAATCGATGAATCTGTAGATTCTTTTCTTGATTATTCTTGATATAAATATAAAAAATGTTGACAGTGGTTCCCACATCTCAAAACTTCACAATTGTCTTGTTTTGTCCACAAACAAATATGATTCAGTTCTAATGATTTCTTTCTTCTATGGAGCAAAGCAACCAGGACATATTTACATTTAAGAGGCTTAAAAAAAACAAAACTGAGAGCTTTATTTAATAGTTTAAAATAACACAAATAGTTGACACAAAATGATTAATCATTGGTTTCCCTGCTGGGAAAACCTAGTCTTTCCTCCTTCGTCACATAAACGCAGCGTTATCACTTAAGAAAAGAGATTTATCAGAACGGTTATAATTTAACTGATCCCCGGAATCAAAACAAAGGAAACAAAAACAAAGAGAGGTCAAACCCGAGAGTTGAAATAAGCAAAGTACAGCGTACAGAGAGCACAGTTTAAAATGTGGGTCAGATCTTGCCACAGCCACTATGGAATGTAACTGGGTTTGTATGTCTGGCAGGGTTATGTCTCGTTCTGGGTGACTGCCAGGCACATTCGCTCTGTGAGCGCGCTCAGTAGGCCACAGTGTGGGAGAAACAGATGGCTCTCCCTCACTCATATCCCATCTCTCTCTCTCTCTCTCTCTCTGTCTGGCTCTCCAGTAAGCAGCAGCCACCTCATTGTGTAATTAAAAGGGCTTTCTTTATTGTAATTGAACCGCATGCTCTCACGCTCACCCACTCTCACGATACAGGGATAAAAGATTGAAACGAAAGCTGAATTGAGAATCAATTAAAAGCTGCCGATTGATCCTTTAACGGTTTTTCACCCCTTCCCCCAGAGTCACATATTCCTGCTTTATAGCATTACGATCAGATTATCTGCCCCTTTGATTTGTAATATTTCACCGTCAAAGCGTCATTCCTGATGAGAAGGCACAGAGAATCCCACGAGAAGGAGCTTCTGCTTCTAATATTAGCCAATTCTTTTCACCTTATCTCGTTTCCTGCTAAGTTGCCATGGTAATATTCAGGAAATGTCGTTATTCTGTGTAGGCAGGCAGGAATATAAATATATATATATATTTATATTTTTAAGAAGAAGAAACCTTGATGGAAATACTTTGTTGAGGGTGGACTCGGTGAACTTTGGCTTCCACAAATCAACACTTTGTGCTCACACCTACGCAAACACCAGCTGGTTATTTGGCCTCTACTCTGTTCAGATGAAGTTCTTATCTTCTTTTAGTAAGTATGGATTATACAGTATGTATAAGTACATGTTCAGGTGAAGCACTAAAGGAGTATGTGTGTTTGTTTGTGTGTTCAGGTGTTGAATGAGGCTGTAGGAGCGTTGATGTACCACACTATCACTCTGATGAAAGAAGACCTGGAGAAGTTTAAAGCTCTACGCATAATCGTCCGCATCGGGAGCGGCTACGACAACATTGACATCAAATCTGCAGGGGAGCTTGGTGAGAACACCCACAAACAGTTCGACATACAAAAATACTATTATTATTCTCAGAACAATTCATCTATTTATATTTGTTAAAGCTAAAATGTGTGTCAACATATCATTTTTAGATAAATGCAAAAAGTTGTATTATTTTTTTATTATTTTAATTATTGTGCTTTTAATTGGTATTTTCATGCTTTGGTTTATGTTTCATGAATTCGTTTTTTTGCTGTCTGTTTTAATGCTGCGTGTCTGTAATGCTTTTATTTTGTAAAGCACTTTGGTCACCTGTGGGTTGTTGTAAAGGACTATAGAAATAAAGTACATTACATTATTGTCTTGACCTTGACACATGACTAGTTCACTTCAGACAAGATGGATATGTCAGAGAATTAGACATAATGAGAATTACAGCTCATATGCACTTTCAAAATTTTAGAAATACTCTAATGGAAAAACTCTAATGGAAAAACAAATATATATGCTACGAAGCATGTTATTCTTCTTTGTCTGCCTAGTGGCTAAATGCAGATCCATCTCTGTGGCTGGTTGGTCTGTTTGGGCAGTTAAAACATGCCAGCACAAGATGACATCCGACATAAACCAGGCCCTTGTCTAAAGGCTGATTTCTGCCTAAAAAAATATTAATTAGTAGAGAGAAAAAGTACTGTTTGTACATACAAGTAAAAATCTCTGACTTTCTTTTTTCTTTACCAACATCCGCTATCTCCTTCCACCAAGATGTTCTGCCATTTAAAAGTTGCCAGCCGTGTTTGTAAAGAAAAGTGCTGACGTCTTGCTTCAGCCTGCTCTCCTGCACCCAAATAGCTTTTGCCAGACTTCATCCCGCTCCCTAAAATTGCCCCAAAAGCAATTACTCATCCTTATCTGCTCTCTCTGGTTGCACAGGCATCGCTGTATGTAATATGCCAGCAGCGTCAGTGGAGGAGACGGCGGACTCCACTCTGTGCCACATCCTCACCTTGTACCGACGCACCACGTGGCTGCATCAGGTTTGTGTGTCTCTGTGCGGCTGATGAAAGGGGGAATCGACTCAACTGGGGCTTGAATGAGCCACTTCATTCTGAAATGTATAGCTTTTTTAGAGATGCACATTTTGCCTATCACAAGTTTTGGTTCCTCGACACTTAATCATAATAATTGTCCACTGGCAAAATCAGCAAAATTGAAACGTTTCGTTTCCTTTAGAATGTTGCTGTATTTGAAAGACGTTGATGTAAGGTGTAGAAGGTACAGTAAAAATGACTTGTTCCTCAAATCAGTTGGAGTTTTTTAAAATGATGGTCAAAATATCCAAAAGGATTTAGACTCTGGTTGTTTATTGCAGGGTCATATTATTATGAATTGTGAAGTGCACCTGGATCATGTTAATGTGGTCATTTTTTGCAATGTCATTAACTGATGTTTGATGTTCATGCCAGGCTCTGAGGGAAGGCACGCGGGTTCAGAGTGTGGAGCAGATCCGTGAGGTGGCGTCGGGTGCGGCAAGGATCAGAGGAGAGACGCTGGGACTCATAGGACTTGGTGAGCAATATAAATAAATAAATAAAAATGTGGTTATTGTGTAGTTGATTTTCCCTGGTTCGGTTTGATATTCAGCCTTGTCAGACAAGTCCCTGCTGTGGAAAGTTTTTCATCGAGCCATTTTCCTCTCTTTGGCATTTTAATTTTGAGAAGTTTTCCTCCTTAGCTCAGCTAAATTGGCCTCCTGAGGAGCTAGTGCCAATAAACTATAAGCGGATTAAACCCCGAGGTAGAATGCTAATCTTTCCCCCCGTACGGTCAGAGAAATTTTCCACTCATAATGAGCAGACGTGAGTAGCCACAGCATTATGTAAAATCAAGAAAAGAGGAATATTACATGTACAAATGTGAAGTACTGTGTTTTTATGTTCCATCTGAATGGAGGTTTCATGTGAGTTGCAATTTGCCTGAATGCGTATTCATGTGTTTCTAGGTCGAGTGGGGCAGGCTGTAGCTCTGCGAGCCAAAGCCTTTGGCTTTAATGTGATTTTCTATGACCCTTATTTGGCTGACGGAGTAGAAAGATCCCTTGGACTACAGAGGGTCACCACACTACAGGTAACACGCTGGGGAAATGTCTTTTGAAATCAGCAATCAATCTCACTGTCAAAGCTGGGAATGGAACAATCAAAAATACAACATTTTCACTTTGGATAACTATGAATGGGGAAAAACCACTAATATTTCATGTGCAACGGGGAAAATACTGTTATCTTGTATTTAAATGATCTTATTTAAAGGTCTAGTGTGCAGCATTTAGCAGAGTGGATTGGGAGAAATTTAATCTACCACCAATAAGTGTGTTAGTATAAGTGTATAGATGCTTTTAAATTCAATAATGTTTGCTTTTTGTAGCATCAGATTAAGCCTTGTTTTATGTTTTAGACAAGGACCTTATTTCATGGAGGCCACATCTTTGCCCTCAAGCCACACCATGCGTTTTACATTTAATTTCATTATTTTTTACTATACAATCAGTGAAGGACAGCATGTTTTCTGCTATACCAAGTTGATGACCAATACAACTCTTTTCAGTTTCTGACCATCATGTTAGGTGATTTCAAAGTGTTTTAGAGTCATTTTAAGAGAATAAAGCATAGTGATGTTGCCATAATATTTAATCTTGAGGGATATTGGTCAGAATAACCATGACATGTCCACATGGCCACAAAATCCTAGTTGCATCTAACATATGGGAAGAGGAGCCTGGTGAAGCAGTGACAACCAGTGAAGAAGCTGATCAGTCATCAATAAATCTATGTGACTGAAAATGGCTGATACAAGTGAATATTATGGTGCATTCCATTTATCTGATGTCGGAACTGGGAGTGACGTCACCCCTCTGGCTTATTCCTTATCTCTCGATCCATCTTGGGAGTAAGAGGAGGATGAGAGAGAAAATGTATCTGATTGGGAATAAATTTGTTTCCTGTGAAAAGTCTGTAGCTGACTTTGCTCGTCTTATTTGCACTACTGTATTTTATCACTTACTTTGAGGGCTTAATGTTTTCTCAGGTGGTACCATCAGGGAAGCATGTGATGAAGTTTAAGAGGTTGATCTGACTTGAGTTGGAAAAGTTGAAGGGCCCGCCTCAAGGCGGATATTCCAACTTCCGATTGCAAGCGAACGCACCATTACAACACCTTTTAATCTGCATTATAGCAGTGTTTCTACCAGGGTTAGTGCAAACACAAGATGGTAACATACTGGATTTACTGTGTTTCCTCCTCCAGGACCTGCTCTTCCACTCGGACTGCGTCTCTCTACACTGCAGCCTGAACGAACACAACCACCACCTGATCAACGACTTCACCATCAAACAGGTGGGGGAGCACACACTGCACACATACATGATTTATTTATTGATTCCATCATAAACCACTATAATAACCCAGGGCCATGAATATTACAGAAGTGGATACCATGGGACATACAGATAAATGAGGTTATGTCTACACAGTTACAACACTGAGGCAACTTACAGGAGGAAGGAAGAATAAAATATTAAATATTTATCGTTATGTTTGGAAATATTTGCACAAGGTGCAGAAAATTAGGAACAATGTGTGTGTATATACTTTAGAGCTGCAACTAACGTAATTGTTTGGTCCATAAAATGTCAAAAAATGTTGATCAAACATGGAAATTATATCCTCGAATATCTGTTTTAATTATTTCTTTGTCGTATGTAGCAAAGAAACCAGAAAATATTCATGTAAAAGAAGCTGAAAAAGCAGAAAAACTGATTAATCTTTTGTCAAAATACTTGACAATTTATCTAGCAATCTGTTATTAATCTATTAATCGAGTAGAATATACCATGTTCTGAGACCATGTTTTTCTACTGGACTGAACGAGTGAGTCACCTCATATGTGTGTGTTATAGATGCGTCAGGGGGCATTCCTGGTAAACACAGCCAGGGGAGGTTTGGTAGACGAGAAGGCTCTGGCTCAGGCTCTGAAGGAGGGAAGGATACGTGGAGCCGCTCTGGACGTTCATGAGACAGAACCCTTCAGGTAATGAATGACCTCACTCTTTTTTAACAAACGGGACTGATGTGATTAGGGAAATGTTTATGGGAGCAGGAGATTAGGTTTTCTCTGCCAAGTGAGCCAGCATTTAGTTCTTGTTCATTCTTCCAGCCTCATAATGAAGTGATGTGTTCATGCTTGGGCTGTACGATGAATCACAGGATAATAGAAATAACAATATGACTAAGATGAAGTCCCTGACGAAACAGCATTACGATGATATATTCTGCAATACTTCAGGAATTCAGTGACCCATGGACAACAAAAAATGTTAAATCATCATGATTTGATTTGATTTATTTTTCATGAAAAAGACCATAATAGCATTTTTTTTTTTTACCATACAGTGAAGCTCCAGTTTATGCTTTAAATAACATGAATTCAAATGTTATTCATTTATCAAACACTGATCTCTCAGAAATGGCAAATTCATATATCCAAAATATTATTATTTGGCCCCATATAGAAAAAATTTTTGTTTGTTTTTTGGGTCATCATAAAATGTTGTCACAATGGAGAGCTTAACAATAAATCATGGAAAGATTATATGATCATCAAGATACATGAATCATTAATTTCCTATTTGATTAACGGACTTAATTTGCATAGCCATGCACCATAACAATAACCGCACACGGAATGACCATAAACATTAACTGCTCGTAGAACTAATTGGCGTATTGACAAAATGGGTTTGGACTGTTCCTTGATTAAAATACAAGATAGACATTGTAAAAGAGACTTGCTGAATGACTGAAAATATAATATACAGTGATTTTATTCATTGTTGGTTTAATCAGTTTCAGTCAGGGCGCACTGAAGGATGCCCCCAATCTGATCTGTACGCCTCATGCTGCCTGGTACAGTGAACAGGCTTCACTGGAAATGAGAGAGGAAGCAGCCAGGGAGATTCGAAGGGCTATTACAGGTAATGCATACACACACACACTGAAATATGTAAACACAGGTCTCTGGTGACATGTTTTAGCTGTTGTGCTACAGTCAACCATCCATCTTAGTACTTTTAACAAACAAAGATTAAGGGCCTGTCACAGTCTCTGTTCTCGTAACTCCTTCCTATCCCACTCTTTCTGCTATTTCCATTCTCTGGCTCGTGGTTTCCCCAGTGGCTCGGTCTGTTTACCAGTGGCCTGTTTAATCATGCCTACCTGTTCTGTCTCTGTAGAAAGTGGGCTTTTGTGGAGGGAAAAAAAACTGTTTCTGAAATGTAGTGCAGTAACAATAACTACTTCCTTCCCCGTGTTACAAGAATACTGGACTCACTTTAAAACTTCAGCAAACTCTTACTTTTTCTTCTTTTTAGGTCGTATTCCAGACAGTCTGAAAAACTGTGTGAACAAAGAGTTTCTCTCCCAGAACAACCACTGGACAGGAGTCGACCCATCGTCTGTCCACCCAGAGCTAAACGGGGCTTATAGGTAAGACAAATAAAAGATAACACAACTTTCAAATGACATCAGTGTTTTAGCTTCCCTTTGTTTTCACTGGCTGCCAATCAATTTAGTGCTTTGCAGGGCCAAGCCCCACCTTATATTTTCAATCTCCTTATGCCGCACTCCCCAGCACGTCCCCTGAGGTCATCAGAACAAAGACTCTTGATAACCCCCCGTACCCATTTTAAGACTCGCGGAGACCATTCTTTCCAGGCAGCAGCATCCAGGGTTATGGAACACAATTCCCTTGTCCCTTTGCTGTATGGACTCTGTTGATTCTTTTAAGAAGGAGTTGAAAACGTAGCTTTTTTGACAAGGTATTTACTTAGGGTTGATTTTAATTTGTGTATGACAACTGTCTTATGTGCTCTTATTTTTCCTTGCTGTAGTATTTTATTTGTGATTGTACAGCACTTGATTTCTGTGAAAAGTGCTATATAAATTTATTAAAAAACTTTACTTAATAACTTTCTAGTGCCGTTTAATATTTGCACATCAGACGATTTTGCCATGGCTGAATGCCACCAGGGATTTTGTCTTTGTAATTCAGTTGGCTGGCAGTCAAAATTATTTTTAGTTAATTGAATTTTACTTCCTTTCTTTATTATATAAACCCTATGACAAATTAGATAACATCAGATAACAGGAAAAGACAGAAAAACATTTCATATCCTGAGCCCCTTAC
This sequence comes from Microchirus variegatus, assembly GCF_963457635.1. Classification (NCBI taxonomy): domain Eukaryota; kingdom Metazoa; phylum Chordata; class Actinopteri; order Pleuronectiformes; family Soleidae; genus Microchirus; species Microchirus variegatus. The sequence goes on along the minus strand of NC_139807.1, from coordinate 6,765,507 downwards.
TCTAACCTTAACCATCACAACTAAGTACCTAACCCTAAAACCAGGTCTTAACCCTAAAAGAAAAGTTGTCAAAATGTCCTCTCAAAGATAGGTTTGTAAGTTTTTTGGACCTCACAAAGAATATAAACATAAGTATACACATAGGTTTGCACATTGACTTACATTCATTTGGACAAGACCTTGTCCCAAACCTTAACCATAACTAGTCCATGCCTAACCCTAACTTTAACCAAACCACAATTCAAATGTAAGCCCTAAGCATAACTTAGATATGAGGTTCTGCCTCTTTAGGAACAGGTTTTGGTCTCCACGAGGACTACTGGTCTCATACAAGACTCATACTAATGTTACTAAGGACCATCTGTGATACAGCACACTCTGTGACTGTGACATTTTCAGAAAATGTTTGTAACTTATCTCAGTCTAGCTCTCAGTCTAACTCTCAGCCTCTCTCCTTCAGGTATCCTGCAGGAGTTGTGAGCTTGCCAGCCGGTGGCCTCCCACCTCCGGTTGAAGGCATTGTGCCCAGCGCTGTGCCCATCACACACACCCTCCCACCCGCTATCATACACCCTCCTCATGCCCCGTCTCCTGGACAAAACATAGTAAAGCCACCAGAGGGGGACAGAGAGCAGCATCCGAACGACCAGCTGTAGCCCCACACATACACACACACACACACACACACACATAAAAGCTTGCCCATGTTGTCTGGTAACTGGAGGAGTTCGACATGGCAACCGGTGACAAAGCAGTGAGTTCCCTAGTGACAAGTTATCAGATTTACAGATTGTTGAGGTCCCAAAACAAACCATTCACCACTCTACAAAGAGGAAGAAGATGAAGATGATGTTAAAGAGGATGAGGAGCGGACAGCTGTCAAATGCTGTAACTAAAGCACAAGACAGTTTGTCCTCTGCTCTGCCCAGAAGTCCCAAAAAAGACTGTAAAACTCAAGGTCCACAGTTTGTTCTTCACACAACAACATGACTAGATTTTTAAGTATTTTCCTCTGCCAGAAGTTTAAGAAAAACTATAACAAGAAAAAAAGACGTATTTCTTGATTTGGAAATATTTTAAAAAAAAAGAAATCAAATTCTGCTGTCTTAGACTGTAGTGTGTCCAAAGTTAGAAGAGAGCCGTTCATGTCTTTCTCTCCTTTCCTGTGTCTTTCTCTTAGTTTGATGTACGAGCAAATAGTAGGTTATGAAATCAATGTAACCTGTCTGTGTACAGTTTTTAGACTTGCAGCAAGAAGTTACTGACATTTGTATCCCAGTCTCACACAAAAACAAGAGTTGCGATCACTCTATGTAGCCAAACTGGTGTGAGAACTGAAACACGTTTAATTTTTTTGTCCCCACATTAACTAGCTCCCATCCCAGAAAAAAGAGGCAGCTTTTTGCACACCAGCTCAGGAAATTAAGTTTCCGCGGTTGGTTTCCCCCCGTATTTTCTTTCACCTTTTGTTTGTGCTATGCCACCTAGTGCTTTTGTTTTCGACCTTGCCTTTTGTGTTCCACTACATTAGACAAAGAACTTAAGCAAGATCTTAAGTTCATCTAATGTCTGCTTTTGTTTGTCATGTTTAAAAGGAGCATGTGATTTTGCTCTTGGACATTATGTAAATGTTTCTCCCAAATTGAAGGGGTTGTGGGAGGAAAGGCTGCAGGCAGGTGGCAAAATGGTATGCTTGGCTCGAGCGACTTCATCACCAGTCACAATTTCTAAATTGCAAAACAGACTGGTTGAGTTAATTACTCTGTATGGCAACGCCGCTCGTCCATGAGGTGATTCTTCTAAAATGTACTTATCTTTGTCTTCTTCTTGTGCGATGATCCAGTACTTCCACAATCACACAGTAACTGCTCGGCTAATGGAGCATGAACACTTCATTACAGCGAGGTTTACAAATGACGCACAGCACTGACGGATCAGTGCTTTGCTTCTTGCTGCTAAATAAGTATTTCACAAAAGTTGTCCGTCTAGCTTTGGATAAAACATTCACATCCTCTTGAAGACAGTTAATGCAAATGGACAGATGAGGAATAGTGTGTGCTTGATGTTTGATCAAATTTTGTTTTTATATGTTTTGATCTTCTCCAATATCATCTTTATTTTAAGAATAATTTTAAAACAGAGCTTCATGGCTTGTCCGTTTAAACAGCTCTCTAAAAGAGAAACAACCTACTTTGTGCAAACAAAATACTATGGTTTTACAAAACCGTGAGTGACATCATAAACGCACAATAAAAGATATTTAATGATAGCATGTCAGAATGTATGAATTGTTCCAGTAGTATCCCTTTAACATTTCACGATGGCTCCCTCTTGAGTATACCGTTTAGCCACCCACTGTGGCTTCTGTCTATGTGTACATATGGTGTTCTGCCTGCCTGTGTCAATGTGACTTGGTTGTATCTGTGTCTAAACAAAAAAAAAAAGCAGCACTGGGAGGAGGGGTGGTGACTAGCACTCAACATTACAAATACTACCATCTAAAAATACACAAGTTAAAAAAGAATAACTCTCTGACTTAAAGGTCCAGTGTGTAAGAATTATTAGAGGCACTGAATGGTGCGACTTCAGATTGGAAAAAATGAAGGGCTCCTTCGTTCACCCCCACTTTCCCAAGCGTGTGAGGGAATACAGAGGCCTTTGTGCAATAGAAAAGGATGTCACCTTTCTTCATTAGCACAGTGAGCTTGTGCTTTAATGAGAAAAGTACACTTGTCTGTGGCGATCAGATAGCACTTGGTACACGTGGTAGTAACAAGCGTCCCCGCCAAAAGCAGAAGAGACAGCACAGTTTTGTCGGCTCTATCACGTTAGCAGAGATGCTAGATCGTTGCATTTAAACTTCTGTTCAATGTGGTCACAAAGTGTCTCCGACCATCTCCTAATGAGGTTTGGCAGATCGGATAACTATCCTCAATGTGCCCCGGGTGTATTTACACCTGTACTAACAAGTGGTCAGATGCTATCTGATTGCGCTCTGATCACAGAAATCTTAATGCCAGGTGTAAAGGGGCGGCCTGTTTGGCGTTGCAAAATGGTGGCCTACTAAATGCAAGGCAATTTCTTAAAGTGCACAAAATGCTTATGCTAAAGATACAAAAGGAAAACATGAAATGATTACACACTTACATAAACATACTTATGGCTAGTATGTTCAATATTTTGCCATTTAACCCTCCTAAATGTCCTCACTGGAACTTTAAGGTAGCGAATTGAGCCAAACTTTTACTGGTTACATTCCCACAATGCGACAACCAAATGAAACTGTTACATCAGAGGTAAAACACCTGACGGTCTCTCCCATGATGAATATTTATTACCGATTCCAGCTCCTGTGTTGTTGGTGTTCGCGGGCCCAGCTGAGTGACGGTGCATTCTCAACCCCCTTCTACCAGCAGCTGAGTAGTTATAACAGTCCACTGTTGCCTACCTGGTCGTCTTCATGGTGAGGTAGTCAGTGTAGCGATCAGGGATGGAAATTTCACAAGCCCAAGCTAGTGTCGAGTTCTCTATAGCCAGATACCAAACAGGGGATTTTGTCCAGAACCTCCAAAACACTGAAAGGAATGTGCAAATATTTTGGACGTTATGCTTCATCTTTTCCTCACCAGATGCCTATCATTGTGTGGAGGAGAAACTCTTCAGTTGTACTTCAGTCTAATATAAACTCAAAGCATTCCTTACTCAAACCAATGAGTGCCACAATTAACAACAGCACACTGTTTTGTTTTGTTTTGTTTGTTTTTTCTCCAGCGACAAAGTGCTCCTTGAAATTCCATCCCTGATAGTGACAAACAGTCCACTGTTGCCTACCTTGGTCCCTTTTATGGTATAGTAGGCGTAGCAATATACAGTATACATATTATATATTCTACAGTAAATATCATTATTTTTGGTCAAAACTGACAACCTGACAAAGATATGTTTGTGACTGTATGCATTTGTATGAATTATTTTAAAAGGAAATAAACTGTGGAAAGGTGAAATGTGCCTCTGATTATTTTGCGGTAGAGAGGTTGGCTTTTCAATCACGTGTGTGTGAAAATGACGATTTAGAAAAGTGGAATTCCCATTTTAAAAGGCCCAATATGCAATAATTGAGCACTACTAAGCATCACAGTTGAGTATGCATGTCAGACCAAAATTAGAGTAATAGTGTAAACTAATGTCAGGGAGTTACTTGTCTGAAGCCTTTCTGGACAATTACTAAGCTATTTTTGGAAATAAATGTAGAGTCACCTTTAGCTGGAGGCTTTGATCAACTAGTGCTGCTTGTTCGCTCTTGTGCCTGTGTAAAAAGCCCAATTCAAACTCACCATAAATAAAGGAATCAGTATTTCTGATGGTACACAAAGGCAACATATGGACCAGATACCAAAACAGAAACTCACTGATATCAGAAGAAGTGTGACAGATAGATAGATAGATAGATAGATAGATAGATAGATAGATAGATAGATAGATAGATAGATAGATAGATAGATAGATAGATAGATAGATAGATAGATAGATAGATAGATAGATAGATAGATAGATAGATAGATAGATAGATAGATAGATAGATGCACAGCTTTATAGTTGTTCCTCTCATTTATCAAAGTAAATGTTATTACTTGTAGTATTTTTGGTAAGTACCAGTTACCCATGGATTCCACCAGGTGTCACCAAAATAGCTGCTGCTCCACAGACATTTCACTTTCAATATGTGAATCTGCACAAACTCTGCTACTCAGGTCTGTTTTAGAGTTTAATCTATGTCCACAATAAATTCACATTTATCTCTCTGTGCTCTTCCAGACATATGAATTGCAGAGGTGAAGCAGCACAACAGTGGTTGTCAACACAGTGGTTGACAGTCAAGCACTCACCTGCAAACATTCACCGTGTTATTTACTGGTCAAATAAAACAGCCAGAATAACTAAATCATCATCCAATAAATACAATATTCATATAATGTAATTTTGATTTATATGGTGTGGGGGGAAAATAACATATTGACTGTGATAACTTTTCGCTGTCTGTATTTCTGTGTGGTTTAGAGTTGGATATAAAGAATATACCAAATGATTGAAAGGCCTCAAGGGGAATCTAATGACATCTGAAACACTATATTTTTTGGACAGCACAAAGAAGAATGAAGGTTTATTTGTAATGATGGAAGTGTGTTTTGTTTCATAAATTTGCAGTGTGGAAATCAATTGGGTATGGTTGGATTCTAGTTGGAAAGGTAAAGGTTTGGTGCAAACAGTGGGTAATGCATGTGTATACTTTTCCATGACTGAGACCTAAAATGACATACATTATCAAATATAGTTTATATAGGGTTAGTGTTGGGTTTAGGGTTATGAATGAATGAATGAATGAATGAATCGTTTATTTCGGGCATGACAAGTAATCAACATCTGCATACATCAGCATTTACATTCATACACATGACCGAAAGGGACAGCGGGAGAAGCAAAGCTTATCTAGTCCCGCCCCCATAAAGGGTTAGGGTTAGGGTTAGGGTTATAGATTATGCAATTTCTAAGTGTGTGTAGAAATTAAGGTTTTATTATATTATTATTGGTAACAGTGAGGCACCATTGTGAAGATACTGGTAAGAACAAAGCTATTTTTCCTCGCAGTTGGCACTGTCATGACAAGCAGTCCTTCATTAGAAACCAGATGGATGCCAGGGTGAACACTCATCCCTTCCTTGTTATGAAAACAGAATAATCATTCATCATTTGTCTGCGAAAACCCTCTCTGGTAAGAGATCGACATGGCTATTACACGGAGAACTCTGTTTTATCATCATAATGACAAGTTTAAGTCAAAATAATATCTATTTCAACTTCCAGGCCAGTGGATAACATTTAGTTGGAACAAACTAGTTTTTCAAACAGAATTTTCAAGCAGAATCTTACGATGCAAACAAAGAAGAATGACATGCTTTCTGACATACTAAGGCCACCGTAGTTCCCTGTAGCACAAGGTAAAGGAAGGTAAAGGTTTGGTACAATTTGGTGCCTCACCACAAAACGACCAGTTAACAAGTACTATCCATCATGGAGAGGCAAAATATACAGAGTAAAGCTGAGCGAAGCCACAATAGTATAGTGGAAAAGCGTCATATGTTTTGAGATGCCAAATCTGTTCTTCCTCTGCCTTTGTCTCATGGTACAGCAGAAATGGTTGTTAGCTGCCAATCATATGTAACCTCATCTTGAACTGAACTTCAGACGCTGGACATGGAGCGACATCTACATCATCACTCTGTCTTTGTTTTTCTCTTCATCCATCTCTGTTTTGCTCCCGACATATCCCAAAATCACTCCACTGCACTCTTTGTCCCTTCCTCTCTGGTTCATCCATTCAGGGTTACAACCACTGGAACAAGCTCTCCAGCAGCTGGAAACTCAAGATAGTTTAATCTAAATCTCAGGACGCAGGATGGGAACCAGATGCAATAAAAATGAAAATAATCAGCGGGCATGTTTTATTCAGCTAGCATTGAGGACCTCCAAATGGCACGTCACACAAGGAAAGAGACGTTTTCATGAATTTACCACCATGACCATCTTCAGACATAAATTGGAAGGTTAGAGACGGTCACGTCTTCCATTGTGAATTTAGACGACAGTTGAAGATTTAAGAGACGCTGGCTTTTTCAAGGAGGAGGGGAATTCGGGGGAATAGGTGAATGACTAATGCTTTCCGCTTCTTAAGGAAATACCTTGAAGCTGCCCCTGAGCAAGACACATTAATCCATGTTATAGCATAATTGTGTTTTACAGGGTTCAAGTGGAAGAGTGAGGGCCCTTTTGTCCTTGTTAAACCCTTGGCAGTTGGACAAGAGACTGAGGCATGAAACAAACAAAAGCCTTCTCCAAACAACTGAAAAGATGATGGATGGTAGAATGAGTGATGTTTTCCCTTTTCAAATTGAATGTAAATAACAGTGGATTTCTCAACTTCATGGTTTATTTTATTACTCTGATCCACCAAGAATATTTATTGAGTTCAAAAGTCTTCATTATACACGACAGCTACTTCAATGGTGCCCTTTTAGAGTTCTAAAAGACAACTTTCTAAATGTTTTTCAGGCTGTTGCACTTCCATTTGCCCTTAGTTCAGCTCAATGTTGGTGGGACATTAGGGACAAACTCCTGACACCCTGTTTGGGCCTGAACAGCTGTCCTCTCCTAAGCCATATAGCCCTATATGATGCAGCAGCGATATATCAAGTCAAGTTTTTGCTTTTTTTTTAAATAACCTTCTGCCTGACTGAGAGATCGACAAAGTAGCAGACAGAAATCCAGATGTCTTGATTTTCTACAATAAATGACACTGACATTATACAATATGATACAAGTTTTAGACCACACATCGATGACTTATGACATGTGAACTTCGTGTCGTGTCAAATTTTAACACTCTTTGTGGAAAGCACTGTATGTGAGAAAAATATATGCGTGCAGCACGACACGGGTTCTTGGGTCGATGATGGACATGGAGAAAACGGGCGTATTTCCATTTCCTCTTTGCATATCCCTCTCCTGTCCCTCTGCTCTTCTCACCTTTCCTCGCTCCTCTATGCGGTTTCTTCCTCCATTTTCTCTATTCTCCCCTCAAATGGACTTAGTCCAAATAAAGCCAAACAAAGGATCATTATTATCCTGAAGAAAACATGGTGGAAAAAGGTTGACGCCATAACACTGAGAAGGTGAGACACCCTGCTGAGACGAGTTCCCCACCAAACCAAAATGCAGGATTTCCATTAGCATTTGTTTCACAGGCAGGTTTCAAAATCCAATGGGTCCACATATGGTTTCATTGGGCCCTACCACCCTGCCAAGAAAAATGTTAACAACACCAGACACGTGCTTGTAAATGTCAACTGCTGCTGGAAAGGTGCTACCTCCATTGGCTGCTTTGGCAGGTCACCAATGTTTTGCTGGTGGGGAGCAGAAATTGTGCGTGCAATATTTTCACAATTTATAATTTTTTCACAATTATTTCCGGCCACCACTGTGTCACACATGCATTATGACAGTAGAACTGAGCTGCCTCACCAAACTGAGCTTGAGGATTTGGGATAAATTCCCTATTTATTTGACTTCTGACTGTTTTGGCAGCAATTGTTACCAAAGAGATGCAGCACAAAGCCTTTGCAGGACTGTTGTCAATTTGCAAGAGATATTTAAACCCTTTGACAACAGCTGTCGACCATAACGCCAAACCGACAGGGTTTTGTTGATGTCTTTGAATGCCTCATTCCATTTCTTGGGTTTTAACAAAGCAAAAATACTGGCTCTTATTCCTTAACTCGGTCTGGTAAAGTAGATTATATTGTTATCACTGGCCTAATGGGTTTTATTAGACCCATATGATGTTGGAAGACTTTGTGCAATAGTTTATATGAAGTTTATATGAAATGAAGACTGTTTGGATGGGGCTTGCGCTGCTGGAGAAACTGCATGGAATCAAACGTGAGGACAACGATTATGAGAAAGACAGCTAAAGATACAAACAGAAAGGAGAAAAAGAAGACAGAAGAAGCAGCGAGAGATAATATGAAGGAGAGCAAAGATGGAGAAAGGTTGATGAGGTGACAGAGGCCCCTCTATTAAAACAGGTCATTTCAATTACTGTAACACGACACATTCCATTGACCTAAAAATCAGCTTTTTCCAATTATGCTGTTTATATTTTTCAACGTGACGTGAGGGCACGTTTTCACATTTCCACTCAACACATGGACATGGGTTTGTATTTGTTTGTCTCATAAACAAATCTGAGTCACTGGTGACCCAGTTTCAGCCACCAGGTTCCTGGAATGTTCTGTTATTTTTCTGCCTAAATGTGTCTGAGGTGGGAGGAGCTGACACTAGACAGATGCCATGTGAATCCCGTAAAGGAACTCCTAATAAGGTAAACACACATAGCTGTAGCAATATAAACAGGCAAGCATAACAAGTATCAATAGAGGGAGAACAAAATATGATAAACACTGTTTTTTATGACTATTTATGTCTATTTTATGACTATTCAATGCTGGTGGTGGTGCAAAGCAACTTAAATGTATTTGCCTCTGGTTATTTGCCCATCCAAAACAGACAGAAATATACGTAATGCAAATTTTGTTTGGATTATTTTTAAACTTTGAAGTTCAGCTACCACCTTCTGACCTCTGTGTGGCCTGTTTGAAGCAAACTTGTTATACTTAGTTATACTTGACTGCATCAGCTACGAGACAAAGTCTCACTGCAATTATTTATGGTGTCATGGTTCTTGACGTGTGTTGAAGTAAGGAAAGTGTGTTGGCGCGTCTTGCATGCTCCATACTATACGAAATTATGTTCTACTGTCCAATTAAGCACACAAACTCACTCACCTCTCGAGTTTTGCTACTTGAGAGGTAAGAATTGAAAGAATTGTCCAAAAGGTAATGCACATTTGTTAGTACATAAATATGCACAGATTTGATCAGTATTCAGATCTATTCCTTATCCATTCATCACACCAGAGGCTGGGGGGGACATCAAAACTTAACATGAGCCTGAAGGACATTTTGAATTCTCATTTTAAAGTTGCCTAATAGCAAGAGCCTGTTTTCATAGACTTTCTGTATATTTCCAAAGCAAAACCACAGACGCCTTGTTCAACTTGATCCCAAGAAACATCAAATCATCTGCAGAAGCACCCAGTGTTATTTGAACAAATCAAGACTAGATTTCTTCTAGGAATGGAGAATAAATTCATTTCACATGGCATCGCTTCATTCTGTCACAGATTAATAACAGCATGTTTTCCAAACGCTGATCCAGGAAGGTTTCTGAGAGGTCTTCGTCACTTGACTTAAAGCGTAAAGGCCAACACAGATGATCTTAGCTATTATATGCACATGAATACATAAACCAGACAGACAGGCATATAGCCAGAATAACTGGTGGCATGCCAGTGATTGTAAAGATTTAGGAGTATGCATTTATTCTGCAGCTAAGATTGAGCCAGAATACAAATTGTCAAACTGGTTTGATTTGAAGCCAAAAACCAGACCGGTATACCGAGGAGTTGCCACACACTGAAATGTTGCCACTGAGTAGTATATAATAAGTGAAGTGATTCCAGTCCTGTTGGTGGCAAAAATGCACCTCTATGTCTCTATGTTCGTGAGGCAGTACCACAGTCGACCAGTGGCAAATGTTATTCCTGCAAACACAAATTGTCCTGTGGGTCCTAGTATTCCTCGAGGGTATCACTGAGTCTGCCATAAATTGCACTCATGTTGATTTATGTCAATACTGATTGCTGTGCTTTGAATCCTGACCATGCAGCAGCTGTTGAATTTTGACAAAAGTTGCTCCGGACATTCTCCAGAGGTTCACCTGCCAGCTTCCAAGTCAAATCTCTGGATAATATCTGTGGGAGCACATGCGAGAACACAGCAGGAGAAACTAACGATAATTTAGATATCGATGAAAAGTCTGCTACCTCCATCATACTCCCAGTACTCCACTACATTATACAAATTTTATGTCTGAAAACATTTCATGTCAACCTTAATCGGAAAAATCTTCCAATAGATCACATTAAAAAATACTTGATACAACTCAATTGTCTATTATTATATATAATCAAACAATTAGCCATTACTTCTCAGTTGTACACTGATGTGTTAAACCATGGCTGTATTACACATAAATATGGTCACCATTAACAACATCAGTAAAGTCAATATTGGTGTAAATGATTGCAGCGAAATCCTCAACTGACAAAGTAAATACCTTTGTCTGAGCCAAGCAATGTCTCATACAGAAGAGTATTTTCTTGCTGATGACATTCATCTGAAATCTTTTGTTTTACTTTGTACACCTGCTTTTTTTTGCCCCTCAAGTACCTGACCTTCAGTTTTGTCAAACCAACCGCCCTTGTAAATGCTGGCACCATCGTTATTTCGGTCTCATTATTTGTACGGTCAACTCTTTACTCTTCCTACCGATCGATGACAACATGGTAATGTCCAAGTCTTTAACTCTGAGATTCAAGTGAGCTTTTTTGCACATGAACATTAAATCGACACATCTTTCAAAGGAACACTTATTGGCAAAGTGTCCAATAACTTTTGAACCCTTGCAACGTGGGCAGTTAGTCATAAAAAGGCTATATCTTACATAGAGTTCTTTCTATGTTGGCAAAAAAGTACTCCAAGACTTTTTAATATAGAAACTATTGTGTGTATTTGTTTAATTTGGGTGTTTTGAGGAACAAAATAAGTCTAAGTCTCTATGGACAATAATGAATTAAGCTGTTGGGCTTCTTGAACTGTTGTGGTTGAGGTTCCCCTTTTCTGGCCAAAAATGTACTACTGCTAAAGTAACTCCACTTCTACGCCAGTGCCTTGTCCATTACAACCCACACGCTGAGTGATTTTTACAGCAAACTGTAGGAAAAGCAGAAGCAACATCAGGTGTCATCATGAAGTATATCACAATACAACTTGTACTGAACTGAAGCTATAAGATGATGGATGTTTTGATGCAAAACAGGGGTCAATCTGCACTTTATGGCTGCTCTGCAGGCCAGATGTACTGTTCTGTTTTCAAAGTGAGGACAGTGTTATGCACTGTATCCAGTTTTCTATCTGGGCTGAACTTTTGGTGTTACGGGTTTTGCTGCGAGGGCAAGTGCGCTACATGTAGGAGGTTTATTGGCAGACATTTTATAAACTACCTATACTGAATATATGTACTTTAGGCAAGATCCTTGTTATACAGGGGCTGCCATGTTTGTACAGCAACCCCAAATATATGCATGATTTGCATTGTGCAATAAACTTTTATTTCACAAACAACAAACTAGCAAAATAGCTCAGCCCAAGTAAACCTGGTCCAAACCAACAAAAATGAAGGAGTCAAACCATTAGAGGTAACTAATTCTCACAAATCTGATCTTTAAATCAATAAACATCTCACATATTTGATGTGAATGAGTTTCCTCTGATTCTTTCCTAAAATAGTCCACTAGGAAGAACATGATTATACATTATATTATAATATATATATTATAACATGAACGTGATTATAAATTTAAACAAACTTTGACACTTCACAAGAGTTACTGTAAATAGTGTTAGTCAACTAGATTGTAATGTGCAAGGATAAGATTTTGTAAATAAGTAAGAAAGTAAGTTAGGTGGATGGAGTTGGATTGAAACATACCGTATGATGTGTATAAACCTAATGCAAGAGACAGACAGGTCCAGGTCTCACATCCATCTTCATTATTTCATTAAAAGAGAAACCTAAAACGGCGGCTGGCAAGGTCATTGACGCAGAATATTGGGCAGTAACTGCATACACCTATGAAAACAAACGACGGGTCTTATTACACCGTGAGAGGAAACCAGAGGTAGGAAGAAACAGATTATGGTTTTACAGTAATCTCATTATACATAATAGCTCTTATCCTACTCCAACATTTCACAAACTTCAGTGACATAAAATGGTCAGTATATCTGATTTAAGTTATTTTGACTTTTTTGAACAATGTTATACATATAATATTTTAGCTAATGGATTGTTCCAACACTACATACTGTAAAATAAAAGGCTGGGAGATACCATGGAAAATTATGTGGAGAAATCTAAAAACTAGAGTAACCCTCAGCAGTGATTTATACTTTTCCAAACAGGGACATCAGGGTGGTCTAGGAAACTAAATTATTAAGCAGTGGTTGATGGGTTTCTTAAATGTACTTATTCAGTCTCATGTTAGGTATTGAGGCTGAAGTGGAGGTATATATTTCCTATTACTGCAAATATTAGTTAAAAGATTTAACTGTGCAAATTGAATGAGCATATCAATACTATACTTGATCTAAAGCTAAAGAGCTAAAGCTTTTTCAGGCACAGTGAAGTCTCAGTAGTACATACAAGAGTTACATAAGAAATTGGGCAGAACGGCACCCAGAAAAATGATAAGGTAAAGTTAACTTAAGGCTTATCGGGGAAATTTTGAATGAGCGCATCAACACAAATAATATTTGAAAATGTGTTCATGTACAATTTTGTCAGTAAGTATCTGACATATTGACCTGATGAATTGTCTATAACTGACATTATTGCAATTTATCCCTAAGAGACACGGACGTGTGAATTAAACCTAAACTTAACCAGTTCCTCTTAACCAGAAATTAGGTTCCGCCTGAGAAGGACCACGTTTCAGTCTCCGTGAGGACTATTGATCCTGAGAAGGTTAGTGTTTATGCCACAAAATATGCTAAAGATGTAACAAATACAAGTGAACCCCCTCACACACACACACCAGCTACTATAAGTCCAACTCAATGTTCTCTGCCTGGTTGGCATCTGTATAAAGGCTTGAAGATCCTCTGCTCCAAAAAACTGCCAAGAGCATTTCATTTTAAGTCCAGTCTTCAAAAGCGTCTTCCAAAATCGTGTAGTGAAAGATGCCAGACAGTGATATAATACAGTCTATGCTTGAGCCACAGGCTCACAGAATGGCACATTGTTAATCTGATGCCAGATACAAATAATAGTGAGAGTATGCCTCCAGTGCCCCAGTGAAAGTCTTTATGACATTTCACCGACTGTCACTAACAACAAACACCCCCTGATGCTTGCACCTGACATTATTTGCTGACTGCAATCTTTAGCTGCACCTGCTTTTGACACTATCCATGTAAAAATCATCTCAATGCTCAAAAACCCTACTTCCACCTGTCCAAATGTGAGTGGGAGAGCTAAGTGTGGGATCTGGAGGTTTCATTTGACATCACCCAGTTCAGCCAGGTTCATGAAAGCAGCAGGTGCTTCTGGTAGTTCTTTTCTAGTGTACGGCAAAATCTGAGTTACTGGAAAACAGAGCAGTCTTATCCAACAGATCCTCAGAGTAAGACAGTAAATCTCTGAACAGATAGACAGCAGAAACACAATACGATGTTCTTGGCCGACTAGTGAAAAGTCGCGATAAAACTGATATGCGCACTCTCTTATCATTAAGCTCCCCCTCTCCCAACATACATAGATGCAAATGGGAAAAAGAACTTGGTGAACCAATTACAAATGAGCTATGGAACAGCGCCTTGGAAAAGATTAATACCTGCTCTTTCAGTGCAAGACACTGTCTCATTCAATTTAAAGTTATCTATAAGTTACACTTTTCAAAGGAAAAACTACATAACATATACCCAGAAATATCACCTATGTGTGATAAATGCAACTCCTCTGTTGCAACTCACCTTCATAGTTATGCTTTGTGCCCAAAAATTTATTGTGTGTGTGTGTGTGTGTGTGTGTGTGTGTGTGTGTGTGTGTGTGTGTGTGCGTGTGTGTGTGTGTTTTTCTATGGTTGTGCAGACAAATTCTGGCTCAAAACCATTCTTCTCGTTGTTCTGAGGATGTTCTTTGTGCATTTAGGTATGATGAAGACATTTTAGCTGGTCAACTTTTTTGAGATGTTTTGTAGTATAGGTTTAGATTTTGGTTAGAAAAGAGATTGGAGCTTAAGCATTTCGTTGAAAGGGTTACAGAGTTGGCAAAAAAAGAAATAAAGATTGTTGGAGGAACAGAGGAAGAGGAAACAACTGTGGGATCAAGTGAGGGGCCACACACGAGTAACCATCGGACCAGCTTTTTTCGAATTTCCAAGAATTGAAAAACACGGAAGCATGCATGACCTGGTGTTCTTGCTGTTGCACTTCCAAGTATCTGAGATACTTCTAAGTATCTTAGAAGTGCTCTGTTCTCTATGTATTTTATGTTTATTATTTCTGTAAAGGTGTTTACGCGACCATTTTATGTGTTGCTGCTTTGTTTTTTGGTGGGTGGTTGACTATTCCACGGCCTGGGTTTACCGGCTCTGTTGAAAACAAATGTACATGGCTAGGTGTTCTGCTTCAAGTGAATATGTTATACTGGCTTCACTGATAACAATGGCACAGCCAATTTAAATTAAAATTTACTACGGACTCTGTTTATGCTTTGGTCTGTTTGCGCCACCCCAGCAGACTTTGCCAAACACAGCAAGCTATGGGTCAGAAATTCAAATTGTTACCCAACCTAAAAAGGCTGCTGCTGCTTTGACTTTCACTTTTTAAACCCGTTTCTGACAGAAAAAAGGAACCAAATATAATTTAATGTTTATAAAATAAAACAGATGGTGGGACACAGTGTTACACCAGGAACAAGTGGTAGGTGTAGTTCTACGATCTCCAATAGTTTGATTTAAGAATGCAGTAATTGCTTTAAATGCTTATGGATACAGTTTTACATATTGTATATAACCCCGTTTAGGTTTAGTTGTGGGATATGAATTATAATAGTTATTATTATGGTTTGGAATAGCATTTTAGTTTTGCTCTCCACATACATGAAAGCCATTATACTTGCACGTTCCTAAAAAGAGTAGCAGCACAGAAACCTACTTTGCCTCCTAAGTTGAATAATAATGCACATGGACCACTTGCTCTATCGCTCAGGGGCCTAATGTCTGTGTATATGTTGTGTGTAATTAAGTCTCTTGAGTCTTGTCCAGCGGTAATGCCATGAAGACATGTCTGTATTTTTATAAGATTTCATGAGTGTCTCTGCCTTTCCATCAATACAAATCTCCCTTCGCATAATATGAAAAACAGAGCGTCTTTAAATCATTCTTTCTGCAGACTTCTTTCTAGTGAATTATCAAACCACAATTTCTCTGAATGTTTCTGTATGTGTTCTTGCATTTTCATTTGTCCTGTTCTGTATTCATGAGGGCAGTCTTGTTGCTGTGACTGCATGAGACGTGTGTGATGTCCGCCGATTTGCATGCATGGCATTTTGCCCGATGTCATCGAAGTGTGTGTTTATCCCTGCAACTTCAACAGGTCATAAATCAAGCTTTAAATTACAGAAGTGACTGGCCACAGTTTCATACGCCACCACAGGGATTTCGCTGTCCAAACGTCATTATGCTACACCTCATTCATGTGGAAATCTTGTATAGTCCTTTTTGGCTCTAGCTTCATTTTACCTTGACTGTAAAGGTGACATCATCCACCAACATGTCGAGGGAGTGATATGACCTTTTACGTCTGAGAAATCCATTCAAATCCTGCTGTGTATTGTTTTAATCAGTTGGAGTCACATTGAAATAAGGAGACGTTTATTCTTTTTTTTTCTGTTACAAACCGAACCATCTTGACAAGTCATTCAGTGTCTTGTTGAGACTTAAAATCCTAACAGGAAGGTGACGTAGTTTCTCCAAAGTTCAATTTTCAAATGATGTTATCCCAACACCTAAGGAATGATATCATACAGTATCTATTTCACAATGTTTCCATCACTTTTGAGAGAAACTTTCTTACTGTTTTTTGTGAAAGCAAATTATTTTTTGATGGACTTCTTTGTGCAGCGTTTTCTTCAGAGATTTAAGGTCTTCTTTTGACTGCAGAGAGAATGTAATAGCCCTCCTTTGTCTGTTCATTTCCAAACTATTAGTAATTCAACTGTATCAAAGCCTGACAGCTGGACAGACTTCTGTCCAACATATTTTTCTTGCCCTCTGTAAATGAAAGACGTTCCAACAATCACAAAGTCAAAGACCAGAAAACTTAAAATTGGCTACTTTGATGACTAGTAGGGTAATCTCACTATTACGTATTGAATCCAGTCACCAAATTAGATTAGGGGAAACTCCAGGGGATGTATGTGCAATGTGCCATTCTGGCAATCAAATATCGAATTCTATTTTTTTTTTTATCTTCATATAAGAAAAAAATATGTGACTGAACATATGCTGTTCAGTTTTATTGGGTTGCTGACGTTACTGAAGAGCTCCGCAACACAAGAGTTCGAAATATGAACTTCCTCTTCGAGAAATGTCAACTTTTCCATTAGCTATGCTGGACAACCACAGATGTTACATTTTAAAGCTGCCTCCATTTCCATTTTAGTCTTTCATTGGTGGTGGGAATTTAATCAAATAATTTAACACAATACTTCATGTAAAATGCTGTTGTTAGCCTTTGTTTAAATGTTTCCTTATCGCAAAATTAAATGATCTAGTCCAGAGGTAGGGCATGCCCAAATAATAACAATAATAAAAACTCATGAGAAAAATACATTTCTTTAATTAATAAAAGAAAATTACATTTACCAGTAGCCTGACATGTTCTTCAGTATGGTCTCATGTGGCTGTATACCTTTCCAGGTTATAGCCATGGCTAATATATACACTTTTATTGTTTTATTTGTATTTGCATGGTTTTAAAAACATACGCCAAGAATTCAGTTTTCTTTATCTTAGTTGCGTGCTTATGCAATTGTAATCAGTCTTATTTATGGATGTTGTGGAATTGTCTGGACACTGAAGCACAGATGTACTGGTGTGGATCCAGCAGGGAAATTTATGGGCCGAGCCTGTCACTGTCTGACGATGTTTTGGTTCAGGAGGAGTTTTCTGTCTGGGCACCGCTCACCTCACAGGAGATGTGAGATGCTCGCAGCAATGACTCAGTGTGTTTCAGATCATGTTCCAGCAAGGTAACCTGCCCCAGATCAACCTTGAACAACAAGCAGGGTTCATGTTTGACTCCACAACAAATGTGTCCTTAAACTTGAACCTGGGTTGAATGTCGTAATTTCAAAGGACAACCGGCGCCATATCTTTTCAAGAAAATGACTTGTGAAAGCTTCACTACGTCTTCTTCGATTCTCATCGACCACATAAGCGAGACTGCATCACAGCAGTTAGGACAAAGACGCTTATAAACTTGTGTCCATGTTGTAAATTGATGACTCTTCAGCCACAAGCCTGTGGTTATTGCACTTTATATAAAAACTGATAGGCTTTTTAAAACTATTATCAATTATTATATGTAACTTAAGTTACACCCATCACAATTATAGGTTATGCAGAATTCTCTTCAGAAGTTTTACCCTGGAGACTTCCAGTGATGAAAAGTATGCAGACAAAAGATGCAGACTTGCTTCTATCTCTGTGAGAAAACAAAATGTTGTTTTGCTGGCTTATTGCTTCATTACAAGTTCACAAGTCCAGATGTTCTTGCTTTTTAAGAAACATTGATATGTCTATCGCAGATGCATGTGACAGTTTTGCTTCAGATTAGCCCAAAAACATCAACGTTTAAAGTTTTTCAATGGCTAATCTTAACCTCATTGAATGTTGCTTCATCTCCTACAACAGCTGCAACGTGCAGAGGGCTGCACATTGCAGCCTTTAACTGGATGAACAAGTGGCCACCAAGATGAAAAAGCCAGACTTTATTTAAGTGGGAAGTTCCACGCCTTCTTTTAAAACACATCATTACAATGTGTCAAAACCACAGCCTCGGATCTTAATTCTTGACTTTTGCCTCCACTTCCTCCCAGAGACAAAATGTCAACAAAGCACACATGGAGAAAACTGACACCGGCTCTATCGCCATTTTCTCCACTTATGGAAATTCATTTAGGCACATTTGCAATCTGACAAACTTGGACCACACCGTGTAGTGGCAGGCGCGCCATATTTTAAGTCGAAATTTTGAAGAGTGAAACCTGCACTGAAGCAGAGAGAGCTACTGTGTTGGAAAACTGAGCTTTCATTTGATGTTTTTTCCTATTTTTGCTGTGGCAAAGGGGCCCTGTAAATCATGTCCTTTATACCTCCGGCCGGGGGTTCACCGCCTCACCAAAGGGTGGGAGGACAGCATGATGGGAAAAACATGATGGGATCTCACTTTAGTGGGTCACAAGGAAAGAACGATGGGGAGAAAAAGCACAAATGAGAATGAGGGTTTGGGTTGGAGGACTTGTCTTCACAAGATGATAGAGATACAGAGACAGTAGGGGGTAAAATATTGATATATGCACACAGAGAAAGTGAAAAAAAGACAAATGAAGATGTATAACCACACAGTTAAGGCAATAAAACTCAGATTTCCAATTTCAAGGCACTTTTACGCAACCGGCAATAAATAAACAGTGTAGTCATGACCTATTAGCTGAAAGAATGAAAAGAGAGAAGGATGCCGTTGCATATACTTTATCAAGTGTTTGATAAAATTCCAATTCGCTTTCTTTACAAGAGCTTTTATAGAGAAAATACAATCTTCTGGTCTGGCCCTGTGCGGCTTCAGGCAGTAACTGTTTAACATATTCAGTTTGCACCATCTTTCAAAGCCAGTAACTTAGAAATTGACTGATTGTTTTAAGTCACATACTTTTTCAAGCCTCCCCTACGGCAAATCAATATCTTCCTAAAAAAATCCTAAATATGACTCGGAGTAATTATCATGGCAATATCACCATCCTGTAAAATTTTATAGACTTAACAAATTATTAATAAACTGCTAACGATATTGACCGACTTTTTCTGTGTTTTTTTATGATGTTCATTTTACTGTAAATGTGGAAGCATTTATGAGAGCAGCACTTCAGTCCAAGACAAATGTTCCCACGGGGGCAATAAAGTATATCATATATTATTGTAAACGTCTGGCGTACGGCAACCTTTTAAAACATTACTTAAAATGCTTTGTTCTTATTATTCCACTGTCGGTAATCAGAACAAGTTGAAAGCTTGATATTGCTGAGAATGCTTTTTTTCTGTATTAAATTCAAACAAACTAAGCTGAGATACGAGTTTTGAATAACATAACATTCTGTTAGCACCGTGTAATTTCAGTACAAAGGATGGGCATCTCTAGCAATACTGCTATTCAAATATTTGATGGTATTATTGGTCAAATATTAAAAACTCTGGCGCATGAGAACTAGTGAAACCAATGCAGGGTTCATGACCGGTTCAGGTAAAAGGGAGCAGTTAATGAGATGCATTCAAAGACCATGGTAAATTGCATTAATTCTGAGCTGAGAGGAGCAGCTTCAAGATGCATTCAGGAAATCTCTGACCTCTGCAAACACACAAAGTCCACTAACTGCCGTGGCCACCTTAACATAGTAGATACACCACAAATTGGATCGTTTAAAATTATTTGCTTTTGTAAATGGCAACTTTTAAATGTATTATAACAAGCCACAGTAACTGATCAACATTTTTTTATAATCAAGTGAATAATCAAATAATTGTCAATCCCCATTATGTACACAGACTTAAAGTCAATGTTGGCCTTTCGTAGTGTGACCAAGTCCTGATGAAATCAAATCAGAATTCTGTGGGGAAAACAACAAAACAGAGACCAATGTCCCACTATATATCAGTTTACATATTGTGCCAGAAAAAAAAACTAATATTACAACTATTGGAAATAGGATTGTTATTAATATTCTCATATATTCTTCCAAAGTGAAATCTAGCAAAGGTTTTGGCCACTCAAAACTAAATGACAATGATGGCTCACTCACTGCTGTTACAACTTGTCTCCATGCCACTTTGAAGTTGCCGGTGTGTATATCTGCTTTGTACAGATATACTTTGAATCTGCTTTTTTAAACTCCTTAATCTTTTCTTAGAGTGAACAATGTAACCCAGGTGCCAACTGCTCAGTCAATCACCATGAAAAACATCAGCGTGAGTGAGCGGTAGCAAGAACAGCCGACTCAGCAGCTGTGATTTCCTAATGGTGAATTTATTACGCTGTGTTTTAATACTCTGCGGTCACCTAATACCCTGGACCAGAGCAGAGACCATTCACATTTCTCAGATATAAATCGCTTAGGTCTCGACATCTAATATTGACTTGTCTGGCTGTGGTGGGTTACGATGATTGATGACACAAACAAAGTTGGGCTACAATACCAGCAGTCTGTTGCTGTGGAGTGAGTAGGACTGAGCTGACGTTATCATGACCAGGCTGAGAAAGGACACCGTTTATATAACCTGCAAAATCCAGTGCACCCAACAGTTTAAGGGGTATATACAGTCCTGTAAATGTGTATATGAGAAATCAGTGTGCTGTTATTGCTCTAACCTCCAGAGCATGTCTTCCACTAGAGGGAACACACATAGACAAATACACACATTTGAGAGATGTGTGTAAATGGAGGCGAGGGATCGCAGATTGCGCCCACACAGGAGAAAAAATTACTTCAGGAAATCAGGGGAAATTATTGTTGTAACAAGGCGCTGGGGATTTGAAGAACGAGAAGAAGGCTGAACGATAAAGCCAGATTTACACACTGGGTGGACAAAAGTGAGCACAGGAAAAGAGAAGCGGTCAGAGCATTGGTTGAAACAATCAAGAGGGCAACAGGGAGAATAATATGTTCCAGCTGAAGATGAAATATCAACATGGAGACATGTCACAGCATGAGAGGACAGAGTCGAGCAACACGTAACAGTCCAACTTATGTATTTTGCTACAGCAGCCAATTAGCCCAAGTACCAGGTAAACGCATCTCTATCTCTGAACTGAACAGTGAATAACACTGGGCAGCTGGTTTGTACATTGACCTATTTCTTCAGAGGTTCATACTGCTCACATGCCATCATCATTGTTACCAATTAAATCTATAGGATGACCTCTTAACCTCCTACCTCCATCTGTACATGTCTTCAACACAAAAATGCAACAGACATGTGCCATACTCGCTTCTTCAAGCCAATCATGAGCTGATACCATATGCTTGTGTAGTCTCACTTCCTCCTATAGTCCAAAGATGTGCTCATAGTGGTTAGGTTGAAACTGAATATATGTGAGTGTGAGTTCTGGCGAGACTGGCAACCTTTCTCAGGGTGTAACCCACCTATGTACCACACCCATTGTCAGATTCCACCTTTCCCCTCGACTTACAACAGGTTAGGAGGTAATGTAGATCATTAAATTAGAGGTGGTTTGCGTGCAGTGTCAGGTTATTGCACAAATAGATTATTTTCAATGGAGACATGCGTGCACAAAGAGATGAACACATTTCTGTTGTGATGCAACTGTGCCTGTGGTCCATCACAACAGAAAAAACAAGGTTTGTTTTTTTCTCCACACGTTTCAACCAGAAAAGCTTGGGTAATCTATTGTCTTGGTTTTGAGTTAAATGCATTAATTAATTCAGTGTGGTTGCAGAAACTTCGCCTCTGCCTTCTTCAATGTAGTTTTTAAAGGGTTTTGGATTAGTGTATTTGTCAACCTTTCATTATAGCTTTAATGTCTAGAGTGAAGTGGCAGCACTTATCCACTGATCTTTCATTCTCTTATCCTTTTCACTCTTACTGAGAGTGAACACATGTCATGTGACAACTTTTCACTTTGCACCTGTTATCAATAATGGCCACAATCAAAGGCATAATCAATGTTAGCAGATAGATGTGCTGGGGACAATAGTTCACCAAAGGAGACTCACAGCACAGCAGTATGTTTTTCTTCTTTTGATGTTTCCTGACCTATATTCTTGGAGACCCTCTTTGCCCTTTGCATTTACAGCTTCCTTCTCAACCGCATATGATTGAATATTTTCCTATACAAGCGCAGGATCAGGTCAGACAAGGACCAGCATGTTTTCTCAATCAGGACCTTTCTTTCTTTCTTTTTTTTATGGTCACATAAACATGAAGCAAGAATAGGACAGCATGCTCTTGTGACATGGTTTCATAACAACAGCAACACAACAACAAATAATGTAATAACAAACTGAGGCCATGTGCGTCTGAATGAACAAGAATTCCCAAACAACTACAGGAAATAAGAGAGCAGAAAATGCACTTAAAGGGGTAGTTCAGGGTTTTTTTTTTAACTATGGTTGTACACACAGCACCTGTCATCACCTGGAATGAGCCTAAGATATGGATGCTCGATCTCACTGAAAACAGAGCTGGCAGCAAGGACACCAGGAAAAAGATTTTTGCCTTTTAAAGGCTAATATAATTTGCACCTGCTTAAGTTGACAATATATTTTTTCTCACCATTAAATAGCCTTTCCTGACTGGACAATTAAGTTTATTGTTTGTTTTGTAAATCAGTGAACTCTTCTACACCGAAGATCGCAGAGAAAATCAGTGATGTACAACAATACGCAATAGTAAAAGTTGTTGATCCATTTCTGCCTTCAACTAGTTTAAAAGTGTTATTTTGTGCCTTTGGTCTTTAAAATGTGTAATTTAGCCTTGTATAAGTCATATAAACTTCCAAATGAGGCAGCAGTAGCCCCTGTGAGCCAAAAATGCGGATTTTCACTATGAATATTAGTGGGTGCAGATTTTGTAGGATGTTATATGTCTGAGATCTCTTCCCCCCACTGGCAGGGTGAGCATCCATATCGAAGGCAGATCCCCAACAACTACAGTGTACTGATGGTGCACACAGCAAAGTCTAAGCCTGCAGTACTGTGTCCCATCAGAAAACCACTTCCTTCTGCCACTGTGATCATGCGTCTACTATATTTCCCTTTGCCCTACTGCCCCCGATAAAAGTGAACACTGCGCAGCTCTGTTCTGTGCACGTGAGTTGGGAAGCTAGTGATGAGTTTCCTCTTAAATGTCACTGACGGAAAGCAGACTGGACTCTGGAGTTAGTTTGTGTTTATAAGAAACGTGACCATGTGGAAATCATTAGATGTGGGCTGATTCAGCACAGTAGCATATTTGTGTGTTTGCACGTGAGTGTGTGGAGTGTTGTCGGCCACCTCCAGGTTCAGCAAGTCAAACACTAGACCAGAAGGGGACATAAATACAGGTTTCGAAGAATGAAGTCTTTCTTAATGTAAAAAAAGGGCTATAGTGTTTTTAAGATTTAACAAATTCTGTGTGGACATATATAGTGAAACTACCACTTACAGTGTATGCACAACATACACTATAAGCGGTCCCTGGGTTAAAAAAAAAACCCAGAGGGAGATGACCATTGGCACAAAACTATGATGCTGTGTATAATGGTGCAATTTGGCAGCTATTGTTGTAGAGAAATAGAGATTTTTTGCAAATTTCACAGCAACTTAAATAGATAAAGAGTCGCATTTCATCAATGTCTTTATAATTTACCACTTTGGTACACCTGTTCAATGGTTTCAAAAATCTAATCTGCCAATCACATGGCAGCAACTCACAGCATGTAGACATGGTCTAGATTTAAGTGACTTTGATCATGGCATGGTTGTTGATGCCAAATGGGGTGACCTGAGTATTTCTGAAACTGCTGATCTAATGTGGTTTTCACCTGAACAATCTCTGGGCTTCACATAGTATGGTCTAAAAAGGGAAAACAGACAGTTTGAGATGATAGAAAGGCAACTGTAACTCAAATAAACCTCCAAGACCTAAAATACCTCATCTAGCACTTTATTAGGTACACATAATACCTAATGTGGTGGCCAGTGAGTGTATAAGCACATTTCACTATGAAAAATTGTTGATTTGAAACAGTCGTGCATTCACTTGAGAAAAAGAATTATTGCACTTAATGGAAGACAGGAACACAGGACTGCAGACCAGGGTACTATAAGAGTCTGAGATCATTACACACCTGAAATAACCTGACAAAAATGCGAAGCTGTCAGGTTTCAGATAAACCCTGACTCAGTGACAGCCAAGTATTTTCAAACTGTAATTCATCATTTTTTTTGAATAATACCTCAATTTGACAATAAAAGCACCTGAAAAACCCATTAAAGGAGTTATGCAAATTGACTGTGTCATAGGCAATATACCTTCCTGTAGCACAGGAACTGGATCTAGATACTGACTGCGATTCAAAAACACCACCAAGAGACATTTAGAACATTCTACAAATGTTTTATATAGCTTAATAAGTCATAGTTGTTAGGTATGGGGACCTACAGTATTGCAGTGTTAAATGACACTCTACCAGTGGGGCTGCACAGGACACCTGGCTGTGAATCCAGCACTGCTGAACACATTAGCCAGTTAATGGGGTACTTAAAAAGAAAAGGAGAGAGGAGGTGGAGAGTGGTGGAGGGAGAGCCAAAGTCAAAAGGGCATCATGGGGGCAGATGGAGGGGCTGAGTGTAAGAGTTTAGCAAGTTGATGAGGGAAATGGAGCAAAATGAGGAAAGGGGGGTAGACAAAGGGGGAAGGAGGGAAAGAGTGAGAGGGGTGAACCTCCTGAAAGGCATAAATAGGCAAAAGAGGACTTGGAGCCTCGCAGTCAGTCTTCCAGACGGCCACGTGCACCGCTCTCCTCTCCCCTTCTCCTCACCTCAAGCCCTCCTCTCCACTCATCTGCTGCATCCCATCTTTCATCTGGAACCCTGAGCAAAATCAGTGAGTAGTTTCTGCACCACACCAACAACTGTGTGACAGCACTGTATTACAGAAGGCTACCACTGCATGTTACAGTGGAGCCTTGTGCAATTTTACTCCATCTCAGTAAAAAAGACATTTGAAGAGCTATGACAAGGAAGTGTGGATACAACAAAGTTGGGATTATTATGCTTAATAATATAAAATAATTAGTGGGGCTGTAAAATGCAAACATGCTGACAGATCTTTAACACATCTGGATCTACTTGTTAATGTGTTAATATGTCAATAGCAATAGTGCTCATTTTTACGTACAAGATGATTAAGAAATTGCTATTCAATGCCTATAATTAGCATTTGACTTGATGTGCATGTTGTCCATGTATCCCATGTCCACATAAAAATGATACGTGTCCCTCAGGGAAATATTGCACAACAGGGAAGTTTATTATTCAGGGAGACAAATCCAAATCATCCAGCTCCCTCTCTAGAGAATTGGAGTACAAGACAGTGAGGATGATGTAATGAGGAATCCAGTGTTTGGAAATTCAGCTGGCAGCGCATTATGCTGTGAAGTAATATCTTCAGAGAATAATCTAAGACAGGAACATACAGCTCACTGAGCTGCAGCAGCAAAATGTTGAATTCAATTAAATGTCAGATCCCTCCCTGTTTAACTCGAGTTTACAAGACAAAACAGTGGAAAATAAACAGTGGAAAGGATGCAAGTTCCAGCTGACTCACATGTCCCACTGGTTAAAGTCAACAGTGATGGTGTAGGCACACACTTCGGCCCTTTTTCCTAGCTCTTTTTTCTAGTTTCTAGATCCGACAGGAAAAGGAAAGACAAAATAAATGACAACTACCTCTAAATCAGACAAGTGCAAAGCTGTTAAGTGCACTGACAGAAAGGTAGATTGTTAAAACAGTGTCCTAAATCATGTCTGATCAGTGTTAACAGTATGAATAATGAGGACATATCTTCTGCAGGTCCTTCATCTTCCCCTACAATGGACCCCATTTGGAACATCCTCTCCATCTCTAAGGCGCTCTTCCATCTGATCATCATGATGCTAACCCTGGGTCAAGGTGCTCACTCAATGCCTGTTCCTACTGATGTCCCCATGTGCACATCTTCAGAAACTGCCCAGTACAGTATAACGTTTACAGGAAAGTGGACCCCAGCAGCTTTCCCTAAGCAGTATCCAGTCTACCGTCCCCCTGCACAGTGGTCAACTCTTATTGGTAAGTGGAACAGCTGTTTGCACAGATGCCAGAAATTACAGTCATCATTTTTTGATTAACAAAGAGCTAATGCAGAAAGGATAATATTAGGCTTTCATGCATTGAAGGCCATCTTTTCATCTATGCACAAGACATTAGGAAAACACTATATAGTACAAAATGACCTTCAGCAAAAAAGCAGTACATAAACTGAATAATGCAGACCAAGCCCTTACGCAACCTGACCTCTGATCCATTTTCTTTTCTTCTGTTCTTAGGGTTAACTCACAGCACTGACTATCACATGTGGCAGCGTAATGACTTTGCCAGCAATGGAGTGAGGGAGTTTGCGGAGAAAGGCGAGGCCTGGACGCTCATGAAGGAAGTTGAGGCGGCCGGCGAACGGATCCAGAGTGTTTATGGGATCCTGTCGGCTCCCGCTATTGTGGGAGGAACGGGCCAGATGAACACTGAGTTCGAGGTCTCCGCCAGGCACTCCTATGTAAGCCACTCAACACCTGGATTCCTTCAGTCTGGCTCAGATTAAGTATATTATGCCTTTTGCTGCTTGGTTAATACACAAAGCAAGGCAGTCTTGGATGGAGTAATGTCTTAAAATTGTTACCAATCATTCCTTCCTTCCTCCCTGTGTTTGAGTAGTAAATAATCTTAAGTAAAAATAGTTTTACTTCCAAATAATGTTTTAAATTCTTGACTGGAGTAAAACGTTACGACCAGAAGTAAGGATATCCAAAACTATTAAAATCAAATAATAAAAGTAATAAATAATACTGCAAAATTATGCAAAGTTCAGAGACTTTCACCCAGTCGTGACAAATAAATTAAATATAATTTTCCATTATCTTTCCCAAACATTTCTTTCTTCTCTCTCTCTCTCTATGTATCCTCCATGTCTCACTTCCTCCATCTGCAGCTTTCGTTTATCGTTCGTCTTGTTCCAAGCCCGGACTGGTTTGTGGGTGTGGACAGTGTGAACCTGTGTATCGGTGACCACTGGAGGGAGAGTGTGTCTCTGGAGCTTTACCCATATGATGCAGGAACTGACAGTGGGTTCACCTTCTCCTCTCCAAACTTTGAAACGATCCCTCAGGACAGAATCATGCAGGTGGGTGAACCCGAGCCAAAATTCCCTGAATTTAAATCCAAAGAAACCTCAACAGTTTTGCTATGACGTTTACCAAAACATCTCCACGTACCATCAACTATTACTCATCACCCATTTTCTCCTCCCTAGATAACCTCCTCCTTCCCTAGCCACCCTGCCAACTCCTTTTACTACCCCCGCTTGAAACGCCTCCCGCCAATCGCCAAGGTAACGCTGACCAAGATAAAGAAGACCAACCAGATCATCAGCCTGCCTGTGGTGCCCACCGAATCCAACCAACTGCCAACAGGAAACGAGATTGAAGAAGCGCTCATAAGTAAGACCACACACCTATTGATAGAAGGGCGTTGCATTATAATAGCAAAATAAAATAGAAACAACAGATCGCAGCCAGCAAGTAATGGTACATGATAATGGATAAACAGTACGTGAATAAGCATTCTGATTGGCACATGCCACATAAATCACAAGTATTAAAGTACCCAAAGCGTTTTTGGCCACTAGTATTGCTAAAGAGCAAAATCTTCATGGGTCCCCGTTGGGTTTTTATTGTGCAGGTGCATTGCAAACACGGTTATGAACATGAAAACACAACACTGGTTTCATACTATTCCACTTAAGAGTCGAAGGCAATGGTGTAAAACGTTTTTTCAAGGCATCAACAAAGGGTGGAACAAACATACACTATGTGCATTAATAGTGGACCATTACAAACATTGTATGTTTTTTTTAGATGTACGTTTGAGCAGTTTTGATTTGAAATTCCAAGTCTGCATACTGCATATCCAAGTCCAAGACGAGACTTTCAAAGTGGTTTAGAGATGTAGACTGGTCTACAAGCACTACAACACTAGTAGAATGAAATGTAGATAAGATCAATAGTTAAACATTCCTTCCCTCAGCAGTGTCAATCCATCCTATTTACACTGCTTTAAGAATAATATACATGCTTAAATTAAACATGTACTGTATTTGCTTTACACGCAGACAGAAGGGTTTAACACAATACAGGGAGCTTTTGACTTCTGCTGACTCGGATATTAAAGCATTTGCAAACAATTACAGGCCACACACACGCACACATAACCTCAATTACTTTCAACCAGAAACCTGAGGAGCCAAGCGAGTGCAGGGCATCCGAAAACGCCAGGGGCACATCTGGCATCCAGTGGAAAAGTCGAAAGACTAGAGAGAGATGTAGTGAACGATCATTTTAAGAAAACCATGTAGAAATGATGTATAGCAGCATTTAAGTTGGGAGCAAAAACTGTGATGCGGACACGCATGTTTTCACAAGACCTGGATTTATATGGGCTGAAGCAAGATTTACATAATGATGATTTCCAGACTGTTAGATTTTAAGACTCCCTGATGCATAGACTAGGAAAAACTGTAAAACAGCAACTGAAAGAACAAACACAGGACAGCTTGAAAAAACTAATCAGCAAAGCCAACAATGAAGTACTTAAATAACCTGTCTATGTGTTTTCTACTCTCTATCGTGACATATAATCACAATTTAACACATACAATCTCAATAAATGACTTGACCAGGAGAACATTCAGAAGAAGAAAGGTAAAGGAACCGATAGTGTGTCAGCCTGGCGGTAGAGCTGACAGTGCACAAATCAGATTAAGTTTTTAGACTAGTGACTGTAAAGGTTTGACTCAGCATCACAGACTACAAATCCGTTTCCCTGACAACCCATCAACAAACAACAACGATGGGCCAAAAATCTGTTGGGGTTTCCTACCCTGCTCCCAATACTCCATCCTATCCCTCCGACTGTTTATCTTTCCCTCAATCTCTTTTATGCCCTCCTTTCCCAGGGTTGGAAAACAATTATACACTGCAGCTTATGAATCACCTGCTCTAGATTGTATCTTGTGAAACACAGCACCGATGTAAAATAAGAAACATCAGCAGTGCTCCTTACAGCATCTTATCAATTTTTTCTTCCCTTTGGCCCTAAATAGACACACAAGATGAAGGGAGATGACAGACTCGATGTGAATGCTTCATCACTCTGTCCATCTGTCCGTCCATGCAGTTTCCGCACCACCTCCCATCATTCTGCTTTTCTACTCTTTAACCCACAACGAAGCCTGTGATACATATTAGCTGTACACAACAACATTGGCTGAGTCAGGTTCACAAAGTTGGAGAAAAGGTCACTGAGGGAAGGAAGGAAGGAAGAAAATTTAAACATACAGAGGAGGTCATAAATAATGGACACATCAACACAGGGCCAATTCATGTACATTTTTTTGACCATGCATTGGTATTAATTCGACAGTGTAATCCCAAGTTGCAAAGCTGCAATTCATGGTGACTTGCACTTGTGCGTAATGGCCCCAGTGGTGCTAACAGGAAACATTGAGAAGTCGTGAAATATGCCAGGTGAAGAACAATGGTGTAAAGGTGTTGGTCCAGCTCTTTGCACACTCACACATGTTGAGTGTTATGTAACAGGTGATTACCATACTTACATACTGACAGGTGGGTGTTCTGTACACTAACCACAAGCACTAACCTGATTCCAGCTGATTCCAATTTATCAGAAGCTGTGGAAAGACTTGGTGAAATCACACAGAGTGGAGTGTGTTCAGTTTACATTTTATGGATTGTAATGCTTGGATTTCTTCATATGCGTGAATATCTGGAATTAATAACAATGCCTGGTGATAATTTAATGTGGATTGCTGCATTGGAACTGTGTTTAAGTGATGAATACTTGTTTCCCTCATTGTGATTCCAACAGAGCAGCCACTGCCAAGGATTTAAAATCAGAAGCTATGGTCTCTACAAAAGGCTGAACACGAGCCATTTACTGGAACTCCCTTTCATTATTGTATTCACTTTGTTTTTTAAAAGAAAGACAAATGTGTTTAAGAGCAGCTACTTTCCTGATTTTGATCTTTGTACTTACATGTCACTAAAAAGTCTAAAGAAAGAGGAAACACTATAGTGACCATTTCTCTCTCTCTCTCTCTGCAGATACACCTCTGGATTGTGAGGTGTCAATGTGGTCGCCCTGGGGCTTGTGTAAGGGCAAGTGTGGAGACTCAGGTGTGCAGCACCGCACACGCTACATCCTCCTGCACCCTGCCAACAATGGAGCAGCCTGCCCCCTGCTGGAGGTAGAGCGGAATTGCTTCCCCGACAACTGCTTATGACTAGGCCAGGAAAGGAAGGAGAAGAAGAAGAGGAAGGAGAGGACAGAGAAGAAAGAGAGGAAAGCAAGGAAAGCAAGGAAAGGGAGGAAGGGACGAAGGCGGAGAAATAACAGTAAAAGTTCTGCAGTTTATTTCCATGCGACATAAGTGTCCCTCCCTGAGTTCTTTCCTCCATGGCCATGCACACTTTCTGTAGAAATGACAGAATGCACAGACTGACTGCCTAACTGTTAAATTAGTTAGAGTTAACAGCCTACAGATTTGTACTCACAAAGCCATTTTTTGGCAAATGATCAAAACTCACTGGCAATAGAGAAACGGTGTTTTAAAGAAAGCCACTACAAATAAAATATGAATTTCACATAATAAGCTGGGTGTTTTCTGCTGATCACAGAAAACGGAAAACGGTTTCCCTCCCAGCAGTTTCGATCTATCGGATTTGAAAACAAATCCACATAAACAACACTAAAGATCCAAAATCCCAACATCCATGAAATACTACATTGGCTCCTGCACAGGGGAACACAAATGAGTCAGACTAGAAATGTGTGCGGACAAGAAAAGCACAATGTTTACAAAGCCATTGCGGTTATTTTCCTGAGAACAAAGAATATATTTATTGACAGGATAATGTACAGTATATCGAATCGGATTTGTATTCCTTTGTTATTGAGATTGTAGTTAAATGCAGAAAATACGTTTTTTGTAAGAAAAATTTAAAATACTAAAATGTACAAAAACAATGTATGTTTTCTGTATGGTCAATAAAGTCCAAATGTATCTTGAGAAAATGTCTTGCTTCTAT
Organism: Microchirus variegatus; assembly: GCF_963457635.1. NCBI lineage: Eukaryota > Metazoa > Chordata > Actinopteri > Pleuronectiformes > Soleidae > Microchirus > Microchirus variegatus. The sequence goes on along the minus strand of NC_139807.1, from coordinate 6,734,016 downwards.
GTAATGGGGAAAAAATAATAGTTTGAGTATATTTGCAGGTTTGTGTCAAACATAAAATTGATTTCCATGATATGAATTGATATCCCTCTTTACTGCCTCTGCTCAGTGCAGAGTATGACCTTTAAATCTCAATCACACATTTGGGCTTACTTTCATTGAGCTCCCAAGGTGATATTACAAACCCTGAAGCTGCAGGATCAAATTGACAAGAGAGAGAAGCAATTTTAACGCAATGACCCGAGTTCAGGCACCAGTGTTGGCCACGGTGTGTCCTGATGAAGTGTTGCTCATAAAACAGTCGCTCACCAAATATTTAAAAACAGTTCAACAAATGTTGATTTAGATCACCAAGTCTTAGAGCGATCACTTCGTGCTGTAATGGCCAAGTGCTGCACATCCCACTCTGAGGCTTCAGAGTCAAATTTAATGGACAGAACAGAACCCAGTTACATGAAATGTGACCTCTCTTTTCACATGTGAAAGAGATAGAAATCGCCCTATAACCCCACCCACTTTCCCACCAAGCAACTCAGAAACCATACTGCAGATGACAGATTGAATGGCAATAAGAACTAAACATCTGGAGCACAAGGGAGCTCCTTCCGTTTTGAATAACAAGGGAGAGGAAAATTACTGAAATAAAGAATCAGTAGAAGAGCAGAGCTCTTTCTGGTTTTTCTTACAGTAGTTTCATCAGAAAATATGTTATTAGAGAATATGGCCAATATAATGTGTCACAAAGACTGTATCACAGCCTGTACACTATATACATTCTTGAAATTAACTTAGTTTACGATTATTATTTTATGTTGCTCAGAATTGGTCTTAGTTTGTTCACCTGGACAGGTGAATATTCATGCGACGATCCAGTCAAACAAGCCAATCACGTGGCAGCACTGCAGTGCATAAAGTCATGCAGATATGGTTCCGGAGCTTCATTTAATATTAATTGGGGTAAATAGCTGTTGCAGAATTGTATTTACCAGAAAGTCAGTCGCAAAAAATCTCTAACCTACCCAGAATGGTAGAAATAAACTGAGTTGAGGACTGACTGGAAAAACTTAACTTTGATTTAAGTTTGATTAATCTCAATTTCTGCTGTTAGACTCAAATCTGCCTCGTGTCAACAATCCAGGCTGCTGGTGGTGTCATGATGTAGAGAAGGTTTTCTTGACACACTTTTGGTCCCACACGACCAATCAATCAAATCAAGTCTCCAGCCTATCATGTCAATCCCTATATGGCCTCAATATACCCACTTCTAATGGCTATTTCCAGCACAATAATGCACCATTATCACACAGAAAAAGCCATCCTACACTCATTTCATGAACAATGACAATGACTTAAACGTATGCTGAATCTGACAGGATACAATATGATGGAGGAAGTAGCAAATGGAAGTAAATGAGTTTGACTCAGAGGTTTGAAGAGACTATATACAAGGTACAGTATAGTAGTATTCACACTGACGTGTGGGAGAAGAGGGATATCTGACTCTTCGCTTAGTTAGGTGATGACATCTTTTGCAGATGTTTAATATGAGAAAGGTTTCTTCTCTGTGTGGGTGTGTTCGGGGTTTACTTCATAGGTGACCTGATCAAAGGTAAGCCGTATGCTTGCATGCAACTATTGCATGCAATCTTTTGGATTATGTTTTTATTTAGGAGTAAATTTGTCTAATTACCTAATTAGGAGGAAGTTTTGTTTGATTTGTTTTTGGTATGGTTGATGCTACTGTGGAATATGCATGGACCCACAATAAACTGAGGTTTATCGTGGGCTCATGCATATTTTCATGACAAGAGTGACCCCAAAAGTACAATCAAAACACTCTTGACACCTAGTGATTTGTCGCTTTGGAAATAAATCATCTTCTGTGAATGTGTGGTTTAAATGTACAAGATGACCTTGGCCCAGTGGTGGAAACAAGAGCTACAGTGCTTATATTATTAATTAGTGTATAATAATCGGCAGACATTGTCTGCATAGAGGCATTAGGAATGCTCTAGAAATTGCTTTGACAGCTCATTTACTCTGTATCTCGTTGCAAGAGATTAATCTTTAGTCTGACACTTTGCTATTGGCTCCAAGGTTAACCAGTCACGCCACGGCAGGAATATCTCGTCACACAAAACAGCACCTGTGAATTTCTCACACTACTTTTTTCCCTTATAGTGAAGCCTTCCACTTTATAGGACATGGGTATTTGTCTCTAGAAAAAACTACCTCGATCCTGACTTAGAATTTGAAGTCTATCAAAAAACATTTGAATTACAGGCCAAACATTTGGTCAGTATTAGGTGTATTGTGATCTCAACGCTCACTGTTTACTGAAAATGGGTTTTCGAGGCATTGGCTTTCTGCTCCATTGTTACCTGGTGTTGGCAGCAGCAATGTATTTTGATCTTGGAGAGCAGGAGGAAAAATGCATCATTGAGGAGATTCCTGAAGAGACACTGGTGACTGGTGAGTCCTGAATGGGGGAATATTCCAATTTATAATCACAGTATGACTAAAAATAGTAGTAATTATTTGTTCCTCGACACCAATAAGTAAATGGAAAGAAAAATAATACGAAATACAAAATTGTCTTATGGTGAAAGAAACTAGTTTGAGTAACATTTACCGTAATGTTTGTCTCAATGTTAAAAGCTTTGTTTTTGACCTTGAATGCAGCCATGTGTGTTTGTGCACATTTAGCACATCTATGCACTGTGTGTCTCTTACCTTTAGGTTATTTCTTGTTGGAGCCTTGGGATTTAGGGGCACCCGTCCATTCCCCTCACTTTGGTGTTACTGTGACAATCAGAGATCCAAACTATGAGGTACTGCACTCACAGGAGATGTTCATCACTAAGCCGGGATGTGTGTGGTGTTACATTGGAACATATGCAAGCTGGTTTTCTCATTGAAACCAGACCGAGACAAGGATGAAATGTGCACTGTGCAGTGTTGTTTAGGATGAGCACAGCACTCATTATACTGATAGTTTAATCTATATTTTAACATCTTGTTTAGTTCAGGTTTTTGCCAATTTGCTGTTGTCCCAAAATGAGTAAATATAATTTCAAGTCAGCCATTTTGCAATACCACAAAATCAGGGGACATTAAGGAGACTTGAAGCTGCACTTGATCAACATTTACTTTACATATAAAACATTAAATCTGCTACTACTGTATTTGACTAAACAGGTTGACTAATAACTGACCACACATTAGCCTAACAGTGTCTTTTCTTCTCTCTAGGACATGATGACCAAACGTTTCGGTAAATTTGGCAAATTCACATTTTCAGGTCATGACTCGGGTCAGCACTACCTTTGCTTTCAAACCAACTCCACAAGGTTTTCTGTCTTTGCTGGACAAAGGCTGGTGAGTCCTGTGGAAAAAACTATTGTAAAAAAAGGCATTTTTTTTCCTGACCATTTATTGGCCTTTTGATTGTTCAAGAATATAATAATGTAAGTGCAAAACATTGGTTGCACAACCAGCAAGATCATACATTTGATGAAAAAAAAAAAATCATGAAATGATGAAGGAAAAAAGGGAACATTCACTCTATTTCCCCCACTGTCGTGTACAGAAGCTACATTTGGACGTTCAGATTGGAGATCATGCGATTGACCCGAGTCATGCCAACGCCAAAGACGATATGGACACACTACAGAACAGCCTCATGCATCTCAGAGATCAGATGATGTATATCACCAGACAGCAGGAGTACCAGAGGGTAAATAAATTAGTGTTAACCTTCACTCTGTCGTGAAAACCAAATCCAGGAATCTGTGTTTATTATTATTTACAACAACCTTTCATGCATCGTTTCTCCATCTTTTTAAATGGTCTGCTTTCACGCAGGAGAAAGAGGAAGTGTTTCGGCAGATCGGCGAGGAAGCCAACGGTAAAGTCCTGTGGTGGGCTGTGGTGCAGACCTCTATTCTGCTTTTTGTCGGTTTTTGGCAGATGAAACAACTCAAGGACTTCTTCATTGCCAAGAAGCTTGTGTGATCACAATCTCCAACCTTTCAACACAGTATCTGTTGTTTACCCACACCTGTCTCAGGGTTCATTACTGGACCTTATATACTGTAACCTGCGACAAAGATGCTTTATACCCAAATATACAATAAAATAAAACCATTTAATTATCATATGATGGATATACAGATATGTGTGAAAAATGCGTTTGTAATAAATAAAGCTGTAAAACAGTGGACAGTGCCCATCTTTATTATACTTTGATGAAGATATCCATAGAAAGACATTAAAATGTCATTCTTATTATAATGTTTGAATGATAACATTTTTGGCCTTACACCTTATTTTTCACCATATGAGATTTAAATATAACTTACCTCAATATTTCATTATCTTATGGAGTCTTGTAGTCACAGCCCTCTTAGCTCAAGTCCAGTATGACTCAGTAGCAGGCGACCATTCAACACCATTCTACGTAAAAGAACACACAGGCACAAGCATACATTATTATTTGCAATAAAAGAACAGAAAACATGTGTTCTGTATCTGCTTCATGTTGAAACTCAATGTATGTTTAGCTTTGGTAATGGGCATAGCATAAGGAAAGCCACAAAAGCAAAAATAGCCAGATATTAACACGCTGTTGGTGTCAACACAACTGAATATATAAAAGTTGAGCGGAAATAGTTTACTCCTAACCAACTCAGTTCCACAATAAGGAACCAGTACTTGATAACACCAATGATATCTTTGTTTAAAAGGACACTAAATGGCAATTAGCCATAATTAATTGTATTATTTACACCTGTGATTTTCCCACTGTAACCTCACAAAATGGCTGCCATGAAAAAGGCCCATTATATCCACGTGAACACTGATTTGTCAAGTGATTTGGTCAAGTGGAAAAAAAGTACACATTTTACATAAAAGCGACTATAAAAATCACGATATTCCATCGCAAAAACATTGTAAGTGATAATTTTCACGTAATTTAACAAGAAAAAAAATTTCTTGATATGGCACACTCATTATTACTTGATATTTAGTGTTTGGGCCACTTGAAATCGGTTGGTGGGGGCGAGAATTTGAAACCTTTCTATTAAATTCTGTGATATATAATAATGTATAATGTAAAATTAGCTTTGACCACGGTCATATATTATGGTTGTGTCGGCTCAAATGTAGATACATGTAGAACGTACCCGTACTGTAGTGTCGTGTCTTGTCTTCATTAGGTGTAAGCTAAACCATAGCTCAATTTTCTCTGCCATCACGTCTCTGTTTGACAACCGTTCAATTTTTAAAATGGCTGCCAGTTTTTACGTCTGTCACAAGCTGTTGTATGTCACTTTGAGTCAGGCCACAAACTTAGGTTTATTATGACAGAACAACATTATTTATTTATTTAATTATTTATCTATGGATGAAACCGCTTTACCTGTCTTCACATGTCATCGTAATCTGTCGCGGCTCAACTGAGAGTAAATATATTATTAAACCTAACCATAATGACTTTTACTTTGAAATCCGGAAGTACTACTTGAATTGAAAGTGATTTAATACAATTATACACGATCGTTTTAACAACTAAATGTTTGATTCTGTCTTTTTTCTCTCGTTAAAATAACATCAGTCCAATTTTTATAAGATTGCACCGTAACAAGTGAAAATGTTTTGTGATTACCGTAAACTTTCAATCGCGCAGTCGAAATCATGAAGGCAGACTGACCGGATGTTCTTCTCGGTGAAGAACGTGAATGGCGTCTGTTTTGATTACAGTAGTGTTAACATACGTCTATAGTGTTTACACAGTTAGCATTTTAGCTTTTAGCTTAGTTCGCTAGTTTAGCTAGTTACTAACAAATCTAATGAACTGGTAGTAAGAAGGGGTAAGTTGTCTGTTAAATTACTCTGTACCTCAACACAATGCAGCATTTAAACTTCTGTGGTTTTTAGCTTAAACTCAGCAGGTGCTATGTTGACATTTACTTGTTAGCCTTTGCTACTTTTCTCCCTTTAGAATGGTAGCATTTAGTCGTTTGTGACCTTCATGGTTGTTTGAGTTCAGGGAAATGTTGAGGTCAAGTGAAGCAATATAAACCTGTGAGAGGTTTATCTTTTAATGTAAAAATAAACTGCCATATGACATGGCTAAAAATTTTATCATGATTAAGTACATGCCCAGAAAGAAAGTTGTAGAGTCCAGTTTATTTTGAAACCTCTTGAAGTCAGAAAACAACAAAACTGTATTAAACAGAAACATGATATTGATTGATCTTTGTTATATAGTAATAAATATTGAAAACGTATTGAATTATTACCAAGCCCTAACCTGTCAACTGTTGGTTTTGTCTTAAGCGAGACTTTAAATGTCTTACTGGATCTGCTGCAACTCCTGCTTCCTTTACCCAAGTACTGACCGGAGATTAGCTGTAACAACATGTGGCCATATCATCTGCAGTGTCTGCCATCAGCAAGGTGAGTCATCTGAGCACACTTCACTGATCAGGACTTAGAGCCTGAGTAGACAGAGACATCTGTTGGCCTTAAAGTGATACTGCAGAGTCTTACTCAATTTTACACCAGGTTTAGTAACTTTGAACTTTTTCCATGTCAAAAAAACCCATTCCAAACTTTCTGCAGGTGAGAATTTGGGTGTCACTTCTTTGTTATGACATCACTCTTGTCCAAAAGTATATTAAAAGGGCACTGTTTGGACAGAAATATTCTAATATTGTCAATATTAAGACATTTTGTCCCCAGTATATTAAGGTCAAAGTATTCTGATATTAGTAGCACGATGTAGACATGTATAATTCTAAATATATGATTAATAAAGTGATGATTCAGGTTTATGTAAATGTGTATGGATTCTCATCCTCAGTGAAAACATGGCTGCCAACAGGGACACAATGAAAAAACATTTTAAACACATATTATGCCACATATGAGTTTACATTTCCTTTATTTGCTTTGTAACTGTGGTGATATATAATTACAGGCACGCAAGGAAAATGTTTGATATGCAGCTCCAAGTGCCAAGTGTCACCTCTCTCTGATAAGGTAAGCATTATCGTCTTATCTCTAATGGCATCACGGTTGTCTGAGTCAAACAACATCACAGGTTATGGCTCCCACACTGTCATCACATCCGTGTGAAATATCTGTTTCAGAGCAGCTCAGAGGTGAAGGCCTTATTTTCCGACATCAATGTTGTGGCGGCCAAACACTTGGCAGAAATCAGAAAAGTTAGTCATTTTCTTTGTTTCATATCTTAAAATAACCCGTGGTTGGCCTAAAAAAATCAGTTTTGTCAAACGTGACTCTTCCTCCTCTTAGGTTATGATGTTCCAGACAAGACATAACAAGAGACTGTTGAGTTTCTACCAGCAAAGGGTGAGAGATAGTATTTATCTTTTCTGCGTTCCTTCATTTGGCAGGTAATCACCTGTGTTCTTGAAGCATTATCCTGTCATGGTCATGCATCATTATCCTTTATATCAATTACAGAATGAGAAACTGGAGGAGGCATTAGTCAAGATGAGACATGAAATACAGCAAATGTCAAAGTAAGTTAAACCACACATGTTTAATTTATTTAGAAATTTTGGAGATTTATGTATTTGTTTTCCCTCTAAAGGAAGCTGAATGAACAGAGCGCCTACATCTCAAAGCTAGAAAACTCTCTTCAGCATCAGAGGTACATCACACAATCAAGCCTAATGTTCTTAGGGATATAGGGGGATATAATAAAGATTGTTTGTGTTTTGGTCAAGTTTTTAAACCTTTTAAAACTTAAACTGTTAATGCTGGTAAATTTGATGGTGAGTTTACTTCCTTTACAGCCACTGTGTAAGTAAGTGAAGTTTTTAATGGTTCCACAAACCAGACAGAAAAAAACATGTCCAAAACTTCCAAAAGGCAAGCATTTATGGCTGATGTTTCATTTTTAATTCAGCATTATCTAAATTATTTAAATTTAAAAAAGAGAATAAATGAGGTTCAGTGGAGTCACTGAAGCCTGCAATTATTTGGAATTGTTTGCTGGTTATTATGCTTCACCTGTCACTAGGTGTCACTCCTGAGCTGCTGCAGCCAGAACAAAATTTAAAGGGATAGTGGGGATTTAATTAGGTTGCCAGTTAAGTTGTAGTGGGCTGGTCTGTGATGATTTGTGTCTGATATCAAGACACAAGTTCTTCATTGAGAGAATGTAATTTCAACAATTTCACAGCCTAAATGATTAGAAAGGTATTGACTACTTTAGCTACTTTGTTTTTGACTGTGGCACCTTGAAGAGACAAGGGTCTTTTTTGAATGTGTGACCACGATCTGCTTTGTTTTATCTCATATAAACCTTATTCCATTGCATATGTCAGTGTCAAAGCTTCGTCGGGGTCTCAGAGGAGCCACGGTACTCCTCATGGACATAAACCAGGTAAATAATCTCATAGTTTAATCACAACTCTGCAATGACATCAAGCTAATTTTGCATTGAATTTATCTGCTATATTAAAGAGCAGATAAAAGAAAGAAAAAGATTCTTTATATATTATATAAAGTATCTTTTTGCCTATTTTCAATAATCACTTGGAATATTTTGATAGTATAAACAAGTGTGTCCATTACTTATACAGAGATTGCATTTTTGTCAAAATGCTCCTCATATTGTTTTGTTCCTGTTGTTTCAATCACTATACATTAACTCCCACTTTTCTTTCCATTAGTTCTACAGATCCCATACAACTCTCCCATGTGCCTTTCACGGCACTCCTCATCCACAAGCGTGTGAGTATTCTTGCGTTCTTGTTCTTCCTGCTCTCCGCACATCATCATCTCTTTTCTTCTCTCCTCGCCTCGTCTAATGCTTTAATGCTCTGTGTTTTTCTGTCCTGCCCTTATTTGTCTCTCACTTTGCCACAGAGCACTTTAGAGCGAGTGAGAGAGAGAGGGAGAGTGGGGGAGAGAAAATATAGGCGGTATTTCACAGTGTAAACAAGCTATAACCTGGGTTCAGCCCCGGTCTCTTATGTTAGCTTAAGCTGCCGTATAGCTTTGCCCTGCCCTTCGGCCATCTACATCACACGCACACACACACACACACACAGACACACTCGCACTCATACTCGCACACCTGAATAAGCCAAGGTTTTCTTGGGTTTAGTCAGGAATCCCTGTGGTGTTTCCCCAGACACCGTTGACACAGGATTGATTTGCTGCCTGAATGTAATGGAGCAATTGTTGTTTTATCCTTTGAGACTTGAGATTTTCCTACTATGGATATGAGCCCTGTTTGCAGTGTTACCTGCAGGGTGAATTCGTCTTCCATTCAAGGAGGACAGTGAACTGTCAATTCATTTAAAGATGGATGTCGCGCACGGATATTTGTGTGTGAATGTGTGTTTTGGACTGTAATAACACACTTTTTTAATAAGGCTTCGTATTACTTTGGTTTTAACTTGAGTTTTGTGAAAAGTCACTTGGAAAGAAACAACAACTGTTGCTGTACATACTGTAGATCTTTACCAGTTAGCTCTCGACTAAATGAATGTGTACTCTTTCTCGTCTGGTAGCAATGAAAACATGGTGGCTGATGAACGATTCAGGAAAGTAAGTTCAATTATTTGACTTTGGTCAATTTCCACTGCTGTTATTTGTATTACAGAGTGTAATTAATTAAATATCTCTATTGCACTACATTTTGAACTGGTATTAAAGGTGCATTATGTAATAAATCTAAACTGGCCCATAAAATCCTCCTAATATGTCACAGAGACTCAGGAATAATGTTCATATAACAAACTGAACTCACCAACAACAACAGTACAGCCAAAGTATTTGCATTAAAAATATATGCAAATCATGTTTATGTTTTGAAATCATTTTTTGGCGCCAACTACCGCCATCTACCAATCATTGCAGTCAGTAGTCTCAGCTGCCGAGCAACCACGGGTTGCCAGTTACGTCAGAGAACGAAACCTAAAAGACCTCAGTGTTTTGAATTTGAATGTAGTAACCGTTTTGGGCCACATTCTTACATATGGCACCTTTAAATGTAATAATATAATAGTGGTCAGAATGAGCGAATAAAAAGTCATTTTTCTATTTGTTTTTCTCTTTATCTTTCAGCCCCAGCCTGTGCCGCGTCTGTCCTTAATTACTCTTCCGAAAGATGAACAAATGGGTAAAATGTCATAAATCTACACAGCACATACAAGCAGCTTGCTACTGTGTGGTTAATCATATTTTTATTTTATAATGAGGAGTCACAGACACAGACTCAATCATCTGGCAGTCCAAGCTTGTTTTCTCGGTAATGGACACTTCAGTTGACCACCCACAGTGAATAAACCGAATAAACCGGTGCAGATGTTGTCAGTTGTGCTTAGGTGTTTAGGAGGAGGGGCTCTGAGTAAACCTCTCTTCGGGGATTGGACTGTAATTATGGTGGATCATTTAGCTGCAATTACTAAAATGTATGAAGACCCTGACTATAGCTGTGAGAGTTTGGATAAATTAATATTTTACTGAAGAATGCCAAACCTTTTTATAAAGGTTCCACCTGGAACCCTTTTGGAGGGTTCCACCAAGAACCCCTTTAAAACCCTTTATTCAGGAAAGGGGTTTTAAAGGGTTCTCTGGATTAAAATGGTTCTTACTGGAACCATTAGTGTCACCAAAAACCCTGGAAAAACCGTTTCTTTGGGAAAGGGTTTCTCAGAAGCAAATGGTTCCAGTTAGAACCTCAGTCCTTGTAGAAGGTCCCTTTTGGAACCCTTATTTCTAAAAGTGTACCTAGAGGTATTATGATTATTTGATCATCAAAATGGTTGGAGAATTTAGTCGTCATTTACAACTGATTAATCATTCATCTTTGTTTAGAAGCAACCTGCTTTTAATAAATAAGTATATTTCAAGTGATAGAAGAAGAGACATGTGATTCATCATCGCTGTCTGTTTTCTGGTGTTTAGGCGCGCGCCCTCACAGGTCGTCCAGTCAGAACACACTGACCGATCACACGGTGCGCTCATCTACAGTCAGGTAATTTTACTACACAATACTAATGACTGTATTGACAGTACCTATCTTTCATCAGTAATTGCATCCATATAATAACGTTTTGAGCTTAATTTACCAAAGATATTCACACATGTTGCTCCCGCTGCAGTTGCTACTATCCAATAACAAATCCTCTTTAAAGTATGTGATTAAAATTCACCTGTACGTTCTCCTCTCTCCCTCACTCTCAGTCATTTTCATGGAGCACCAGCGACCCCCGAGTTTTCATTTGGACTGAGTTCTGGATGGGCATCTCCCGTCTTCAAACCCCCCACCTCCTTCAGACACTCCATGTCCTCCCTGGCCTCCCTAGACAAAGACATTCACATGGCTGCCAGCAGGGATACAAGGAAAAACAGATTTTAGCCAAGTAACAAAAGGCTTTCAGTATCTTAGACACACATTTGCTGCTTTATCAGACCTTTAAAAGGCCTTTTCCAACTGGAAACTGCTTCAAAGTCCATACCGAAAATCTGCAACAGTCGATCAACAGCTCTTGGGTGCTGTGTTGTTAAATGACTAATTTTCTCTATGGACTTTGGTTTGGGAGATTGAGCGATTTACAGAGTGACACCGACTTCAGTTTCCAGTCAGAAAAAGACTTTCTAACACTGTGGTAATTCTTAAAATGGCATAGACCTAAACATGCATAGATTTCATTAGCTTAGCGGCTTGGATAAGGGTGAGCATTCACCATCCTTTTTGTGAGTTTTAGCCAACAACCCCGGTTTCATAGATACTATTAAACTTACTCAGTTTGAACTTCTGCCACAATTTAACTGTATATGAATCAATAAACTCAGATTAACTGTTGTTGTTTCTCTTGGTTATTTTTAAGCCTTTTTGTTGTCGAGTGAAGCAGGATCTTTATGTGCTTAAGTTTTGATGCTGTAATAGTGCAGATATTCTGCTCCACTCGTTCCTGTGGTGGTGACTGGTATGCAGTCAAAGGTCAAGTCATTCAGTTGGGTTTGCATTCTTTCGCTGTGTTGTTTTGGAAGTGAGTAACTTCCAGTAATCCGCCAGAGACACTCGCAGGCCTCAACCCACAGTGTGCCGCACACGATTTTTTTGCCAAAGGCACAATTTTGAGGCGCAGCAGCAGCAGCAGCAGCAGCAGCACCTGTTCAATTTACAAAGATAAACTGGGATTATGCTGATGTCAAAAAATATGCTCATTTACCAGGTTCTACAACACGTAGGTGGTTCAGGGTTGACAGAGCCATGCTGTGTGTGTGAACGCTCAGACGCCCCCTTGGGCAGCGATTCAGTCCAACCACCACCAACCAACAACAACAGTGTCTGCTCTGCTCGCCTGCTGCACGCAGCCGTCGGTAACATGACTCGTGATTTCACTCGGAAATCTTGTTACAAAACAGCTGCAAGTGAAGGCAAAGCAAAAGTGTAGCCGCATTGGAACACGATATCACCTGAAGTCATCACGGCAGCGAGAAGCTGAAGCGGGCGCCGAGGACGACCTGATGTGTTCAGACAGGCCGACTCTGTCTTTGTGGACCAGAGTTTTTGCCTCTATTGTGCCGGGTTGTCAGGGCGGTGAATGGTGTCTATTGAAAGGGGCTCAGGTGTGACGTGTGCAGGTTATTCTCAGGCACTCACTATGTGTGTGTGTTTGAGTGTGTGTGTGTGTGTGTGTGTGTGAGGTTGCAGGGTTTTGTACAAAGTCAGTAGGCTTGATCCCGCTCTTCGCTTCACTGGGATTGGAAGTCGTTTCCTGTTTTTAAAGGTCCACTTAGAGAGAAATGGCTCCCCGGGGCAGACTAAGCTGTCATGGTGTCACACACTGACAGGGAGAAGACTAAATCAGACAGGACTCTCCTTCACACACACACACACACACACACACACACATGCTGGATGATCTGTGGTGGTGCTCTACCTCTGACAGTAACATTACATGTGTTGAACTTTCCTCTTTTCACGTCTCTCACACACTAAGACGTCTCCCATTGTTTCCCTGAGTCTCTGTCTTTACATCGCTCACATTCTCTCACACACACACACACACACACACACATACCTACACACACCCCTGTATGGCTCCAGGCTGTACAAATGAGCCCTGCCACTTCAGAGAACTAAAGAAAACTATTCTGATGTCAGTGGTAATTATTCAGCAGCATATTCCCACAACTTATCCTCCCCCCTCCCTCTCTCTTTCTCTCCATCTTTCCATTAACATCTCCATCTTTCTCTCTGTGTGTGTGAGAAGCCTCTCACTTAATCCGATCCAGATTTCACACTTTGCCACTCTATATGTCAGTCTCGTACCTTTGGCGCTGTAAGTGTAATCCCCTCAAGGCAAGACACGACACGAACTCAAGTGATTTCACACTCGAGCTATTTGTCTTTGTGTCTTTTTGTGAGGCGTGCGGAGAAAATGTTCCTGTGCAGGTTTCTTCTCTGCGGTGTGTAATCAATGATCGCCATCATCGCCTTTATTGTTTTGTTTTGTTCAGGGGGGAAAAAGGGGGTGACGGATGATTAATGAAGATTTCCCGTGTTTGCAAAAAGGCCAACAGAGAGAGTTACCCTTATATTGCAAGTGTGAGTATTAAACAAATGTACTATTATTATTTATTAAATCGTTGATTTTTGAGATATTTTTAAGGAATTTAACTTCCCTTTGTAGACACATGTGCTCTCAGAATATATCCATCATATATTTTAGGCTGCATTTCTTTGGCCTTTAGCTTAAAGGCACATTTCCTCCAATGAATTTTAAATGTCTGACCAAAGAACATTTGTTATAAAAGAAGAGGGAAAAAATTGGATTTTGGATGCATATTTTCCCCCTAAATTAGCAATCAGCAATAATTAAACAATTTCTGAACTTATGCAAAGGCTGAGGTCAGGACCGGCCCAAGCCTCCATGGGGCCCTAAGCAAAATTTGATTGTGGGGGCCCTATGGTACTGCCAATAACAATGATTATTGCTCATTCACACACCTACTATACTAAAGGTATTTTACTTATTCTACTCTGTCACAAATACACTTGTAAATCTATATGTGAGAACTTTTTGTTGCATGGAAGCAGACACCAGATTTGCAAACTTACAGAAAAAATCTTTCAATTCATAATTGGCAAACTCCCCCTACTGGCGATACAGAGAATCAATACATAAAACCAAAACGGTTTATAAATAAAGTTATTATATTTGACTTTTATATGTAAAAAAATCCCACAGCATTAAATAAAATAAACAAACAAATAAATAGTAATGTAAATCAACAGAGGCACCGGGACTAGGTAATAAAAATCCTTTATAAATAAAATATAAAGTTAAATAATCACATCTGACAGCTATGTAAAAACTGTGAAAAAGCTTTGGTAAAAACGGGGAGAAAAATTCAAAATAAACCACAGCAATCCAAACTTTTTTTTTTTTTTTTGAGTTAATTGCTCTTGGGGGCCCTCTAGTGGTCACGAGGCCCTAAGCCGCGGCTTAGTTCACTTATGCCTTGGGCCGGCCCTGGCTGAGGTTGTCAGTTTAGTTATTATAAATGTTTGTCTCGGCCTCATCCATAAACAAGGGGTGTAAACTTCATTTTGGGGGCCTAACTTTATACAATAAAGCTTTTATGTCACTGACCACAAAAACTCAAATGTTAGGGATTTTTAACTCTAACCCAAATTTTAATGCAAGGCGGCTGTAACAGGAACATAGACAGTATTGTGACGTCCTTTGGTTTGAATTTCACCTGCTGACTTTCAAAGAACGGACAAAAAAAATGTGCGGCAGTGGCAGAAGCAGCCAAAATGTTACTCACCAAACCTGACACGGGCGTCTGTCTGTTCACCAAACACTTGTGTGGTTGCCATTTTTTTTTATATTTCCCAGAGTGATGATGAAGTCATGGTTCTGGTGGAGGAGGATCTTGAAGATCAGTCTTTCTACTGTGTCCTTGTTGGGTGAGGCTGACAAAACCACCTCAGGATGCTACGTCATGATATTGAGGAGAACACCGTGTCATCACCAGGTGTAAAACACACTGATTTATGGCAGGTGGGGATCGTCAGCATCTCGTTTCCCATCCCTGTCCTCACACTGAACGCACTCAAATCCCCTTCAATTCATGACTGACTCGATTGGATTCAATCGATCAGCCTGTAGATGGCACTATTGTCTGTCCCGGTCTAGCATCACCATAACTCATTGCATAGCATTCCTCCACTGTGTGTGTGTGTGTGTGTGAAGGTCTCTGGACCACAGCTGCCTGTGATAGGGATCTGCAGGATGAGGAAGGGACGCTCAGGAGGTCACACACACACACACACACACACACACACACACACACACACACACACACACACACACACACACACACACACACACACACACACACACACACACACACACACACACACACACACACATGCATGTGACGGCAGGCAGGCTGTTGCCTTTGTAGAGCCTGGCCTCCTCCAACTGTCCCATGCATGCTTGAGTGATGTCAGCACGGCCGTGGAAAGATTCCTTTCCTGTCTCACAAACACACACACACACACACATATGTCTTTATCACACACAATCTCTTTTCACACATAACAAACACACACACACACACACATGCTGACTATTCTTGCTTTTTTTTACTACTCTCTCAAACAAATACACACACGACCTCTTGCTTGTAAAACACACACAGTCTCCTGACTTTATTCCACTCTTTCTCTATCTCTCTAACACACACACACACACACACTTGGCAGGATGTGCGGGAAGAAAAAGGGGGCCGAAAGACAACACCGAGATTAGGAGGCTTTTGTCACGGCTCTGTGGCAGACTTTAAAGGCCTTGGCTCCTTTCCCATCTGCCAGATTTCTTTCTTTTCTCACCCTGCATGTCCACATCCCTCTCTTTTCACGAGGAGGATCTGGGGAGGGGTGAGAGCGTTTAGTGCGTTTAGTAGGAGAGATGGAGGGAGGGAAAGAGGGAGGGAGGGAGGGAATGGGCGGAGGAAGGATGGAAGCCGCCTGCTGCTCCCTTTTAGCCTCTCCTTTTTGTGTGTGTGTCTGTGTGTGTTTTTGTTTTCCTAGGTTTAGTGGCAGCTTTGCGGCCGTGTGGAGGAGAGAGAGGGAGAGGTATGCAAACAGAGGAGCACTTCAATGCCAGCCAGGTGTCTGTGTTGTTCCCATATGTGTGTGTGTGTGTGTGTGTGTGTGCGTGTGTGCGTGTGTGTGTGCGTGCACATGCATGTGTTTGATGTATCCGTGCTTCTAAAGCTGTCTTTTCCACTAGAGTATAGGTATGGTATAGTCATTTTTGTACGTGCATGACTGTATTTTGTTTCCCCAGGTGTGTGTGTGTGTGTGTGTGTGTGTGTGTGTGTGTGTCAGAGGCCGTCATGGTCACTGACTCCATTCACCTGAGTGCTTCTTTCACACTGAAAAGGCAGTTTCAAAAAAAAAAAAGGCGGGGGGAAGAAGAAGAAGAAGAAGCTTTTAGGACAGCTTCTCCTCCTCATCACCAACCACAGCTGCTGTTGACTCAAGCGCGCAGGAATCTCCTCCATGGGTTCACACCCTTTTAACCAGCCAACCACACACTCGTCAAGACCCTCGTCCACAAATGAGCCAAAGGGTCCTTGCGAGGCCTCAGGACTGAACACTCTGCACTGGCAGCGGACGGGATTTTCACAGATAATCGTGACTAGGATGGGAACGGCATGAAAAGAGCTGCTGCTGCTGCAAAATCCGCTAATATTCCACAGAAGAGTGTTTTTCAGGTTGTTTTTTTTCGAGGGTTTGTGTTAAAAGGTGAAAAACAAACAGTGACCTCATCACGGGGGGATTCATGCTGCATCTCAGGAATGTCTTTGGTGAATTCACACTCGTCTGCTCGGTCTTTCACAGAGCGGAGCCGTGAGAATAAAACCTGTATAACAGTATACTGTATATAAACTCTTATTATATTTATATATATCGTATACTCTAACTATCAGGGGGTTAATAAACAGGCAACAGTCCAACTGAAAGTCTAAGTCTAAGTAAAAAGGTCTATTCGGACAAAATTGAATAAAAAAATCAAAAATAATTGTGTTTATTTATTAGAATCAGGGTTACACTGCTGAGTAAATGACACTTAACACATAATTATGTTATTCTTATGTGAATAATGAAAATATGCTTGAAGAATATTGAATTTATTGCATCATCACTGGATGAATTAGCAGTGTTACAGCCATAGAATGCCTAATAAACCACAATAAATGCAAGTGTAAAATACACAAAATGTCAACAATTTGATTGTTATAGTGAGTGTAAATCTTTAAAATGTTCTATAAGATAAGCAAATCCTTTTTTATGGTAAAAATGAGCTTTGTAGTTGTAATCCTGGATCCTGAGAGTTGCATCACTGCCATAAAACGAGCAGAGAAAGACAAAAACGATGTGAATCTGCAGTGATCATCATATCAGGTACACAATCCAGAGCTTATTAACTGTAATATCTTCCTTTCTGCATGCAGTTTGCATGTTCTCCCCTCTGTGTGTGTGTGTGTGTGTGTTCTCCGGTTTCCTTCCACAGTCCAAAAACATACAGATTTGGGGATTAGACAAACTTGGACGCTCTAAAATTGACCACAGGTGTGAGTGTGGGAGTGGATGGTTGTGAATGTGACCCTGTGATGGACTGGCGAATCAGGACACCTTTCACCCAACAAGTATGTCAGCTGGGATTGGCACCTGTGACCCCTGTGACCTTCACGTGGAGGATAAAGCTGTAGACGATGGATGGATCTTGTTTATTTCAAATGCTTTTATTCTATGGATTATGACGATGTAAAGTTTATTAAAAAGTTGAAGAGCTCCAGCTCTTTCCAGACTTCCTTGTGCTTAAAAATAACTTTTTTTTTACACAAATGAAGCTCAATACATTTCAATAAACAAGTTTTAAAAAAGACCTAATGTCACCGTTATGACATTGGTTGTTATGGATTTTCAGTGTGATTTTGAGTTCATTTTGCGAACTGATACCTTTGTTGTATCTTTTTTTACTATATGTCTGCCTCATAATATCATCATCTCAGTGAGACTTTCACCATGTTTAAATAAAAACACACACAAAGATCCTTCTGTACTAGAAACGCTGAATATTGTGTGAATTTGTTTTTAATAAACAATGAATTACTATGTTTTAGGAATTCGAAAGGGCACGAGTGATGTTTTTCTCCTCCTCCCTTCCTGCTCGACACATTTCTTTGACCCCCCCCCCCCACCCACACCTCTTCATTTGACACCTCCACACTCTTCACTGATCCCTTCTCCATGTTCTCATCTCCTCTCATCAGAGCAGAGCAGCGGTGAGATCAACACACATCTGTCAGCGGGTCAGCCGTGTGTCTCATCGTCCTCCTCTTCCTCCTGCTTTTCTTCCATCCCTTCCTCCTGCTGTCTGAACTCCCCATCAACATCACACACTCTTCAAGTCAATCAAAGTCACTGAGGCTAATCTGGGAGATTTAAGAAGAATGAGACGTAAACGTCTTGTTCAGGATTTGAGTTTTTTTCTTCCTCCTCTTCAAATCTCACACCTACAAAAATAAAGAGTGTAATGTCTTTCGCAGCTTCACGTATTCTGACATGTATTTATCACCGGTGAAGCTTTCCAGATGCATGGAAGCCCACGGCTCCCAGCACTGATCAATCCCTGGGTCGAGTTCTTCGGCAACAGTCATGACTAACTGTTGACTTTGCAAAAAAAAAATCTCAAAACCACAAATTCCTGCGAGGTATTTCCCTTCTTTGTGTATTTTCATTTCTTTTCCCCTTTCCCTTGCTCATCTAATATTCCCCTCAACCCCACCAACAGTTTCTGGACCTTAGTGAACAACACTGTGAAACATGATTGTATGCATGTGTAGTTATAACCTTATTTTGGTCAGAATCCAGTACATGAGGAGGGGTAAAAGTGTTCATGTTTCAGTCTCTGTGTGTTTCTATATGATCTAATTTAAATAAAATATGGGAAGCAAAAGCAAACAAAAGACACGAGGAGACTTTTTGGCAAAGTCTTTAGCTCGTTTCATCTTTTCTAACTCACTTATTTACCGTTTTATCCGTTCATTTTTTAATCTAAAAGTGATTATTATGCTATTACTCTGCTGGCTCTGCTGCTTAAATCAATAAGTGAATTTAGCCAAACACCACAGGGACTTTGGGGTCTAGTATTTACAGTCACTTTAGAGCAAAAAAAGAGAGATACAACTAGAAATCTGAAGAAAATGGCTTTTACAGGCACTTTTACAGACATCCTGAACTCCTTTGGGGGCGACTGGGATGAAGTTTTCTTAAATAAATCTGCAGAATTATGATTTTTTTTCATGCGCCAAATCGAATGGAATGATGTGACTGAAAGCTGGTGTTATATTAGCAAGCGTCCAATGAGTTTAAATCATAGTACACATGTATGTAATGTTCAAATATGTCATATGTTATAATAATAAACCTCAGACAGGACAGGTGTTAACATTGACACTAAGTTAGAGTTCCAATCCATTCAGTTTTTAAATGATCCTGCTATTGTTTCAAGAGTAAGAGACATTCACACTAAATACTACTCTTTTTTAATATTTCAGTATTTATACACATGCTTTACTGGCCTTATTAAAGCACAGGACCAGTAAACTAAATAACATGGATACATATCTTGTAGATCTATCACATATTGCCAATTATAATTTTAAACAAGACTGGAAAAGTGGCTCCTCACCACTCTCATAACCAGGTGTGCTTTTATAAGAAAAAAAGTGCATTTATGCTCAGAAGGAAATCATTATTAAATATTGGAGCCAGAATTCCACAGAATTGATGTGTTTTATTGAGGACTTTGACCAAATTAAGAGAGAATTAAGAGAAGTTATTGTACAAGTTAGTCTATAGAGGTCTGCTGTAATCAGGGCCGGCCAAAGCCTTTATGGGGCCCTGAGGTGAATTTAATTCCACCCCCCCCCATTATTGATACAAATCTAAGACTATAAATTTGCACCAAACCAGGGTCATTCTTGTTTGTTTTTTTTAAACTTACAATTAATTGGCACTTTTATATTCAAAGTGAACTTAAATTAAACAAAAAAACCAGCTGAATTACTTTGTTGAAAACATAGCACAGGTGTGCAAATACGCACTAAATCAGCAAATATTCAGCTACAAAATAAAACCAAATAACTTAAGCTCAACACTATTTAGATATCTATACAGATCTAGATGTCTTTGCCTAAAACGGAATACGAAGCCAGGAAATCGACCAAAGTTGCCGCTAAACAAAGTGAGGAGGAGCACGGATGATGATGATGATGATGATGATGATGACTACCTTGGTTTGTGAAATCTTATTCTGTTCTGCCCTTTTCCAGTGCCCCATCATTTCCGCATTATATTCTTTCATCGTCTCCTTTTCCCTAAAATGACTCAGACAGAACAACAGCACCCTCCGTCTGCACGCAACGCTTGTCCATCCGTCATCTCTCTGGACAGACGTGTTGACAGGTGAAACGTCGGCTGCTGCTCTCACAACTGAAGAGCTACAACTATTTAGAGCAGTTAAAGACGGCCCAGTGGCTGCGTGAGCTAACGCACCAGAGCGAAAAGAAAATCAAATCACACAGACAAAAAAATCGCAAATTATTTAGACTTTTTTAATGGCACAAAATGACTTGATTACAAATGAGAAAAAGGGGGAAGTTTTATCCTAAATAACGCGAGACTGTACAAGATTGTCGATACAAAGGTTTCATCGATAAAAATGTTCGTATATATTCTGTCGGCAACGTATAAATACAGTATCTTACAATGACGGGGGAACGTGGCGTTTGCTACATAGCTTACATTAGGACTATAACACAAAAAATCCACTCATGCAGTATAATAATAATAATAATAATAATAATAATGCCCAGGTATATGAAAAAATAGAAATGCACAAACATGTTTAAAATAAATTAAAGGCACACTTTCCTTTTTGAATGTTGAGACACGTTTCGTGGGCCAACTAGAGCAACTGGGCAGTAAATGACCTAGTTTGATCATGTTGTTTCATGTAGTGGTAAGTGCACTCACACACACACACACACACATATATATATATATATATATATACTATATATACAGTCTGACCATTGGCAGTCCATTAGCTTTGACACATAAAACGTACAGTTTAAGTTGTGAAATGAGAGGAAAAAAACAAAAAAGCAGACGCCGAAAAAGCCAGGAACGCTCTGGGAAGACAAGGAACAACATCTCAAACAGAGCGACGCAACATTTCAACTGCAGTTTCCAATAAAAATCCAGTTTTGAACGTGACACGAGTGGACGTACGATAATCGTTGACAAATACATCATTTAGCAAGTTTTTTTTTTTTTTGGGGGGGGGGGCACATTTTTCTATTCCATAGGCAGCGTTTTATTCTTAATCCTCACATATATCAAGCAAATTCTCCTTCAGTCAACCTAAAAATGTATCAGTGGACTGCTGTGATTTATCCACCTCTGTACACTTGCACATGTTCGACTCGACTTTAAAGAGATTTATGTTCAAAGTTAAGAAAGCCCAGATGTGGGTTTTGACGCGGCGGTGCATCGGCGGCTCGCACCGTTGCCTCGCAGCATCCCCGTTTTTTTGGGTGGTTTTTCTTTGGGTTCAGGTGAATTAAACACTCTAAAAACAAGTGGGAAAGTCTCTGTGTGTCTGTCCAGGGTTTGTCCCCCCCTGACCTTTTGACCTATGTCAGCTGGGATTGGCTCCATCATTCTCCACAACCAACAACCCTCATGTGGAGGATAAACCGGTAGAAAACGGACGGATAGAGGAGCAGATGTGCTAACGAGTTTACCAGGCGGTTTCAACGGACCACTCCCCTGGCGTTTCCCAAAAATACAGTACAAATAATAAAAAACAACTACACTTTTTTTTCATATTTCACATATATACAGTACATTTCTGCAGCTTTTCACTGTTAAACATTTCGACAACTCTAGACTGCGGTGTGTCACAACAGCTGAAACCTAAGTCTTATCTCGGCAATGTCACGTTACACGAGTTTTTAAATGTAGTGGTCAGATTCTTATGAACACATGAACGACGAGACGAGACGGACACCTGAGGTACACTTGAGACGGTCTGCGGCGGCTGTTTGTGTGTTTGTTTGTTTATTCTTTTGAGACTCGTCGTAAAAAAGTTAACCCGTTAACACCACCCTAACCCTAGTTGCACGTCAAAGCCAACATGTGGTTATTACGGTAATTTCACTCATTGTCTTTATCATGGTTTCCATTTTTTGACCATTGAGACAAAGATAAGATAGATTTAAATATGTTTTCTACTATTCAAATTTCAAATTAAACACGCAAAATCTGGTGTCCATGTAGAAATACACTGTTTTTGTTTTGTTTTCAATAAAACTCTGACTTGTTAATTCACTATTTGAACATGAAAAATGATGCAAAAGCACTTACTCACAGGACATTTTTGGGCCCTTTTTTGGTTAAAACAAGCAACAAAAGAGCCCAGAAAGCCTTTTTGAGGCTGAGGTGGTAAAGGGTTAATAACGGACAGGTGTGAAAGAAACAACAACAACAAAAAACTACTGACACGCTACTGCGACTCGTGGTTTTAATGCTCACATAGCTGTAGTTTCCAAAATAATCTTTATATTTTTAGAAATTAGTGCTGGAGAAGTTAACGCTAACGCAAAACCTAGCTTAACACATGACGCGTTAGACGTCATGTTTACGTGCCGCGGCACCGGCACCGGAGTCCAGGCACTGTTTACCGGTTAGCTCCTAACGTTAGCGCCGTTAGCGGGCCTACATGTGGACTGGAGCGGTCTGTTTATTATCAAACGAAAAGAGCAGCGCTACAAATAACCGGCGTACCTGTGTGCCGCGTTTGCGTGCCTCCGGTTTTTAAAGTTTTGCGTTACTTTAGAGACTAGTTTTAACAAACGGGGAGTTTGAAATGTAATGGACAACACTGCTCTCTACTCTTCCTCTAACTTCTGACCTGACGCGTTTTAAGCGCACTCTCTCCGTGGACTTCCACTGACTAACACAGGTCCTCCTCGGAGTTTTTCTAAGCGCTAATTGCTTTCGTCCACAGCTGCCGATGACCTCACTAATACATGGAAGGCCCTGCACAAACACACAGATGTTTTCAGTTTCGCTGATTAGATCTCTGCTCAGGATACGGCCTGGAGGAAGAGCATTAGGAAGTGTGTATTAAAGCTTTTCCCACTTGGTGTGACAAACATTAAATGAGGGTGAGAGAGCGTGTGCAGGGGGGGGATTGGAAATATCAGTTAAGTTTGGAGACATCCAGATAGTTAAAATGAGTAATAATTCACAGATGGCAGCGTGTGTGTGTAAATGCTTTAACATGGGTGTTCATACGGAACCTTCAGAGATCAAATCATATCCATTAAAACATGTTTCTGTATCTCATGATTTGATAAAGATGTGCGATAACTTCGCAGGTTGCATGAATCCGAGTCGACGTAAGCCAGGCCAGTTCAGAAACATGTGCACGCACTTACACGTGACTCCAGGAGTCATTACAACAACACTAATATTCATTATATTCAGTAACTAATGATGGTATTTACCGTCATTATTTTTGACCTTTTCAGTATCAGAGAGGGAATTTTCACAGCAGTCATTTTTGACACAACACAGGTGTAAAATAAACAAATTAGTCAGTTTCAGGCGCGCCACATTCACTGAGTCTGTTTTTATGTGTATTCTTGATTTACATATGAAAACTGAATATAAACACTTGACAAATGTGTAAATGTGAACGCTGTCAAAACAGATAGGGCTGCAACAACTATTCGATTGTTCGATTATTAATGATCTATTTTGATAATCGATTCATCTGTTTGAGTTTTTTTCTTTAACCCTTTAAGGTACGCACCAAGAAAAAAGCAAAAGCATTTTTTATTATTTTATTTATTTAGGATAACAATAACGTGAAGTTAGACCCTACAGTATTTCAGATACAGGCCTCTACCAAACGGTTGAGACGTCTGTTCATAATAAACCTGGTTTGCATAATTCATAGTAAGTACAACATTCAGAACAAGTCACATTAAGTGTTAGTGAGTTCAGCTTGATGCATTTTTCAATGAGATATAGTGATTTAAAATGTGGTCGACCAAATGGTTGCATAGTACCTTAAAGGGTTAATAATTAAAACAAGCTCTCTTAAATGTGAATATTTTCTGGTTTATTTGCTCCATATAAAGAAGTACGAAGCCCCAGGCATGACATGTTATTGACAGCGGAATTTCAAATCGATGAATATCGAATATCGATATCGATTTCAAGATTTCAAGAAAATAACTGACAGCTTATGAAAAGAATTGTTGTTGCAGCCCTAAAACACATTCAGCACACTTTGCTGACACTTGGTGAACCAATTCCCAATATTCCCTTGAATTCAGGTCAAATTTGGTCAAATTACTTTCAATGGAAACCTAGCTTAACCTATCAGAGTCCTGACTATTGCCATTGTTTATGTGATCAGTATCAGTCTTCATCTACCAGTGCATTGTAAAAAAAAATGGCTGCTGAGAAAATGGCTTTGCCCTAAATGCTGTTTCTTTTCCATCAGAAAGACACCAGATGTCTGCCGAGGCGTTCTGACTACAAACACTGGCAGGGTATGAGCCTGAAAAAGAGTTGCGATTCTCGTCTGTGAGTTAGAAAGTTGAAGTGTCCCGTCTTTAAATCCCTGGAACTGTGCGATACATCCAAACATCTGAGAGTGGTTCATGTAATCTGTGAAAGACTTTGTGACACCGGTGACGATCCCTTTGCACCGTTTGCTCAAAGCAAATTTTTGAGCGTATGACACGATGAGAACTGACTTCCTTTGCCCCCTCTTGCTTTGCTTGAAAAGTCAACGAGCGTCGCGGCAAACAGGAAATGCCGTCAATCTGAGAGTTTGTGGGGGGGGAAAGTACTTATCGGAGTCTGCAGAGATCAAGTGATTACTTCCGCATCTGCTGTCTGCAGGAGGTCCCACGGGGGCTGAAGCAGACATCACATTTTAGCTGCTAGCAGAAGCCGATATCAGCTCTCTCTCACACAGCAGGCGGCTGGAAACCTATGAGAGCAGCTGTCGGGCCTGGGCTGAAGAGAGAGCAGCAGCCCTCATCTTTGTGGCGGCTGTGGGCGCAGAGGCGTTCGTCTCCTGTTGTGGTTCTTACGGCTCAGTTGGGCTGACGCCTGAGATACACTCTGAAGTTACACCGTTACATTACACACATGCTATACGTCCTTTATAGATTAACCCGGGATGAAGTAGCATGCTAAATGCCATATAATCATAATCCACTATATATACGTTTGTGGCTATATTTGGAGCCGCGTAGTGTGAGTGTGCCGTTACCGAGGAGGTTGCGGTCGTTTCCTGCTAAAAAGTACTAAAAGAACAGAGGCAGAGAAATTGCTGGGTTGCAATCTGGGAGTTCACTGTGTCGCTTCATACGAGGCTTTTGATCAACAAGGTGGGAAAAACAGATATAATATAAAAAGAGACTTTTGACTGCAACATATATTTAGGGATCTCTCAGTCACAGATTGTTTTGAAATTTGCTCCCACGTTGGCTAAAAATAAAGATCTCCTCTCTGTACATTCTTCAATGTTTGTGTCTTGAATCCGTGCCGCGCATAACACATATGCAGAATTTGCGTGATTCCATGTGTCTCTTGCATGTGGCTTTCCCTTGTTCTTTGCTGTGTGTTGTCAGCGGTTAGCGCGGGGGGACTGTTGTGACCGAATCTTTCGTGCACAGGAAACCATGTGTTCATGTGTGAGAGTTGATCGGGAAACAAATAGCTCCTCGCTGCTAACACTGGTAGTGGATGTGCTGGTGCTGGTGCACTTTCCCGTCCACGTGCGAGTGCGTGTGCGTGTGAATGTCCGTGTAGATCTTCGGGTAGACCTTGGGAGCCAAGGGAGCGCTTCCCTGCGCCGCGAGCAGCTGCTGGTGGGCCACGTAGTCCTCGTACGACAGGCAGTCTTTGTCCCCGTTGGCCGTCTGAGGAGTCAGCGCGGGGCAGGTTCGCTCGCGGCCGGCGACCGCCGGTTGACGCTGAGCGGCCGCCGGCAAAGCGGAGGAGGAAGACGCGGGGGACGACGACGGCGAGGAGGACGAGGAGGAGGAGGAGCAGGTGCGTTTGGATTGGCAGAACCAGAGGAGGGCGGTGCCTAAGATGAAAGCGACGCCCGCCGGTATTCCGATAATGACGGGCCAGGGGAGGCCCGAGGACGGCGCTGTGGACACAGAGGTGATTTGGGGCTTCTGATCTGTGAACCAACAAGAGATGAACAACATGAGTTAATCCTTCTCGTCATTTGGCATGCACACTTCTCATCACCGTAACTCCAACACTCTTAATAAAAGTGATAAGTAGAACCATATACGGTTCTTCGGCTTGTCCTCATAGGAGAAAGGCTCCACCTGGAACCGTTTTGGGGTTTAAAACCCTTTATTCAGGAAAGGGGTTTTAAAGGGTTCTCTGGATCAAAATGGTTCTTACTGGAACCATTAGTGTTACCAAGAACCCTAGCAAAGCCCTTTCTTTGGGAAAGGGTTTTTCAGAAGCAAATGGTTCCAGGTAGAACCTCAAGCCCTTGTGGAAGTACCCTTTTGGAACCCTTATTTCTAAAAGTGTAGACTGTTTGTGATATCTGGAAAATTCAAAAACTATGGACTAGCGATCTGTCCAGGGTGTGACCCCGCCGTTTGCTCTATGTCAGCTGAGATTGACACAGCAGTAGAAGATGGATGGATGGATACCGAAAACCAAATATACTTCTAGCTCTCCAGGACTTCCCAGGAACGACCGTCCAATGACAGACAAGATTCACCAGCATCTCAGTACCGTAATTCCTAAACCGTTGAATAACTGCCATCAAGTCAAAATAAAGTCTGATAATCATGAACAAAAGGATCAAGACTTTCAAGACTTCAAGACTTTTATTATGTCATGAAACAGTTACAATGACATTTTACCAGCGAGGCGTCACGGAAGTAAGTGTCGCTGGTAAATGAAGTGTGAGTGTGAGCGTTTGATTGTTTTCTCCCCAACCTGGCAGCACAGTCAGGTAGGCGCTCCTGAAGCTGTAGCCCATCGTATTGGCTCCCAGGCAGATGTACATGCCCGCGTCCTCCTCCTTGGCTCTGGTGATCAGCAGCTTGTTGAGGTAAGATCCGTCAGGACGAGACCACACCTCCCCCGTTGGCAGGACGACAAAGCGATGATCTCCAACCTTTGAATAAAATAAAAAAAAAATCTACATTCACTTAAATGTCACAGGCGTAAACGTTACGTCAGTTTCTGTGTCGTGTGCTCGTACGTCTATGGTGGAGTTGAATTTGTTCTCATCGCCAGGTTCGACCCTTTTCAGCCACTGGATGACCGGCTTGACGTCGCTGCGGACTTTACACTGGAAGGAGGTGGTCCCGCCGAAGTCTACGGTGGTGTTGACGGGGTGCGTGCCAGTCAGGATGGGTTTAGAGTTGGTACGCTCTGCACAGAAAAAGACAGTGTGTGAGAAACCCAAAGACACTGTGCTACTTCTCTACTTATGTGGCTTCCATCAATTTTCCTCTTATGTTTGAAGTCATTAACCAGATTGACATGTCTGATATTGGACCAAAAGTTGTTTACAGCCACTGCTGAAAGTCGACACCACGCAGAACGACCTATTACACGGATTATGTTTCAGTTTATTTTTAATTGGGCAGTTAACCGCTCGCATTTCTTCATTTCAGGTCATTTAAACTGTTCAATAAAACTTGGAAACGTGTGTACGTTGCCAAACGTTTGCCAGAAATAGATTTATGATTGAATTATTAAACTCAATAATAATAATAATAATAAAAAAAAGCAGGAAGGAGCATGCTCGAGTGAAACTCAAAAGGACACACCGGTGCTGTTTAGACAACGTAAAACGCTATGAAAGCATTATTTGCTCACTGTTAGTCCACCACCACATCCTCCCACTCTTTGTATACACAAACAGATCCCTGATCTTCTGCTGCCGCCTTTTCTTTCTCTCTGTTCATAAAGCAGAATAAACACACCTGGCTGCCTCAGACATTCAATAGTCTCTCGTCTTTAGTTTTTCACTGTGTGCTAAATGCAATCCCACGGGAACGGAACAGAAAGCAAGAAAATGACCCGGATTTGAAAGAAAATTCTCTGCCATCAGCTGTTTTTTATCAGCAACTATTCTAGTTGTTTCCAGTGCTATTTTAAAAGTTTTCTTTGTTCTGATAAACCATTACGACGCCTGCGATGAAACTCGTTAAAGTCAAGAAATGAAGAAAAATGGATTTTATGAAATCTTTGGGATCAGATTTTAGTTTTAGGAGGTGGCTGATATGATGACGTTGTGAAGATTCATTCATCACCATCAGATAAGTGATGATATATTTTTTTTCAAAGAATTATGTGCACGTTGTTTTACGACATTCTGTGAGTGACTGACAGCTGAGTGAATCTCCACTGATAGATACAATATCACATTTGACAGAAGTGAGCAGCAGTTTGATTTAATTCCTTTGTGTGTGTGTGTGCAGATAGAAAATGTGTAAGTGTCAGAAAGACTAACGCTGTAGTTTAATGTACAGCAGATGTGGCCCGAGTAAAGCGAGAATCAAGACAGCAAGTCTGAGCCTCCCGACAGAGCTGTAACGGCGAGAAACACGCACTCTGATTCGACGCCAGCTCTCCGCTGAACTGCTCGACGTTAAATCACAAAAAAAAAAAAAAAAAAAAAAAAGCAAAAACACCCAACAGCTTCTGCAGCTTCCAACTTCAAAAAAACACTCATCATAACACACATTCAAACAGCGAAACCAGATTCTTTTTTTAGACTTTTTCAAACTGCAGCCGGGTTGACCTTCTTCCACGCTCCACAGTCCTGCTCCACGTTCCCAACGCCCGCTGTTCACTGACAACACTGGCTGTGATCAATAAATGCCACTGAAGCGAAAGGATGCTTATAAAAAAAAAAAAGAGAAGTCTATTTTTGGCACGGCTCAATTGCTAACACATTGGGCGAACGTGTAGCTCGACATTTTTTTCCCTCTTTTCACCTCACTTGAAATTAATGACATGCAGGTTTTGCTGCCGCTCAAGAAAAAAGGTTCTCGTTTGACTGTGAACGTAAGCTTTCAAAATACGCCGTTATATCGCATGAATAATCTCACGTCAGATGAAGTTGTTAGTGCAGTTTAACACTGAGAACATCTATATCCAGAACAAAAAAAGCTGAAAAGTTAATTATGATGTTCTCCATCATGCGATCTTTGACATTTTTCCAACATAATCACCGGATTGCGAGTCAGAAACCCGGCCATTTGCAGCGACAGACCTCTCAGTCAAACAATAACATACAGCGCGTACAGTGCACTGTGCAGAGCGCTATTGTGTGGGTTAAGCGGACAAGAAACGTATCGTGTAACAGCAGCAGGGGACACCCCACATCTCACGTACCCGCAAAATCCGCAAATCCCTCGGCGGAATCCTAACTCGATCATTTTGGATGCACTCAAAATTTACAATCATATTTTTGGAGCGCTTCATTCCGCTAAAGTTACACGAAACGGCCGCGATATGAAGAGTCAGCACATTTTGCGAACTGACAAGTTGACAAGCCGCAAAAAACATTGAGGCTTTTTCATCATTATCTGCATATTTCTTTTATAGTTTTTTTTTGGACGGCCGTGAACAGACGTGCGCCATCTCATGACATCACCTCTGGCAAGAGCGCATCAGTCAGAATTGATCTCACGTTGCAAATGGCAAGGTCTAAATGTATTCGAGAATAAATAGACCGGCTCTTTATAAATAACCATTTCAGCATTCATTCATTCTCCACAGCTTATCCTTTGGATGGGGGTCACAGGGGGAGCTGCAGCCAACAATCTCCAGCTGACTTTGGGCGAGAGTTACACCCTGAACGCGGGGGCCAAAAAAAACAGACACTAACAACCATTCACGACACCATTTCAGCATAAACACTACATTTTAATCACTCACAGTGACTCATATCTGACTACGTTTTTTCCCCTTGTTGTGACTCAGACGTGTGGAAACGGAAATCCAATCATCAATTCACACGTTTCAAATCAGATTAACGTCAAAGTTGGCACGTTTACACGTCCGATCTGACTTTAATTCGGATTGCTCGTGTCCATATTAATACATCGACTGTTGGACGTCAATCATTCTTACACACTGGACCTTTAAAGGTGCAAGAATGGTGCGCTGTGAACTTGTTTCGTAAGCATCGCGGTGGGGTTATGATAAAAATACCGTTTAATTATCTAAGTAATCACTTTTTAATAAGTGTTGAATCATAATATCTGATTTATTTTTCCCCTGATGTGACACTTAATGGAGAAAAGTATTGGGACACCTGACTATCACACCAACAGAGGCTGTAATGGCACATTTAAATACATATATACTGTACTTTAATATGGACGTGGTTCCCCCTTTGCAGCTATAACAGCTTCCACACTTCTTGGAAGAATTTATGTCAAGTGTTTCTTTGGGAATTTGTGAATGTCCAGTCATTCCGTAGAAGCATTTATGAGGTCAGACACTGAGGTTGGACTCCGTTCCAGTTCATCCCAAAGTCGCTCGAAGGGGTGGAGGTCAGGGCTCTCTGTGGGCCAGTCAAGTTCTTCCACACCAAACTCGTCAAAACCATGTCTTTATAGTCGTTGGAATATAGAAGGGCCTTTCTAACTGTTATGCTGAAGTGTTAAGGTCGTCCTTCATTGGAATTCAGGCCCAAAACCTGACTGACACACCTGAATTCAATAGTTAACAGGTGAGGCCAAATACTTTTGTGTCCGTACACTCTTAGAAATAAGGGTTCAAAAGGGTCCTTCTACAAGGGCTGAGGTTCAATAAAAGAAGAAAAGGGTTTTTAAGGGTTCTTGGTGACACTAATAGTTCCAGTAAGAACCATCTTGATCCATAGAACCCTTTAAAACCCCTTTCCTGAATAAAGGGTTTTAAAAGGGTTCTTGGTGGAACCCTTTTAAAACCCTCTAAAATGTGTCCGATGAAGCTTCCAAATCTCATCTCCTACTTCAATACTGAGTGGTAACGATATGATCCTCTCTGCTGGCGTAGAGGTTACACTCTTAGAAATAAAAGTGCTAAGTAGAACCATATAAGGTTCTTTGGCTTGTCCTCATAGGAGAACCCTTTTGGGCTCCAGGTATAAAGGTTCCACCTGGAACCCTTTTGGAGGGTTCCACCAAGAACCCTTTTAAAACCATTTATTCAGGAAAGGGTTTTTAAAGGGTTCTCTGGATCAAAATGGTTCTTACTGGAACCATTAGTGTTACCAAGAACCCTTGAAAAATCATTTCTTTCGAAAAGGGTTTTTCAGAGGCAAATGGTTCCAGGTAGAACCTCAGCCCTTGTAGAAGGACCATTTTGGAACCCTTATTTCTAAGAGTGCAGTAGCATCCACATGAAAGTCAGATGCAAAACACTTTGTTGATTTGAACATGAAATACGATGTGTATTGAATCAGAATTGAGTCTAACTGTGAACAATGTGGCTGGAATTTGTAACGTAGCCTAAGGCAAATGCAACAAAAAAAATGCACTGCTTTATCAAAAGATCTTTAATAAAAAAATGTAAAATGTGACTTTGGAATGTACTCAAAAAGTACACAAAGAGGACAGAGTGTTTATAATCACACTGTGTAAGTATGCATTTACAATAACTCCATCTGCTGACAGAGGCTGTGCTGCAGTGCGGATCTGGACGAATAAAGACCAATTCATAGTTTCCATGTCTGCGAGTCAGCTGAGGACCGCTGTGGTCTGCGTGACGTAAACATCACTCTCTCTCTCCGCCCCGCGTTTCACGACAGCACATGTGGACCCTAATCAGATGTCTGTGTAAAACCTGAACATTTGTGTGAGCGCAGGAAACTCAACACATGGACTCTGCGTGCGACAGGAAGGACTAATAATAGAACTGAGAGGAGCGTGTGATCAGGTAAACACATAACAAACATCCGAGAGACAAAAGTTCACTATAAAGTTCATCAAAATGTGAGTAAACACAACATTTCCTGTATAAATCCTCTTCTAGATTACTGTAAACTCGTCATTTCAAGCCAAGTAATTTAAAATCAAGTTGACTACAATGCCCATAAAGTGTCATTATTAACAAGTAATCCATTAATCGATTATTTACTGATTACTAAATCAATTGTCAGCTATTTTGATAATCGATTAATCAGTTTGAAGCTTTTTTTCATGATTAAAACAAGATAATTGATTGTTTCAGCTTCTTAAATGTGAATATTTTCTGGTTTCTATGCTCCGGACATCATCATTTCCCGTTTTTTACAAACACTGATCAACATTTTTTAACGTTTTTTGACATTTTACGCACCAAAAGATTACTCCATTATGGAAATAATGGTTATTTGCAGCTCTAATTGGTGTTAAAGATAATATCAGATAACTTAAAGCAGGGGAGTCAAACTCATTTTCACTGAGGGCCACATCAGCATAATGGTTACCCTCAAAGGGCCAGATGTAACGGTCATACAGAATAAATGTAACTAAATGTAACCAAATAAAATGTAAAATAAAAGTAACTATGTAACATATTGATAAGTAACTTACAAGTATTTATTACTTATTAAATTTCACTCGTCACATGATGCATATACAATGATATACTGCGATCTAGTGGCGGTGCCGTCACTTTACGGGTAACGCGATCGCCATGCATTGTGGGAAATGTAGTTTATGGTCAACGCACACCTTAAAACAGCATAGACCTATTTTAACACAGATTTTTAAGACCAATTAATCACTTGCGGGCCACATCTGGCCCCCGGGCCTTGAGTTTGACACATGTGACTTAAAGTATTAATTTAAGCATAAATGGATGTAAATACGACTACATGTACAAAACTCACTGCACACACAGAATGTTAAGGCCACAATGTGGAGTTCGATCACCTTCTTCAACAGTTATCTCCATATTTGAGTCTGAGAATCGCAGCACAGTACTGTAATTACAGTTTATAAATGCACGTGTGACTCACGTATGACTTCCACCTTGTAGGTGGCGTTGATCTCTCCCGCTCTGTTGGACACGTGGCAGGTGTACTTCCCGCTGTGCTCCGGTGTCAGGTTCTTCAGACTCAGGGTCCACTTCTTCTTCTTCCCGTCTCCGCCGTCCTCGTCCACCAGCGGCCGGTTGTCCTTCAGCCAGACGATGTCGGGCCGAGGGTTTCCGCTCGCCGTGCACTTCAGACGCACCGAGCTGCCCACCGGGCGAGCGATGACGCGCTTCCTCATCTTTGCCGGCTGGGTGAAACGCGGACGCACTGCGGGGATGGAAAGGTGAGGACGGGACGATTAGACACATTTACATACATTTCACATATGACAAATATCACTTCGCCCCTGACTCAGCACCAGATGTGAAATAAGAGCAAGAAGAGCAGAGAAACAAGAGGTCAAGCGAGAACAGAAGAAGATAAACGGTTTAAAGAGCAGTTTTATATTTACAAGCTCTGTTCTGTTCCTCAGAAACCAGGCAAAGGACAACAGGTTGGAGGGAAAGGAATTCATCAAATTCTTATTTGACACTTTTATTAGACGTAACAAGCGATCAAAGGCACATTATCTGAAGAGTCTGTGACACAGATGGAGGGTTGAGAAATGTTTCAAGTCTCCTTTGTTTCCGAGTATATTAGATTTCGACTTTCTGGAGACATTTTTCGCTGTTTAACAAATTAACACCTTATTAGCATTTCAAAAAGATGCAGCTTTTAGTTGTTAATTTGATGTTTTACTAACCAATTATCCACCGTACACTGCTCTTTTTAGGGAAATAAAACAATGTCAGAACGAGGCGTTGCATATTCTTAAAATGGCTATTGGAGGAGTTGAACTCTCTTTAATAACACTACTATCATGCACATGTTTTTATGAACAGTGTTTTGTTGTTTAGTTGCCAATAAATCAGATGTTTTTAAAAGATGAACCCTTGCTTATGCATGCAAACATCTGCGGCAGCAACTGCAAATGAATTTTCTGCCCCACAAATATTTGGCAATGGAGCGTAACCTTCCATTAGGCACCAGGAAATCAATTTCTTTGATGTTAATAATAATAATCCTCATCCACACGCAAGTGTATGTTTGGGTGTCTGGCGTGAAAAAAAGGCTTCTGTGTTTCCTTGTGACAACATATGAAACATGTGTTTGCTGTAATAAACTCTGATTGTTTAGATTAAAAGAAAACACAACCCCTTTAATCACTTCCTTTTCTCTCTGACACAATGCACTTACTCACGTGACACACCCGCAGTTATTTTCCACCGATCCGGCATAGAACACCAGGTTCTCGTTAAAAAGCCACATATATAGCTTGAAATCATGCTTCCACGACAGCTCACTGTAAAATCCCCCCGAAAATCTGCTCGACAGCAATGAAACAACTCTGTAAATAACCGGTCATAAATGTACATCTGTGCACAAGTCATACTAAGCCATATCGTGACTGTCATCAGACACATCTGTTCAACCAGGGTACTTTTTTTTTGTCTTGATACACATATTCAACCAACCACAGACCGACATATCTATCTATAAAGCAAGTCTGTGTGTCTGTCTGTGACAGGCATAGCTCTCTGACCGTTAGTCAGATTTCCCTAAGACTTTGGATATGGGTTGAGCATGACCCGATGGTGTGCATCCTTGATTTTCAAGGATTTTCATTTTTTTGGAAGAATTTTAATTTTCACTTATTAATCATGCTGCAACAGGCAGACAGTGTCTCATCAGCCAAAAAAAAAAAAAAGTATCTCGGAATGACTTGAAATTTACCATCGTAATAGTCGGCATCGCCCTGAACAAGGATCCGTTGAAAATATTTGCAAACCTCTTAAGGAATCATTTTCATGAATTTTTGAATTTCAGGTTATCATCCATTTGCCCTGATGCACTTTGACAGTGAGCTGACTTTAGTCTCAAAAAAAAAAGTATCTCGGAATGACTTGAAATTTACCATCGTAATAGTCGGCATCGCCCTGAACAAGGATCCGTTGAAAATATTTGCAAACCTCTTAAGGAATAATTTTCATGAATTTTTGAAATTCAGGAAATAATCCATTTGCACTGATGCACTTCGACAGTGAGCTGACTTTCTTCTCAAAAAAAAAAAGTATCTCGGAATGACTTGAAATTTACCATCGTAATAGTCGGCATCACCCTGAACAAGG
Organism: Microchirus variegatus; assembly: GCF_963457635.1. Taxonomy (NCBI): domain Eukaryota; kingdom Metazoa; phylum Chordata; class Actinopteri; order Pleuronectiformes; family Soleidae; genus Microchirus; species Microchirus variegatus. The sequence goes on along the minus strand of NC_139807.1, from coordinate 6,698,660 downwards.
ATCCGTTAAAAATATTTGCAAACATCTTAAGGAATAATTTTAAAGATTTTTTGAAATTCAAGAAATCATCCATTTGCACTGATGCACTTCGACAGTGAGCTGACTTTCTTCTCAAAAAAAAAAAGTATCTCGGAATGACTTGAAATTTACCATCATAATAGTCGGCATCGCCCTGAACAAGGATCCGTTGAAAATATTTGCAAACCTCTTAAGGAATAATTTTCATGAATTTTTGAAATTCAGGAAATCATCCATTTGCCCTGATGCACTTTGAAAGTGAGCTCACTTTCTTCTCAAAAAAAAAAAGTATCTCGGAATGACTTGAAATTTACCATCGTAATAGTTGGCATCACCCTGAACAAGGATCCGTTGAAAATATTTGCAAACCTCTTAAGGAATAATTTTCATGAATTTTTGAAATTCAGGAAATAATCCATTTGCACAGATGCACTTTGACAGTGAGCTGACTTTCTTCTCAAAAAAAAAAAGTATCTCGGAATGACATGAAATTTACCCTCATAATAGTCGGCATCGCCCTGAACAAGGATCCGTTGAAAATATTTGCAAACATCTTAAGGAATAATTTTCATGAATTTTTGAAATTCAGGAAATCATCCATTTGCCCTGATGCACTTTGAAAGTGAGCTCACTTTCTTCTCAAAAAAAAAAAGTATCTCGGAATGACTTGAAATTTACCGTCGTAATAGTCGGCATCACCCTGAACAAGGATCCGTTAAAAATATTTGCAAACCTCTTAAGGAATAATTTTCATGAATTTTTGAAATTCAGGAAATAATCCATTTGCACTGATGCACTTTGACAGTGAGCTGACTTTCTTCTCAAAAAAAAAAAGTATCTCGGAATGACATGAAATTTACCCTCATAATAGTCAGCATCGCCCTGAACAAGGATCCGTTGAAAATATTTGCAAACATCTTAAGGAATAATTTTCATGATTTTTTGAAATTCAGGAAATCATCCATTTGCCCTGATGCACTTTGAAAGTGAGCTGACTTTCTTCTCAAAAAAAAAAAGTATCTCGGAATGACTTGAAATTTACCATCGTAATAGTCGGCATCACCCTGAACAAGGATCCGTTGAAAATATTTGCAAACCTCTGAAGGAATAATTTTCATGAATTTTTGAAATTCAGGAAATAATCCATTTGCCCTGTTGCACTTTGACTTTCTTCTCAAAAAAAAAAAAGTATCTCGGAATGACTTGAAATTTACCATCGTAATAGTCGGCATTGCCCTGAACAAGGATGCGTTGAAAATATTTGCAAACCTCTGAAGGAATAATTTTCATGAATTTTTGAAGTTCAGGAAATGATCAATTTGCCCTGATGCACTTTGACAGTGAGCTGACTTTCTTCTCAAAAAAAAAAGTATCTCAGAATGACTTGAAATTTACCATCGTAATAGTCGGCATCGCCCTGAACAAGGATCCGTTGAAAATATTTGCAAACCTCTGAAGGAATAATTTTCATGAATTTTTGAAGTTCAGGAAATGATCAATTTGCCCTGATGCACTTTGAAAGTGAGCTCACTTTCTTCTCAAAAAAAAAAAGTATCTCAGAATGACTTGAAATTTACCATCGTAATAGTTGGCATCACCCTGAACAAGGATCCGTTGAAAATATTTGCAAACCTCTTAAGGAATAATTTTCATGAATTTTTGAAATTCAGGAAATAATCCATTTGCACTGATGCACTTTGACAGTGAGCTGACTTTCTTCTCAAAAAAAAAAAGTATCTCGGAATGACATGAAATTTACCCTCATAATAGTCGGCATCGCCCTGAACAAGGATCCGTTGAAAATATTTGCAAACCTCTTAAGGAATCATTTTCATGAATTTTTGAATTTCAGGTTATCATCCATTTGCCCTGATGCACTTTGACAGTGAGCTGACTTTAGTCTCAAAAAAAAAAGTATCTCGGAATGACTTGAAATTTACCATCGTAATAGTCGGCATCGCCCTGAACAAGGATCCGTTGAAAATATTTGCAAACCTCTTAAGGAATAATTTTCATGAATTTTTGAAATTCAGGAAATAATCCATTTGCACTGATGCACTTCGACAGTGAGCTGACTTTCTTCTCAAAAAAAAATATATCTCGGAATGACTTGAAATTTACCATCGTAATAGTCGGCATCACCCTGAACAAGGATCCGTTAAAAATATTTGCAAACATCTTAAGGAATAATTTTAAAGATTTTTTGAAATTCAAGAAATCATCCATTTGCACTGATGCACTTCGACAGTGAGCTGACTTTCTTCTCAAAAAAAAAAAGTATCTCGGAATGACTTGAAATTTACCATCATAATAGTCGGCATCGCCCTGAACAAGGATCCGTTGAAAATATTTGCAAACCTCTTAAGGAATAATTTTCATGAATTTTTGAAATTCAGGAAATCATCCATTTGCCCTGATGCACTTTGAAAGTGAGCTCACTTTCTTCTCAAAAAAAAAAAGTATCTCGGAATGACTTGAAATTTACCATCGTAATAGTTGGCATCACCCTGAACAAGGATCCGTTGAAAATATTTGCAAACCTCTTAAGGAATAATTTTCATGAATTTTTGAAATTCAGGAAATAATCCATTTGCACAGATGCACTTTGACAGTGAGCTGACTTTCTTCTCAAAAAAAAAAAGTATCTCGGAATGACATGAAATTTACCCTCATAATAGTCGGCATCGCCCTGAACAAGGATCCGTTGAAAATATTTGCAAACATCTTAAGGAATAATTTTCATGAATTTTTGAAATTCAGGAAATCATCCATTTGCCCTGATGCACTTTGAAAGTGAGCTCACTTTCTTCTCAAAAAAAAAAAGTATCTCGGAATGACTTGAAATTTACCGTCGTAATAGTCGGCATCACCCTGAACAAGGATCCGTTAAAAATATTTGCAAACCTCTTAAGGAATAATTTTCATGAATTTTTGAAATTCAGGAAATAATCCATTTGCACTGATGCACTTTGACAGTGAGCTGACTTTCTTCTCAAAAAAAAAAAGTATCTCGGAATGACATGAAATTTACCCTCATAATAGTCAGCATCGCCCTGAACAAGGATCCGTTGAAAATATTTGCAAACATCTTAAGGAATAATTTTCATGATTTTTTGAAATTCAGGAAATCATCCATTTGCCCTGATGCACTTTGAAAGTGAGCTGACTTTCTTCTCAAAAAAAAAAAGTATCTCGGAATGACTTGAAATTTACCATCGTAATAGTCGGCATCACCCTGAACAAGGATCCGTTGAAAATATTTGCAAACCTCTGAAGGAATAATTTTCATGAATTTTTGAAATTCAGGAAATAATCCATTTGCCCTGTTGCACTTTGACTTTCTTCTCAAAAAAAAAAAAGTATCTCGGAATGACTTGAAATTTACCATCGTAATAGTCGGCATTGCCCTGAACAAGGATGCGTTGAAAATATTTGCAAACCTCTGAAGGAATAATTTTCATGAATTTTTGAAGTTCAGGAAATGATCAATTTGCCCTGATGCACTTTGACAGTGAGCTGACTTTCTTCTCAAAAAAAAAAGTATCTCAGAATGACTTGAAATTTACCATCGTAATAGTCGGCATCGCCCTGAACAAGGATCCGTTGAAAATATTTGCAAACCTCTGAAGGAATAATTTTCATGAATTTTTGAAGTTCAGGAAATGATCAATTTGCCCTGATGCACTTTGAAAGTGAGCTCACTTTCTTCTCAAAAAAAAAAAGTATCTCAGAATGACTTGAAATTTACCATCGTAATAGTTGGCATCACCCTGAACAAGGATCCGTTGAAAATATTTGCAAACCTCTTAAGGAATAATTTTCATGAATTTTTGAAATTCAGGAAATAATCCATTTGCACTGATGCACTTTGACAGTGAGCTGACTTTCTTCTCAAAAAAAAAAAGTATCTCGGAATGACATGAAATTTACCCTCATAATAGTCGGCATCGCCCTGAACAAGGATCCGTTGAAAATATTTGCAAACATCTTAAGGAATCATTTTCATGAATTTTTTGAAATTCAGGAAATCATCCATTTGCCCTGATGCACTTTGACAGTGAGCTGACTTTCTTCTCAAAAAAAAAAAGTATCTCGGAATGACTTGAAATTTACCATCGTAATAGTCGGCATCACCCTGAACAAGGATCCGTTGAAAATATTTGCAAACCTCTGAAGGAATAATTTTCATGAATTTTTGAAGTTCAGGAAATGATCAATTTGCCCTGATGCACTTTGAAAGTGAGCTCACTTTCTTCTCAAAAACAAAAAGTATCTCGGAATGACTTGAAATTTACCATCGTAATAGTCGGCATCGCCCTGAACAAGGATCCATTGAAAATATTTGCAAACCTCTTAAAACTAAATTACCATCACAACCATGGTATACTGTACAGTTGTTACTACAGTATATAGTGTTCTAACAATGTTAAGATCCTGGAATCAATGGGCATTTGAGAGTTTTCAATATCAAACACTCTTCTTCTTAGAGAGAAATAAAATGGCCACACAAAAACCCCATTTTCTATTCACATACACGCACACACACACACACACACACACACACACACACACACACACACACACACACACACACACACACACACACACACACACACACACACACACACACACACACACACACACACACACACACACACACACACACACACACACACACACACACACACACACACACACACATCCCCTCTTTAAAAATTCAACAATCAACAAGCAGTGAAAAGAGATCAAAGAGTGAAGAAAAAAAAAACCCTATCCAGCAGGGAGGGAGGAGAGGAAATCATTCACAGGAGCGCTTGATTTTAACAGCCCTCCTGCTTCAGCCACAACAGATAGCCATCAACCGGGGCGATAAATCACCCTGAAACTACTGCAGTTGCGCCTGTTTCTTTGGACACAGTTATTATTCCAGCTCTGGGTAAACAAACAGGGGCGAAGAGTTATGTGACGGGTTTGCGCACACAAATCCGGAGATTTCACTACGGCTGCATTATTCAGCAGAATATAGCTCTCTGCTGACCGACCCGAAGCTGGGCCCGATGACAAAGAAAACACACCCGAAAGGCTTTTAAGTTTCGCCTTTGTCCTCCTTGAGTCTTGAGAAAAGCTACTGGAAACTACGACTGCACTGTGACCAGACTGAGTCAATACAGAGGGTGAGAAAAGTAGAGAAGACGAGATGTAGAAGATGAAGATTGAAAGGGGAACGTTGTCGCCGCGTCTGACTCGATATAAATTGTAGCTGCACTTGCCTCGGGTAAAAAGATGTCAAAGGAGGAGGAAGGCGCCGAAGCGACGTGAACCTGATCTGAAGTGAACTGGAGTGGATAAAGATGAGACTAACAAAACACAGTAAGGTGCAACTGAAAGGAGCTGATTTATAATGTCCAAGCAGAACCGAATCAAACAGAGGTTAAGGAGAAAACAGATGGAAAGAGAACGAGCAGAAGGTTCACGGGAAGGTTAAAACATTCGGAAGACTGATTGCTAAAAACAGATGAAACAAAAACTGCGGCGATAGCAGAAAAGAAGAAGACTGAGTTAAGACAATAAAAAGGTCCAGGTAAGACAGAGGACACACAGAAAAGAAAGAAAAACAGAGAGGGAAGTAAAAAAAGTGAGTAAGATAAAGAGTGGGAAGAGGAGAGAAGGTGAGAGCCAGAGCGGACGAAAGGGCAGGCTTGTTCTGGGTCTCAGGGGCCACTTCAACGCCACACTTCACAGTGTAAAAATACTACTGACCCTCTGACAGACCGCCTTTGATCAGCGGGCCAGAGAGATAGAGTGAGCGAGTGTGTGGGAGACGGAGATAGAGAGATAGAGAGGAGAGAAGTGGGATTCCATCTTTAGATTTAGCCTATTAAAAGATTTTTAGTGAGGTAATTGTGGTTCTGTGGTTCATCTGGCCTTGGCCTGTGAAGGTTTTGGGTGCTAGCATTCACATTTATATTTGTTTTTTTTAAGTGAGGTCAAGTCCAATTTGTGTTTTATGCAACACATAAAAACGACTGCAGTCGAGCCAAAGTGTATTACATGAGCGAAGGATTAGAAATGTCAAAACAAGACAAAATGGTACAAATAGTACAAATTGCAAGAGTAAGACTCGCCAAAAACACTCCACAGAAGAACAACTCGTTTATTGAGCATACGTAAAGGTCCAGTATGTGAGAAGAAGTGACATCTAATGGTGAGACTGCAGAATGCAACAAACGGATGGTTCCTACATTCACTCCTCCCTTTCCTCAGGTGGTTTTCACACCCAATAGTCCGCAAGACTCAGTTCACTTGAAAGTTTGCTTTCACAATTGAATAACATATTCCCCTCCTCGCCTGAGGCGGCGCTGCATCAAGAATTACTGAAGGAGATGACGAGACAAACAATGAACAAGAAAACCTCGCTCATCAGTTAGTTACTGCGGGGCAACTTCCGTTTTCCACCACATAAGAGCAAAACGTGGAGCTGGATTAAATCGTATGGTGGCACATGGGCATATGTTTTTGGTTGTGTTTACCCACAATGCCATGCGTTGTAGTCTGTTTCCTACATTCAGTTCACTTGAAGGGAACCGGGACCTACGTTTTAAGGCTTCTTTGGGGTGCATCAGCGTTCGGTTACACCTGCCCAGATGAACCGGACTTTCTGAGCAAAGGAATAGGGATTTGATTAAGAAGGGCTGGCGTGAATGCATCCTAAGTGTGTCAGGAAACTACGGTGGCCTTTGAATACTTCAAAAATGGAATAACATGCTCTTTGGATACTCGTTTCTTCATTCAGGCTGCTGTAAAATATGTCAGTGGAAGATTGCGGCCTCTGTAAGGCCCTATCCTGTTGTACGAACAATGTAAGGCTATGAAAACTATTTTATTTCAAATTTCTGCCAATTAAACCCTCCCAAATGTGGACCTGTGACTAAAATAAATGAATGTGGTACAAAGCTGAAGTAAAAGCATTTGGTGGGTTGAGGTTGATCAGTCCGGGGAGACTTTAAAGGGGGGGGGGGGGGGGGGGGCAGCGTCCGACCAAATCACACCTCACAAAAATAGACTGGTCTCTGCTCTGTCAGAGCCAATTACCCGCACAAACAACCACACCGGTGTGTATTTCTGTGCCTGTGTGTGGTGGGCATGTAACCTCTCTTTCTTCCCTCTGACAGCACGTAAGGTGTTTATTGTGCCGTCTGCTACTGCGGTTTTCGTTTTTATGTCGCCCATTCTCAGATACTTTAAGGGCAGGTCATACCTAGCGTGTTCTGCGTCCCCCCAGAGAGCCGCTTTGCATTTCTGCATGTGCATACGCGCCTGCCGTTCCATTCATTTCTATTTTAATGAGGGTGTCAGTGTTCCACGCATGTGTGATAGATCTCATTTGACTTTTAGTAATAACGGGAAATCCCGCCCCCTCATTTGTGAGTTTCCAAGGCAAAAACAAGAGCGTGGCTCTAATTGGACTGGACGGTTTTGTGCCGCAGTCAGCGTTTATGGTCCATGACGAATCAAAATTGACAGTATGCATGAATTTGTCCACACTAGAGTGCGTGTTGACCCTCTATGCGGAGATGGGTGGTTGAGAAAATTAACATGGTGCAGTCCCTGGTGGACCTCATGTGCGCACACATGGAGGTGGAAAGTATGACCTGGCCCCCGAAGTGTCACTCCTAGGTTTCCTGCCTGTATTTTGTGAAATGACTTTCAGAAATGCTCACCCAGTTTCCCAGCAAGCTCTGGGCCGTGTTCGGAGTCACCATTGGCCGCTCCCGCTCCACCTCTCGAGCCGGAGTCATCTGGTGAGGTAGAGAGAAAGACAAAAGGTTTATTTTAGCGTGCTGACAAAGCCGATCGTGACTAATACACAGTGGTCTTTGAAGTGCTCTGGTGCAGGAAATGGCAATAAATAATAATAAAAAAAAAAGTCTTGATTAGGTGAGGTGATTTGTTTGCTACACATGCATGTGCACAGTCAGTTTGGAGCTACACAGCTCAGGGGTGGTGGTGGTGGATGGGAGGCATTTGTCTGTTTTCTGTCAGCGACTGACAGTTGTTTTCTATGATGTAGTGGTTTCAACACGGGGTCACGATGTAGCTTAACACATTCACGAAACGTGCTAATTGGAGGCAGACGGACGCAGGTTAGGGGAGCAGTGAGGTAAATGCTCCATGACAGTCAACGTTGGAAATAATCCGTGTAGCAGTATTGATGAGAAAAGGAGGCCGCCGATAAGGAGACGGGTGGTTTGATTCCCTAAAATATGATCATAGTGTGTGACTGAGGTTGCTACAGGTCAACAATCGTGACAAATATGAACAATTACGACACCTCCACCTCACAGTGAGGCCTGAGGAAGTTATGTTCAACATCACAAAAGCAGCAGAAGTTGGAAACACAAGAAGAAGCCCCATAGAGACGACAGTGACAATGATCGTTTGTTTCGGTCCATAAAATAAAGACGATTGTATCTCCACGGTGCACACATTATAACCCAGATGCATTCACCTGGGTGTTCTCCATTGCTGTCGATCGACGCCTGATGGAAACTCTCTCCGTCTCCGTTGCGGAGTCATTTGACCCGTGAGCGAATGCCAAATTGTATCTATTCCCGATGCACATAAAAGCCAGATGTGAGCGGGTGTTTGTGGGTTTTCTTGACCCGTTGGAGCAGGAGCTTTACTGCGACCGTATCAGAGAGATGTGATGTTTGCCACAAATCACTGGTGAAAGCCAATAATGCAATAACTTGCCCTATCACGGCTCACTGTTTCAAATGATGCATTTCTGGCTCATTCCAAAGAGAAAGGGTGCAGAAAATGAAACGGTACAAAGAAAAAAATAGTTTTCTTTCACTACCCTTTATGCTATATCAGTTACAGGTTTCTTATTGATCACTACAAAGATACAAACATCGGTGTGGACCTTCCTGCTAGGAACCACTTCAAGATGGAGCCAATGTATGTGAGGGGCCCTATAGCAGGGAGCTGGGGAAGCCTGATACAGTGCAACATCAGGTCTGTCAAAATATGTGAAAGAAGTGGGGGATATGTGTGTGCTCTTAACTTGGCTTGAACCTGAAACTTCAACCAAAACCTGATGGTCGTCTTAGAAAAAAATTAAGGACAATTCAGTCTTGGACCACCTGTAGAAAGTACACGAGTGTGTGTGTAATTCTGAATGAATATATGTTGATCGAGTTGTTGCAGAACTGTGCGTGGATTAAAAAAAAAAAAAAAAAAAAAAAACCACCTGAAAGCTCAGGGGTGTTTAAAGCAGTGCCAAACATCTTAAAAACATCACCATTTTGATGATGGAATGAAATACGCAATTGAAATCTATGAAAATATGAAGCATGGCCTGCATCTTCAGGCCTGGTATTAATAGCAGGCAAGCTGCGTGGTTACAGGCCCCTGTATGTGTGTGTGTGTGTGTGCTCGTGTGTCACGAATTCCTCAGTGGGTGTGTCCGTGCATGTGCGTGTGTGTGTGTGTGTGTGTGTGTGTTCTGGTGCTATTTAACTAAATGGTAACTTGAGGTGCTGGTATTCCTATCAAACCTCACTCCTCCGAGTCCCCCCTTCATCCCTCTGTCCTGCCACATGCACAGTATGTTCTAAGAAAGGACAGCGCTTTTCAAGCCAATGTGCACCGGGGGTCTGATTCGGAGGAGGGCGTGGGGGGGTGGGGGTGGGGATGTGGTTTAGTGCTCGCAACAGCTCGCAAAGGTGTTCTCCACCCCAAGATGGTGGTGGTGGAAGTCTGTGCTGTAAACCAGGGGTGTCAAACTCGCAGCCCCCTCACTGGTCGATAACTGACCAACATCTATAGTATATATATATATAAGCATTTAATCATATATAAGCTTGTCTAGTGTTTTTAATTACAGCTACTATAACTACTATGTTGTTGTCATTTACAGATTCATTTTGCATCATTCATTTGCATATGCTTTTTTTTTTTATATACACTTTTACTTTGAAATGGTGTCCTATATTATCTTAAATATTTTCAATGACAACATCATGATGGATTATCAAGATATAATTTTAATTTCTTATCACTAAACAGACTAGAAGTTCACTGGCCCCCAGGGCATTTTGAGTTTGAGGCCCCTGCTGCATCTCCACAGAGCGAGTCGGACCACTTTCGCTCCCCATATATGGTCCAACTATACATCTAAAGTATTAAAGTGTACACAAAAGTATATATACAGCACTGTACATAAGATATAGGCATTCTCAATTAAATTCAGAGAAGATAAAAATGCTTCCAAAAGCGCAACAATCTTCGTAATACTATACAGTATCTAAAATGTAAGTCATTATAAATAATTATACATAACTACTACTATTACTACTGCTAATTATATTACTTCCTACTCTTAAAAGGAGACATCTGTATAATGTCTCTATGGCAAGATTCCTCAAAACAGGTGGAAGAGAATGATACACTTATATTCACAATTCAAATCTCTTACATGAGTTTTTCAACACAGGACACTAACGTTAAGATCTGATTAAGATCACTTCAATCGCGACGCGAAGAGGAAGCTTTCATCCAAAAGATGAGAGGGCAAAGTTGGCCTGTGTGGTCCGACTTAATACAGTCATTAACATCAAAACAAAACGCCCAAGACTCCTGCTGGAAAAGCCATTCACTTATAATATGCTTTTATGTTTAGGATGTGACACCTTTAAAAAAAAAAAAAACCCATCTGTTTCTTTCGCGGCGTTAGCGGTGACGCAGCTCCACGTCACATTATCTGCTGGCGTGTTTCCACATTGTTCACACCTCTCTTCAGTTGTGTGTTACTTACACAAGTGCAGGTCTAGGGGGTGGATGGTGGGGGGGTGGGGTCGGGCGGGTGGAGCTAATGTTTCACTGTTTTGTTTCAAGTCGAATGCGCACAAAGTCGAAAATCACAGTCCTGTCTCAGCTTCAGCTGCTTTCAATGAACAACGTGATTTCTTCAGATCCTGTTCCACCGTCCTAATGTTCAGCCAGATACGTTGGCAGGTAGCTTACACAACAACAGCACACACACACACACACTGGGTTTCACACAGGATTCATAGAGAGTTATTGGCACGTTACTTCCGTTCAAGTGCAGACAATTCAATCAGAGACTGTGAGTGCACACAAGCAGATCAATCTCCTCCTGAATGTTACGCCTCAATCAAATAATTCAGAAATTACATGCAACCACCTTTAATCTTCAATATGCACCGAGATTACACGGCCTATAATTACCAAAAATCGGAGTTGGACACACCCGCTTTAGATCGGACGGTCTCAAACTCAAGTGACCTTGGGGGCCACAGAATTTCAAAATAAAAGTCTAGCAGGCCACATGTGGCCCGCATTGCCGTGAGTTTGAAACCCCTGCTTTAGATCCTACGCTACAGCTCTTTTAAATAGGACCCATAGTGTCTAGGTCACGGAAACTAAAGCCAAAGTGCATGGAACCTGCATTCCCTTGAATGGCCGTTGCCCATTTTTGCCATGTGGAAGTCAATAAGGAAATATCACGGAGGAGTTTAGGGTCTCAGATACCAGTTGTACGACTTCTTCTTCATGTAAATGTAGTCATTGATGGACCCATTTCGAGAATAAGTAACTATCTGTAAGCAGGGTATGCATGGGGCATGGTCACAGTGGGTAAAGTACAGGTGTAAATAATCAAATGACTGATGGCTGAGTTCCATTCAGCTTCCTCAGGCTCACGGGACTTGCGTTTAAAACTGAAGAGAGCCATTGTTAGTGTGATCAGTAACACCTGTGGTTTTCCAGAAAAAAAAATGTCGAAAACATAAAAAGAAAAGGTCGCCGTGAAAAAGGCCCCGTGGTGTGATTGACAGCAGATGAGACCCGTTGGTCCTCGTGACATGGCGCCCGACAAACTGCAGATCTCAAGCTTTACAATACATACATAAGGAAGAAATTATTATTTTTAACCAAAACGCTAAATTCAACTATTATTGACCCCCAGAAAGCAGTTTCGGAAATCACTGCCACAGTTTACACAAACAAAAACGCTGTGAAAACACAAAACAGGACCAAAAATATTGGAAGAACTACACTTTGGTGCTACTGTATATTTTGGCCATATGCTTCTGATTAAAGTCCGTTTTTTACTCTCGTCTTTAGCTTTTGTCCCTCGAGTATCATTTTAAAGATTTGCAGATCATGTGGACGGGCCGCGCGCTGAAAATAAAGACATCAGATGTCTATAATGGGATTGTGACATAGCTAAATAGATGACTATAATGTTGAAACTCTCTCAGTTTGTTGTCCGTCCTCGCACCGAGTTTCATTTTCGGCCTGATCGTTGTTTTTCATTCCTCTCTTTTAATCTACAGGGGGAAGTTAGTCCAACAGTGTGCTACATTTCACACATTCACTGGCGCGGTACCCCTATGTGAGTGTGTGTGTGTGTGTGTGTGTGTATATATTTGTGTAACCCCTTCTTGTATTTACTTTGAGGTCTGCAGAGAAAAGACGGTGATTGGACATAAGCGCGCTCAGACACATGAGTCCAGAGAGTCCACTGTGTTACTGTACGGCTGTGTGAGTGTGTCCAGGGGGCCAGTGTTTTCCTAAAGGGTCATGTCCTTCTAGGTTTTAATATAGAGACACTGGATATGTGGACACAACCTCAGAGAGTGTGTGTGTGTGTGTGTGTGTGTGTGTGTGTGTGTGTGTGTTAAAGTTTGTGTGCGAGGCACAGAGAGATGTTTCTGTGTTAGCTCAGTGACCACTGATTGTTGAAGCGTCAGGGGCCAAAACCAGCAGTCGTGATGTGAGTTTATGTGTCTGACAAACACAGTAAACTACTGTAAGTCCTCTCAAAACTGACCCCAGAGTAGTGGAGTAGTATCGAGCTTTTGCACAGGGCTCGGCCAACTTTACAGTAGTGTTACACAAGAGTGGTACAGAAAAAAACCCCACACATTTGGAGAACATCGGTGTTCAAAGCTCCAGTGTGTAACGTGTGAAGGTTGCTACAACCCTCAACGACCACAGCAGTGAATCAAATACACTACAGGTATTATTCTAAATGGTTTCTTTAGATTACAATCTGAAGGCGTGTTTCCACTGAGTGGAACACTAGCACCCATAAAGCCCAATTTATACTCCTGCGTAAAGTGCTCTGCGTAGGCTACGCAGAGTCCTCTGCGTCGACGCAGAACCTGTCGAAGAGCCTCTGCGTCGTCTCCGGGTGCACGGAATATTTTTTAAGTGTCCGTCACTACGTCAAGGGACAACGGAGACGGCAAAGCTGCGATTGGTCCTCAGGACAGGCCGAGCGAAGCTGCTCTGTGCCGGCTCACAGTGAGCACCGAGCGTCCACAGAAGGCAGAGCTAAACACCGCCGACTTCGTCGCTGCGGAACTATAAATACGTCATATCTTAACACACACAGCACATGTTTAGACTCTAAATGGCCAATTTCTCGCCTCAAATTATCTTAAAACTGCGTTCCGGGACACCGAAAAGTGACAAACGGCCGCTGTTTCAACAACAACAGTCTTTCTCCCTCGGACGCCATTGCTCACTGTAGCCAAAAGCACAACAACCTTGCGCAGCGACCCCTACTGATCGGGCGGGAAATTGCAGCGCCTATCCGTCACCACGACGCAGAAGTATAAAGGCTCGAGTGGTCTACGTGGTGACGCAGACGGATAACGCATTACGCAGTCGGAGAAGTATAATGTGGCCTTAACTCTTCCATTCTTCGATACCCTTCCCTTGGGGTACCGGAGTAATGGTACAGTACGGGTGGATCTATACCAGCTCCACCCATGACAGTGATCTGATTGGGCGACAGAAAAGTATCGCTGTCTTGTGACCTTGTGACAAATCGAGCAGAAAAAGATGAGCTGCTGGATGTCCTCTATTGTTGTTTGTTGTGTCACGTTCTATGTCGTTGTTCGCTGTCGATGCATCGCTACACCAACGTGGCCATCGAGCACCCGCCCATCACGTAAAAGCACTGTTTTCAGTCGAAAGGCAAGCCTGAATGAGGGCTTTACAATTATTCCAAACCATACTGCACTCTATGAGGAAGACGTCTATGTCAACATGAGCCAGGACTAAAAGAAGAGGAAAAACACGACTCGCGGTCCATATTTGAATAATTTCGCCTTCCGTCTGTCAGTCATGGCGTAAAACAACATCACCCTGTGTGCAGCTTGTTTGTTAGAATGTAATATATATAATACACATTTGTTTATATCCAAAAGTTACACTTTAAAGCTTTGCATGATTTTCTGTATCGCCTGTTCAGTTGAGTTTGATGATCTGTTTCCTCTTCTATATGCACAAAAAGATCATTTTCAAATGAGTCCACGCTACTTTCACTGAACAGCACTTAATGTAAATCGTCCTCAGTGTCCATAATACTTAAAAAGAAAAAAAGAAAAACTGCAATTTGGCCCCATTTTTACCTTCACTATATTAAATAATGGATGTTTTCATCAGCACGGTACATTTAGCAGTTTGTTTGTTTAACATTTTTCGTTAATGTTGGCTTATGAACCAACATTTAATTCTTCAGTTGATCACTGTGACAGCAGCTGTCAGTGTCCCCCCCTCCCCCCCTCTCTATGAATGTTTTAAAAAAGTTAATTTTTGATTTTGTGGAAACAAAACATATCCCTGGCTCGATTTAGTCAAGTTTGAAATGATGGTTATTCGGCACATTAAAGCTTTTCCAAAACATCTGCAGCAGTGTAACTTTATCCTGAGGCGCAATGTCGAGCTTTGACAGCAGGAAATGATGCACCTCACATTTTCAGTTCAGTTAGGAAAAGTCATTTTGAAAAGAATAAAAACTTAATCAACGTTAGAGGGGAAAAAAAGACATCAGATCACTTTTTAATAAGGTCATTTTTATGTTGGACCTCTGATAGAGTACAGATAGCAGTCATAGTCGTATTCTCTTCACTGTGGTTGTTTTAAAGTGCTTTACAAATACAGTTGGACTGCACTGGAGATATTTGAGGCAGAGCTCGAACTGCAGGATGACATGGCAAATGCTGACTCTGGGTATTTCCGAGATGAACTTAAAAAACCCCCTGCTCCTCTCCTCCAAACCCGTCTACTGTAACAGGGAGAAGGAGAAACGGCGTTTGTCCTTCAGCAGTTGGTTAGCCTGTCAGTGCCCTGACCCCATAATGAAACAGCACACACTGTCATTATATCTCTGTACGTTCAACGATACTCTGAAAACAACAAAACCACACGTTGTGCGGGTCTTTTTCCGACATTGTGCGCCTCTTGTTTTGTTATCCCGGGGGTGATGGAGTGAAACGAGAATTGACACATTTTTGACACTAGAGGAATAAAACGAGCGCGGCGTCCAAAATATCTCTGTTGCGCCACAGTTGTCCTGCGTTTCACCGCACGTACCAAATGTACTTTCCTCTCCAGCCGCAGTGGCTGCAGGAATATTTATCAGGATTTTTTTTTTATTTTTGTAAGATATTGCAACACTACACGTTGTGTGTGATTGTAAAAAATTATTAGAGTCTACACGCTGCAGCTCCTGGTCCAAAAATGTAATACCTTACATGTTGTGTGGAAACCTTCTGTCCGCCGTGGGGCTTGTGTTTCAGATGCAATTAGTGGCTCATTTAATCCTCTATGGACAGTAACTGTTTAACGCGGCGAGGAACAAGCCAAACCACTGATGATGGGTCTGTACAGTGTTCAAAACGACATCGATATGCATGTAAAAATAGCCCTTTTCTTAATTTCAATGAGTCCCATTCAGTGAATGGAGTGAGTACAGTTGTACAATATAGGTCTTTAAAAGTCCTAAAGGTTTTAATGGGTGAGATCACAGCAGCTTCTGTGAGGGAGCTCATGTGTCAACAAAGCAATCTTCATGAAATCTGATTAAGTTACAGTTAAAAGCATAGACAATTCCACTCACTGGTCCACTGAGCTACTCTTAGAAATAAGGGTTCCTAAAGGGTCCTTCTACAAGGACTGAGGTTCTACCTGGAACATTTGCTTCTGAAAAACCCTTTCCCAAAGACAGGGTTTTTCAAGGGTTCTTGGTAACACTAATGGTTCCAGTAAGAACCATTTTGACCCAGAGAAGCCTTTAAAACCCTTTTCCTGAATAAAGGGTTTTAAAAGGGTTCTTGGTGGAACCCCCCAAAAGGGTTCCAGGTGGAAGCTTCATAAAAATGTTCTACCTGGAGCCAAAAAGGGTTCTCCTATGAGGACAAGCCGAAGAACCTTATATGGTTCTACTTTTAAGAGTGTACTATTCACAAGACTGGAGTTTTCAGCTCAAGGACAAAGTAATGATTAGATACCTTATTAAAAAGGTGATTTTTATGATTTATCAAGCAAATACCAGACAAATGTCGGTTCCGTCTTTTCCAAATGGATTTGCTGCCTCTCTGCGTTTTACGTCACTGCACATTCCGTATCTTTGAGTGATGGACTGTAATTGGACGAAAACAAGCAGTCTGCGGAGACAAGTTTGGGTTCTGGGAATCCACGATCAGCGTTATTTACTGACTTTTGACTTCCTTTGACGACATAATCGTGTGGTGAACATAATCTCTTCCATATTTAATATCGCCGGCCTTCTTGAGCCGCAGCTCCGAGCGGAAGAGGAGGTGATATTTTTCAAAACGATTAACGGACTATGAAAGTAATTAGTTTCAGCCTTAATTTTTATTGTGAGTTTTAGCTTTTCTGGACCTGTGACCCCTTTATGCTAGTGTGTATGCACACATACACACACACACACTCACGCATACACACACACACACACACACACACACACACACACACACACACACACACACACACACACGTCACAGTGATTTACGTCTCGCCTAGCGAGAGGCTGTGTCGCCTTATGGAAACCATTATAGCTCGTGCTGCTACACAGTCTTCAATTAACAGCATAAGAGGGAGACACTGAAAGGGGCTGTGACGGAGAAAGAGAGGGAACGGGACGGGGATTGGACTCTCTTTCTAAAAGACGTCGGAGACGCAGCGGGGGGGGAGACGAGAAGACGGCGTCGGACAGAAAAAGGGTGAGAGATTTATCAAGGGGGGAAACCACAGACGAGACAATCGCGCAGAAAAAGCAAACTGCTGCTCTGGCTTACGTGACAGATTAACAGCTTGTGTATGTGCTTGTGTTCAAGGCTGGAGTATTTAGTGAGCACTGATCACAGTGATGACGTGTTTGTGGGGGGGGGGGTGATGATGACTTTTTCTAGCGATCATTAAAAGACAAGAGAAGCGCACACAATCGCGCACACAAAGTCACTTTAGCGAGGTTTTCAGGGCCAAATATACACCACCTCTTCTCCCCCACCCGCCCACCCTCTCCCCTCCCTTCCCTCGGCCCTCCTGGTCCCGGCCAGGACAACAACCTTTTTTTACGAGTGCAACTTTACGACGCTATTTACAAATGTGATTACAAGTTGTGGCATTCGGAGCCCAGGCGCTCTGAAATATGATGAACACACGTCAACGTTCGCCCTTGGAATTGCTTCCAGGTTTCGGGGAACTTATTTGGTACAAACCTGCATGTGCGAGGAAATCAAACACGCGCACACACACACACACACACAAACCGACTCATGCATCTACCCAGACACTATTTCATGTAACGACCTAGGTATGTGGTAGATTAGCCAAGTTTTTTTTTTGTTGTTGTTGCCTAGGGTTTCAAGAAGTGTGTGTCATAACTAAATCACTCATTCCTTCTTTTACTGGAGCAGGTAAAGAACTTAAGAAAGAGAGAGATTCATTAAAGCTTAGACCAAGAACGGAAATTATAATAAACACTGTTTTTTGGTGTGCATCTGCAGCCATTACCTCGTTTATGAAGCGGTTACGTAAACAGCATTTCTCCTGAACAGCGGATCCTCCTGATCCGGGCACTAGTCCGGGCACATCCGGTTGCGTACATTTTACCGCAGAAGAAGAAGAACGTCCGTTGTGGAGGTGTTTCGCTTGCGACAGTGTCTTCTGACTCTGGGTCTGAAAACGGGTCAAAGGCGTAAAAGGGACTGCGGCGGGGACTCGTGACGAAGCCATTTTTAAACACTGTTAAAACAATGTTTTGATAATGACTCGCAGTGCATCCTCCGTTCCAGAGGGGGGAGCTGCGCTTCTGAGAGCTGGTGTGCTGATTACGTCATTTCCAGGAACCTGGTCAATCACAAGACAGTTGGGAAAGCTGTCGTTGGGCTGGCCAATCACAACACAGTCTGTCTTCTGGGTGTGAGATTTCAGTCTGACGAGAGCTTCAGTGAGAAGAGATTTCTATCAGCTCGTTTCCAGCATTTAGGAGGTTTTTGACCATAAAAACAAGTTAATGTATATAAGTAGACCTCCATAACTCACATATATGTGCGATAGGACCTCTCTATGGGAGCTTTAAGGGTAAATCTTCTGTTTCATGAATCTTTACTGGATAATACTTAAAAAACTGAAGTACTACCTACAAAGACGGGAATTAATTAACGGTTTATTGATAAGGTGACGTCTCTGTAAATACAATACGCTTTGTTAAGTCTTTTAAAAAGATGAAATATAGTGAAAAAGGGGATGAATAATGTTTGTTATTACATCCATTTCTATGTGACTGTTCTTCCTGGACGGGTGGTAAAAGGTTTGACAGATCATTGATGAATGAAAATTATAAGAGCTCTCTGTGTGTGACTCCAAAGTCCCAATAATCTCCAGACTTTAAAGCTATTTTACACCATCGTACAAAATAAATTACACACCAACCATGAGTTATAAAAGTATATATATGCAGTTCTTTGAAAAGAGGATCTGCAACTAATTTTGATCAGAGAAATTTGACGTAGTATTGGAAATCAAAAGGAAGCAGTTCAAGTTTTTCCGACGTCTACGGATCCAAAAAGGCTTTTGTCATTTGCTTCACATCACGTCCTTAATTTCCTTAATGGAATAAAAAAAAGTGCCAAATTTAATTTACAAGATAAATGTACGATTGCAAGTGACTGTGGAGCAAAATGTGGGTTGGACAGAAGAACATTTGTCACCGCACCAGAGAGCTGTAGAAAGTTTAGGTAATCAACTGAAATGATGACTGTGTTTTCTATTTGCACACGTATCTAAAACCAATGTAAAAAACGATGGACGGCGCACAGTTGAGCAGTCGGATATAATATTAAGTGAGATAACTACCATCCTATTTCTGTTGTGTTTAGTGAGGCAAAGTTTCAATCATCAAAGTTTGTGCCAGAGCAGAAAACCAGGCCAAGACCTTGACGCTTGAAAAACAGCCAAATTAAACAATGTTAACTGTAACCACTGCTTTTTTTTTTCCATTTCGATGGCAAGCTCAAACCACTCATACTTCCATTACCAAACAGCTCATTTATCATTTAATGACTCCACTGTTACAATTTAAAACAAAGTGGGGAGAAATGCAGCTCGCAGAGAGAGAGAGAGAGAGAGAGAGAGAGAGAGAAACACACATGCCCGGTCATCACTGTGAAACGCTTGACCGTGAGATCTACGAGCTTCTCCTCCAGCAACCATTTTTACAGCTTTCATAACCTTGTACCCAGCTGGTCTGGCTGCACAAGTTCTGCTTACTGCTGCGGCGGAAAATCTACCCTGTGTGTATTCCTAAGGTGGAGTGGTGATATTGAACATTTTACAGGTCTTATCTCACTCAAAATCCCCCCGGCTCTCCACCTTCTTTCGTCCGTATTCCGTCCTGCAAAAACGCACAGTCTGCGAGTTTCTACTGTGAGCTCAAACAGAGCTGTTTTGCTTACAGACTAAACAAAAACAGTTTAAGAGGGGAACCTTTTGTGTGCCAGCATCGCGTTAGAGAGCGAACAAGACAAATAAAGAGTGAAGGTGCAGGTATCTGGATAAGTGTGTGTATATGTATACGTGTGTGTGTGTGTGTGTGTGTCTAACTCCAGGCACGGATCTGTGTTTCCTGAAGCCCAA
Organism: Microchirus variegatus; assembly: GCF_963457635.1. NCBI lineage: Eukaryota > Metazoa > Chordata > Actinopteri > Pleuronectiformes > Soleidae > Microchirus > Microchirus variegatus. Next base: position 6,678,659 of record NC_139807.1, on the reverse strand, counting down.
CACACCGCAGTTTGATGTTGTGCCATGAATGGGCTCAGCGCATTAATTACAACCACCTGTGAGCATGTGTGTGTGTGTGTGAGAGGGAAAGGGAGAAGAGTGACTGTATATGATCATGAAAAAAAAAAAAAAGCAACCTGCTGTTTCCACTCTGTCTGCACACATACACACACACACACACACACACACACACACACACACACACACACGTGTGAGCAGAAAAAAATAACGTAGCATCATAAGAGCATCATAGAAGGAAGAGGTGCTGTTTTTCACTCTTGAGTTAACCTTGTGTGTGAATGCATGTGTGTGTGTGTGTGTGTGTGTGTGTGAGTGTGTGTGTCTGGTATGTGTCAGACCTGTTCATTCAGCTTGACCTTGGCCATATCTCACAGCCAGACAACTCCAGCTGTGAGTAAGCCACTCATTAGGCCAGGGATCAGAATCTGACAACATTTAAACAGAAAATAAACGCACTTGATTCGTCTCAACTTCGACAACAATCGTCCGACTTGTATTCGAAAAAATGAAAAATTCCACACATGAAAAGGCTTCACTACACTCTAGTTGGCACAGAAAGTGTGAAGCGTGTGAGGAGTAAAGACTCCGACCGGCAAGTGTTTGAGGTTAACTGACCCGACCTGACCTTAGTTGCAGTAAATCAAACATGTTTGAATTTCTTCAGCCGACTCTGGACGCAATGGGGGCAGTGTCTGCTGATTACAGACCCAAATGCAAACATGCCAATGACAAAGAGTAGGTGGAACGCAGTAGGAAGTAGCGGGAATATCAAAACTTTCGCCACTTGGTCTCTCTCGTCAGTGTTCGATGCGTTCAGTTGGTTTGACAAATATTGTGATGCCTCAACAGGTACAGTCTGTTAAATGTGTGATCACCAGTGTTTCAGTCGTCGTAAAAGAAATCAGTGAGGGAGTGTGTGCTCCGAGTCTTTTCAAAATCAGTAACGACTGTGAAAGTCGTGCAGCATAACGTGAAACGTGAAAGATTATTACAAAATCTGCAGTATTGCACATATGTCCGCCACGTCATTTTATGTGGCCTGCGAGTGATTAATTGGTCTTAAAAATCTGTGTTAAAATAGGTCTATGCTGCTTTAAGGCGTGTGTTGACCATAAACTACATTTCCCACAATGCATGCCGATTGCGTTACCCGCAAAGTGACGACATCACCATCACGGACCGGGTTACATCTATAATGCATCATATTTGTAACTTGAATAAGTAATAAATACTGAAAGTTATATAGCAATATGTTACGGAGTAGTTATTTATATAAATATTGTATTTTATTTTACATTATATTTGGTTACATTTAGTTACATTTATTCTCTATGACACATATTCATTCTCACATCTGGCCCTTTGAGGGTAACAATTATGCTGATGTGGTCTTCAGTGAAAATGAGTTTGACACCCCTGCCTTAGTGCATCAGGGAGCTATGGTGGCCTGAGCATCGCAAAAAGTATATTGTGCTTCTTTATTTGCATGTTTAGCATCCAGACTTTTAAAAAATTACAACGCAATTATACATATATACATTGGTATGGTTTTTATCAATTTCTGCCAATACCTTCATAAATGGACCTTTAATTGTTTCTCACTAAATTAGGTTGAATGTCAGAAGCAGTGGTGTGTGTGGGATAAATAATCAGGACAACAAGTGACTAATTGTGAGATCAGTCACAAAGCCACACACGACACTACACACACACACACACACACACACACACTGCCCGTCTAGTGAAAAGCAGGCAATTTTATGGTGAAAGTAGAATCGCAGAGCAAACATCTGGCGTTCCCCTGGTTTACTCGTCAACACAAAAAAAAGAAGAAGTTGTAAAGCACATATGGCTGAAGAAGAAGAAGAAGAAAAAAAGCCAGGCAGTAGTCAAGAGTGTTGAATAACGGACAAAAAGCCACAGAGAACAGAAAAGCCCCTGAAGTTCCCAGTTCCCTTTTCCAGGTAACTAAATTAAGCCAGCAGAGCAGAGTCCTGGCTAAAAGTGCTCAGTAATAAAATCTGTTCCAGGAAGTAAAATCCACACCCCAAAGGATGAAAATACTTCCAGACCCCGAAGCGATGCAACTTCCATAGATGTTTTATAGGGCTGAATTACCACATCCTTTTAGAAATAAATTACTTCATATTTCTGAGCTGTCAGCCGACACTTCAGCAGAATCGACTCTATCATGACAAGCTACTTACACAGCAGCTGTACAGATTACAGGGAGATTACAGCCTCATTGATGACCAGATTTAAGAGTCATTATTCATTATTGAGTGGGACCATTTAAATCAATGCCAATCAGCATCACTTGCAGTTACCACCTGTCATTAATGTAAGACTTTGCAAGATCTTCAACATCCTTTGTCCAATATAGTCCCTATCCCTCGTCGGCACATGACCAAACCATCTCAACCTTGACTCTCTTACTACATCTCCAACTTGAGCTGTCCGTCAAATATTCTCACGAGTAATCCTGTCCGTCCTGGTCACTGCAAATGAAACCCCTCGGCATCTTCCGCTCTACCATCTCCAGCTCCAGCGCCTCCTGTCTTTTAAACTGTGCCACTGTCTCCAAGCCCTACATCATAGCAGATCTCACTACCATCTTGCACACTCTTAGAAATAGGGTCCTTCTACAAAGGCTGAGGTTCTACCTTGAACCATTTGAAAAACCCTTTCACAAAGAAAGGGGTTTTCAAGGGTTCTTGGTAACACTAATGGTCCCAGTAAGAACCATTTTGATGCAGAGAACCCTTTAAAACCCCTTTCCTGAATAAAGGGTTTGAAAAAAAGGTTCTTGGTGGAACCCTCCAAAAGGGTTCCAGGTGGAGCCAGAAAGGGTTCTCCTATGAGGACAAGCCGAAGAACCTTATATGGTTCTACTGTCCATTGCTTTGGATGGCTGACCTCAAGTATTCAAAAACCATCCAACACAATGGACAGTGTAATACCTTTATCACTTCCAAATATTCATATGGTATTAAATATTAAAGAAAATACTTCTAAAGTCAATTGAGATACATCTAGTTTACTACAGGACAACATTAAACATTAAACATGTAATCAATAAAATTAGCCAATGCTGCATGAAACTGTATTGAAGTGTCCTCAAGGTGTTAAGAAACTAAATCCTCATCTATATTTCTATTGCTGACCCCGGCCCTTAACCTCTCTGCAGGAAGCCAAAAGAGAAGACAGGTTCCTGCTGGACTTCAATAAATTACCACACAGCTTTTTGACTTAGGTAGGTAAACTGATTTTCATTTGGTGGAAACTGAAGATTTTTTTGTATGTACCGCTGTTTGTCAGCTCTGCAGAGGCCTCCATTTTGAACCACCATGTTTTTACGATAGCCTACTTCTAACTGAAAGCTACTTAGTTGGAATGGAAATGTGAGTTGAGGCATATTCAGCTGGACGTTGAGGTGATTCAATCTTCTCGATTTGAATCCAACTACACTGATCGACAAGCCACGTTTTTTATGTGTCATCCATGCGTGCGGATCCATTTTCGAGCAGAGTTACTCACCGATCCATCTGTGATGTATTTTCAGACAATGCGGCCAGGCACGAGCCACTTACCCTCAGTGGTCAGGTTTAGGTTAAATTCAAGGCCTGGGTTTGGTTAGGACCCGAAAAAATGTTGAGAAAAACAACAGTGAGGAAAACACATCAAGGAACCTCGCGAGTCCTCCCGCTCCGAACATGGACTCTGTCAGAGCGTAAAATATCAACAGAGCGATGAAATAACATACAGACATGAGGCATGAGTGGTTTCACTCACTCATAAACGTCACACAGTGATGGGGGTTTATGAGTTCTGAAAACACAGTAAGGGATCGAGTTTTTGGTTGTGTGAGTGAGCGAGTTTGTTGTTTGAGGTATAAAACGTAAGGTAGCCGAGCTCCCATCAGCTTTTCCATATGCGCACGCATGTGTGTGTGTGTGTGCGCCTGTGAAAGTACATTCATCTCTGCGTCTACGCCGCGTGTGCCGATTTATGTCGCTGTTTTACATCACTGTTCGCACTTCAGCGATGGAGCAGCAGGGTCAAGCACGCAACACGGACTGAGATTTCCCCTAAAATGGAGACAATAGCTATGAGCAGCGCACAGGAATCTGGCCGCCTACAGCCTCCATTGTTGACCTGCCAGATGGAGACGTAATGGAGGTGATCTGCTGAAGGACAGAAATGATTGTGAGGAATCGTTGAGTTACTTCATGTCTGTTGCTCACGGAAAGTGGAAACAGTGCATTTGTAAAAAAAAAAAAAGTATGCAAGTAATTTACTTATATAGCACAAAGTGCTTTACAAAAATAGCGTATCAATATGTCTAAATCAATTTTATGCCAAAACAAAGCTAAAGAGGTTAGAAAACTTTTTTGAAAACGACCACAATTTTAACCTCACATGAAACAACATCTTTATGTGTGAGCCACAGGTAGTGATCATCATCATCATCATCATCATCATCATCAGAAACGAGCCAAACATCCTGAGACAATTACAGCATCCATGTCTGATTACAAAGAAAAACACACACACACGGAATAAGACAAACAACAAATATCAAGGAGGAGAATCCACACAAGGGCCACGCGGCGACGTAATGACTAAAAGTGCTCGCTGTATCGCACCTTTGCATTTGGCTCCAGTGGCCATATCCTCATGTGGAGGATAAAGCGTTATACAATGAATGAATGAATGAATGAGAATCCACACTAATATGACAAATGTCCATGATGAAAACCATGTTTCTGCAACACACTGACACTGTGCTGACAATCTGTGGGGGGGGGTTCACTGCCCACTTTATCATGAAGTCACTCTCCCGCGCACCTGTCCACCATGTGTGCATTCGACCACGTTCGACTTAAAAAAACCCTGTTTTTCTCAAACTGGGGGGCCCCGGCCAGTGGAGGAGTCCTGGAGTTATGGGAAAAGGTGGGTGGGGGGGGGGTGAAGCCAAGTATGAATGATGGCTATGGACTGCTGGGCAAAGCACGGACAGCACTGTCAGACGAACGCAAAGCACAATCTATACCAAATGTCACAACAACCGGAATGAATAAAGTCAAAGAGAATATGATGAGGCGTATCTTGCCTGCAGCTTCACCAGCAGTACAGCTGCGCTTAATGAAGAGACACCACAGCGTGCTATTTGTCTTCTTCTGACAGTTTGAAGCTGAGAAGATACAACTTTCAGAAGATTTCACATCCAACATTTTTTTTTTACCGTATTAATACGATTTCAGCTTCAAAGCGATGAAGCCACAGCCAGCAAACTGGAGTCTGCACCTCTGGCCAAACTCTTTCTAACGCGTCAATGCTTATTGACAAGATAAGAGACACTGTCTTGCTTTAGCAGAAGGTTGAAGTGATGAACAGTAATAATGAGTGCTTATTTATAGGCATGAGATGATACGATACTCAAGTGTTGGTAATGGTTCAACACTGGTTAAAATCACTGGAATGGATATCAGAAAAAGCATTTTAACTTAGTGATGTTGTGGCTTTATATCTCTGTTATGACTAGTTGTACAAGCATGAATGTAAAACAGCTAAATTGGGCTAATATTAGTACTGATAGACACTCATGGTTGTGATAGCTCTATTGGCCTTGGACACAAAAACAGCTTTGGTCATCGTGCCATCCCTACTTATTTATGAAATACATATTTCAGACATTTTCAGGGAGGATTTTGCTTTCTTGCAAACATGTAACTACAGTATTTTGAAAGAACCTTATCTAAAATGGTCCGAATGTGCAACGGCTGAGAAACGGTGCGTCTGCGAGTGCTTTTTAAAGCGTGCTTCGCTCAAAGCCAGGAGTATGATACACCGAGTCCCAAGCTGAACGATGTAATGACAGCCATAACTGCTACAGTAAACTACATCAAAACAAGATCCATCAGAGCGCCGGTTTTTTTTTCCACGCTGTGTGAGGAGAAAGGATCCGGTGTCCACAGCTGTTTTGTTTCACAGCGAGCACCGATGGCTGTCAAAGTGGGAAGGTTTCATCCAAAGTGGTTGAATTGTGTGGGGATGAGATCAGAATGGTCTCAGAGGACCAGGATAATGCACTTGCCCACAAGTTTGACCAGAACAACATCCTCATGACACTTGGATAGCCCAGTGACATGATTCAGATACAACATCTGCATCTTTAAGTGCACTGACACACACCATCCACGGCTGGCTGCCGAAATCTCATCATTCTCGAAAGATAAAAAACAGGAGTGACGGAGGGGGGGGGGATATGGACTCATTTGAAAGCCTCACATCATTCATCAGGGTCAACAAGCAGCTGAAGACAGATTCCACGTATGAAAACACAACTAGGCCTCACAAAAGCATTTCCAGAGGTATTTCCCAGTGTGGTATTCTGCAAACTATGAATGAAACCATATGACCATGCACTGCAAAAGAAGAACAGGTCATCGATGTCATCTCTGATTCAACAAAGAAGATGTATTGGAGTTGGTAAAAAGAAAATACAGCGCTGTGCTCCATGAAGTACGCTAAGCCACGTCTAAGGCGATTTTCCGTCTATAACGGACAAAGTTTGTCCGATGCCGATCCTATTAGCGCGACACATACATGGATGCGGGGAATGACGATCGCCTGCCAAGGCAAATTATGTTTAATCACTCGCTGAATGCGAGCAGCGCAGGATGTGACGCACACCGAGATCAATCATGTGGTCTGTCGAGCATTTGAGGTCATGGGTTGATGTTACTGGCACACCGTTCTTACGCTCAGCGCTGGACTTCCGGCTCGCTGACACCCAGGCGGACTCGCTTTTGTTGAGCAGCTTATAAACGTCATGTCCAACATCATGAAGTGATTCAGAAAATGTGCAAAGACAAATGCACACTCATCCAAACTAAATAAACACTGAATGCCGGGCAGGATCGACAGAACTTAAAATAGCCAAAAAAAAAAAAAAAAAAGTGTCTGCACACCAGTGGTTGCTCCAAACAAAAGTCTTTATTACCAATGAGGAGACCTTTCCTCTCTGAAAGACAGCTTGGGCCCAAAATATCACTGGGTTGACATCATAAAATACCTGTTCGTATTTAGCCAATGACAGCTAAGTAGGTGTTGTTTGAGGCTGCAAATCTTCTGGCCAAATTCACCAAACTACTACTACAAACTACACCTACTTACTTAGGCCCTTTGACCCTGTCGGAGCATAGACCAACGAAGATATTCCTCCATTGGACTCGTCTCTGGGCCTTCTTTCTTAGGTTATGCCAGTTGTTGCTTATATTCCTCTTCAGTGTCCCTTCTCAGGTGTTTTAGGCCTTCCTCTCTTTCGTCTAACCCTTCAGATTCCAGGTTAGGGCCTGGTGTGTGATGCTGGATGGTGTGTGCCCTATCCAGGACCATTTCCTCTTGAGGATCTGGCTTCCCAACCAGGTTTGTATCGCTAAAGGATACAAATGGGAAGCAATCCATAGAATGGAAGTAATCAGGAGACAAATCCAAATCCATGGGGCGGTAGGACGTAGTTTGCAGGTTCTTCTAAGATGCTAATGTGGAAGTAAACATATACTGAATAGCCACAACGGAGCAACCCGGGTGGTTGTAAATAAGTCGCTTTGAATGCAAGTTGCTCCATTAACTCCTTAAACATAATATAATCTCTTTTGTTAGTGTGTTGTTAAGTGCCACCTGCTGGCCTTGTTTGTCATGGACATAATAAAACCATCAGGCTTTGAATCGGCCAATTTTAAAAGACTCCTAACACATGGGACGAAGCTGCTCCCAAATCTGATCCATCCACCTTGTTTTTCTGAATGCATAATCTGTAAGTGTACGTGTTTGTCAGACTCAAATATTATTTGTTGTCACAATTTAGTTGTTTGGATGACAAATGTTAGCAGTACGAAGACAGAGGTCAAGACGCTTATTAAGACTCATTTGTGAAACAGATTTAACGTGTTAAGATTCATGCTGATATGATTATGTCTTTGTGCTGTTTTACAGATTTACACCGTTTCCATTACAGACTTTAAGCCAATTCCTTTATTGGTTCATCATGGGAGCGTATTTAGATCACTGCCAAGCTTTGTCCGTAAGATGGGAGGTCTGAGGGAAAATGACAATGCTTCTCACTTGATTTAAGTATCACTGAACATTTTCCTGAGGAGTTTAAGGTCAATTTTGTAAAATTATCTTCTCGTTTAGAGGAAATTAGATAATAAAGAACGGCACATGCACTGTAAGTGGACACCGGTGTGATTGACACTTGGAATAGTCCAGTAGCAGCCTGGTTGCAGGTGACATATGTTAACTTCAGTTTGCAAAACATGGTGCAGGCCAAAATTGCAAATCTTGAGGGTTCAAATTCAGACTCAACTCAATCAGCGATAACACAATAAGACAGAAAGAAACAAGATATAGTTTAAGAAAAAAGAAAAAAACCGGTATGCTTGATACAAAATTACATGTGATATATTCATTTTACCTTCAAAAACCATTCTTTATGATATAATTAGCACAGTCCAAGTACTGCCTCTGTGCCATGTGAAGGTCCACCGCTCACCAGGAGTGCAGAAGTGACAGTAATTCTTTAAGGATGACGGATGCTGAAGGGATTCACTAATGTGCATGTGGCTGTTATATATCATTGGCGAACCGCCGCGCTGTTGTCTTAGAAAGCAAAGATGTTTGGTTAAAACGCGAGAGAATAAATCCTCGCCGAACACTCAGAAGAGCCTCAGGCTGTGAGGTTTAATGAAGAAAGCAACAGCTGTGTCAATACTGTGAATACGTGTGAATGAACATAAACAGCGTGTACGTATACATTTGTGTTTAACGTATGTGGTTTTTCATCTCGGTTTTTATTTAAAGGGACACTGTGTAGTATTTATGGGTTTATATAACCCAAAATCCACTCTTTTATACATATTATGTGCTCCTGCATTGTCTAGTCGCTGTATAATTGTTTTTGTTTCATTTTCGTAGTGTTTCAAAAAGTCATGTAAAATAACATGGTCGCGGGCCGCTGTTGCATAGCCACTGTTGGCAGCGAGATGCCATGTTTCTACCGGAGCCTGTAAGGACAAACGCGAGAGGACAAATCAAGCGTCACTTTACTTGTAGCGGAAGTCCCGCCTCCTCTCTCTCCGCTCGCCCTCTCCCTCGCCTCACGAACCTCATCTGCTGACACGGAGAAAGACGACGAGGACGACATTTGACCGGCTGAGGATACCGTAGTGCTCAGGGAAGGGAGGGGGTGAGCAGAGGAGCAGTTCTTTGTTGTAAATTTCAGCCTCTCCTCTAGATGGCACTATAAACTACTTACTTCACCTTTAATTTATATGCATGAGTGTCCGTCTTACCATCTCTGGGCCTGTTGGTGTTTTTGAATGCGTGTGTCATTAAGTGCGTTTATGTGAATGAGCAATGTCTGAGGGCGAATGCTTACGTGGACTCAATGTGTAAAAATGGGCCTACACTTCAATTTGTGACCTAATTTTTGCTAAATTTATTGACAGTTCCCATTTACAAATTAAGTGTATGTAATAAATCTAAAGCAACTGGCCATAAAATCCATCTAAATCTAATACGTCACAGAGACTCAGGAATAATA